>NC_142364.1:34248065-34607232 GCF_059441175.1 Urocampus carinirostris
TCAGGATCAATAACCCCTCCATCCTCAGCTCGTAGTGCTCTATATCGCTCAATCTTTCACCTCGGCTCAGAAAATCCGACAGACGGCAATGATGTGACCCCCGGCAGTCATTTCGCACCTTCACCCTGACGTGCCTGGTAAATATATCCACCTCCCTTAGCCGACAAGCCGCCAATCACACCTCACCTCCACCTTTCACTCACAAATTTCCCAAGGCACAGCCAGACACCATAGAACTGTATTTTAAGCGCTTTTTTCGTTGTTTGTTTTTTCTACTACTGAAGCGCCGCCTACAGCACTATGTTACTGCAAAGTTTTGTGTTTTATCCATGTTTTAGTTGGCAAGTTCAATTTAAAGCAACATTATGTTGTATTGAACGCCTGCTAGTGGTAAAAACACTAAATTCATTAAAAAAAAACAATATTGATGGAAAAATTAACAATTATAAATGAACTATTATATAAATGTGTATTTTTTATAGTGCTCGTACATAAATACATTTGTATTTTTTCACATATGATTAGGCTCACCTAGAGGGTCCTGACATGATTGTCCGCCACCAAAAACATTGTGGAACGCTGGGCAGAAAAAAATGAATAGAAAAACTGAGCGGTTTGATACCAGCCACCGTCGGGATTACCGACAAGTACCTCAAACAAGGGTTGGTGTCAGCACCGAAGCTGGTATCAACACTCACCCAACCCTACATAAAGTTGGCATTGTAGCTATTTTAGCATTCATTTGGTCTCAGACTTCATCAAATTACTCCCCTTTCCACTCAAGTTTACTCCTTTGTCTAACAAAACACATCCATAATGGGGATAAGAAAGTCACAAACCAAAGCTATAATCAGGTGAAGTGAGGGACACAACCCTTTCACAGATTTAGCCTGTGAACACCCTACCTTCTCCTTAGCCACACTCCCAAGCATAGCTGGAAGCACTCTTGGGAGGGAATGAACCAAATATGTTTTTGTTGTTTTGTGTTAGTGAATGTATATTCTTACAAGTCAAAGTCTCAAAGGGCTGTAAAGACTATTATTACGAATGATTGGAATATACCAATGGCATATACATAGATATTATGCAAAAAACATGAACTATTGTCTTACATTTTGTATGTTTTAGAATTTGGGTATCCTTTTAAGTCAAACTACAACAAAGAAATAACAAAAATCCCCCCCTAAGGCATATCCTCCCTTATTTAGGAGTTTAGCAGATAAAATTAGGATTGTGGGCACAAAAAGCTTGGGGTTGTTTTCAGACATCAGCTGGATATGGATGTTATCACAACAAGCCGCCTTTTGGTTTCAGGTCATTTATTTTCATTGTTTATTTTGTCACACCAACACTACTCTCACCGCTCTGCTTCACTAGGCCTACTAGACACATGGACCCGCTTACACACTCTAATTCGCCGGATACAGGGAGCAACACTAGGAAGTAGAGCTTCCTGGATCTGATCAAAGCCACCTTTTGCTATTTAGTGGTGATTGATCATGCTGAAATCATTCCCATAGGCTTGATACTTACTGATGAGCAGCGCCAAACCACTTATAAAAGTTATTTTTTCCTTTATTGAAACAATAAAAGTTTTTTTTTTTACTTTTAGCACTCAGGGACAATGTTCCTGAAAACATTTTGATATCTTATGGCATTAACTGAGTTCACTGAGTTTTGTATTATTACAAAGAAAATAGCAGATCTATCAGGTAAAACCTATAGAAAACCTAACTGCTTCCATTCGGGGAGTTTGGATTTATGGCGCATTGATAATAACGGCTTGATTAATAGTGTATTTTTTTTCTTCCATATGTGTTATGTGTATCGTCAAACCGTTTATTCCTCCTGTTGATGGATTTTTCCTCTCTGTAAAATCCTTTTATGTTTCCAGATTAATTGGTAGATAGTCGTTCAGAAAAATGACTGCAGGGCTCAGGCTTCCGTTTTATGTTTGACGGTCCACTTAGTTGACTGTTGTCCTGTAGATGAATCAATGTTGGTTGAGTGTTATCACATCAAACTGACCCTGCCAATTTGTTCAGGGACCCAGGCGTTTGACTGCAGAGTTCTTGAAAAAGGAGCAGCCAGATGAGCAGCTCGATGGGGTAGTGGTTAGCTCGTTGGCTTCACAGTCGTGAGATTCTGGCTTTGAGATTGCTCATATTTTCTTCTTCTTTTTTTTTTTTGGGTGGTCTAAGTTTAATTAGAACAGCTCCAGGCAATTCCCTAGCATTTTATGTATGCACAGAAAGCAATCATTATCCACTATTAACTAAAATGTCTAGGCGCAGTTGCTGCATGTCTATGGCCACAAAATCTTTATTTTAAGTATTTTTACTCTAATTTATACGCTACCATTCAAATGGGTCACCCAGACCATTTTGTGTGTCTAATTAAAGAGTAACACTTAATCAAATGAGTTGTCCAATATCTGGATTATTTTGCCCATATTAATCCATGTCTTTTTTGGGCCGGTCACAGATATGGCTTTTTCTTAACCGCTATGCTTTGAAAGCCAGCATCTCGGAGTGACCTCTTCACCTTAGATGTTGACACTGATAATTTCCAGGTGATATTTAATCAAGATGCTGGTTGAGGACCTTTAAGCAATCTATTACTCAAACTACAGACTCTAATGTACCTGTACTCTTGCTTGGTTGTTCATCAGGGCCACCCACTTCTCTTTCTAATATGGTTAAAGCCTATTTATGCTGTTTTTTGAAGGGAGCCGTACACATCGTTGTAGGAGATCTTCTATTTCTTGGAAATGTCTCGCATGGAATAGCCTTTATTTCTTAGAACAAGAATAGAATGTCAGGTTTCACATTAAAGGTCTCTTTTTCTGGACTTTCTAATAGTTGAATAACACCCGAAAATGTGATGCTCCAGCTACTCAACTAGCTCTAAAAAATTTCAGTTTTATAGCTTATGTGACTGGCTAAATTGTTTACAGCTGTGCTAAACTATGTAGATAATGCAATAAAAGCAGACATGTGCAGCTAAAATAGTCATGTACCACTTTAGCAATGTATGAAGGGCATTTCTGATCATTTTCATGTTATCTTAATTAAAAAGAACATGTCTTCCCCCCACAAAATAAGGAGATTTCTAAGAAACCCCAAACTTGTGAACAGTTTTGTGAGTATTAATACAATTATATTGTACCTGAAAAAACATGATCAACATTGCGGCGCGCATGGATGCTGCGGCTAGTTGCTCTCCAGCTAATCTTCTATTTATTACCGTTTTCTTGTCTTTTTTGCTTTCTTTTTTAGACACATGCGTGGCCAAAAATACTTACAGTAGGGACGAACTTATTCGGTTGGGTGGGCGTCTAAATTTCGACTTTTCGGGCACTTTTTACACCGCCTATGAAATACCGAACGAGCTTCAAAGAGATCCGGCATCCTTATGGACAATTATTCCTCCTAATAAACGACGACAACGGCGCCGTAAAGACAGAAAACAGAAGCGTGGTTGCCGTGCGGGTAAATGTGTGAAGCGTGCGAAGTCGAAGGAGCAAGAAGGACGCGAGGATGTGACTAATTCCACCATTCATTCCTCGCCGGGCAACCGACGCATTAAAGTCAACGCTCACAGACGGCGACATCTTGTGACGATCTCTACAAAGACTGCAAAGACTTTAGCTAAGTCAAATGATTCAGCAAAGCTAAAATTTGGTCTTTTAAATATTAGATCACTTGCCCCTAAAGCTTTACTTGTTGATAACATTATTCGTGATTATAAACTTAACTGTATCGGTCTTTGTGAAACTTGGTTACGCCCGGATGAGTATTTAGCGCTAAATTATGCTTCTCCCCCAGACTACGTGAATAGCCATGTAGCACGCACGTTGAAAAAGGGTGGCGGTGTTTTGCTCATTTCTGAAAAAAAAAAAACGCTTAAATTTAATCCTCGTACCACTAATAATTACAAGGCGTTTGAGGCTCTTGTGATGCGGTCCTCTTTATTGTCAATTTATGTAATAACTATCCATCGCGCACCTGGGCCATACACAACTTTCTTAGACGAATTTGCTGAACTTTTGTCTGAATTAGTAACCCATGCAGACAAAATTATAATTATGGGGGACTTTGTTGGAGAAAATGCAGGTTCGAGAATCGATTGATTCTTCTCGCATGCGTTCAAGAAATGCACGGATGCCAGCGTCGTGAGAGGGATGTTCTTTATTGCATGGTCCCAAAGAACTCAAAGACCTTTAGACATAACAAAGCTTTTATAGCTTCAAGTGAGTGAAACCCAAGAGGGGGCCCGGTGACTTCTTCGGAATTGTTTTTCTCTTACGGATGGTGTTGTCGTATCCTTATTAGGAAATGTTTTCGCCTCAGTTTGCTCAGAGAGTCCTGGCAGGTCCCATGCTCTTTTAAGAAAACTTAATTGTCTGCCAAGAATTTTCCCGAAATGATGTCAACATGACTTTTCTCCACCACAGAATCCCCCCTTTGGGAGTTTCAACTCCCACTCTGAACGGAAATTAAAATTGAAAAATGAATACAGGGTAGTGGTAAAGTAACATAAATCATAGCTACCAATACACGGACAGAGCTTACGCGAATCGAAAATAAAAAATAAAATTTTGACGGTCAGCCTGCTGTGATTATTCTAACTTTCATTGTTTACGTTTCATTTACAAAATCCTCCGACACTCCAAACACTTGACTTGAACATTTCAACCCATGCACTAATCCCCCACTGCATTTATCTTTATCCGTACATACCGGATCATACACGTAGACTGACGATGGTTGCTCGGTACATGATGAAGGTTCATGCATATATGAACTGACAAGTGATAACAGCGGTTACAACAGTGCAAACTTCTGGTTACAGTCATTGATACATTTCAACATGAGTGCATGATTGAATAGTAATACAGTATACACATAGGCCTTAGGCCTGACCCCCGTGAACACTTTGAAGACCCTGCTTCGCCGTATTCGTCATCGGTGTCGTGAAGTCAAATGTCGGAGTGGGAGATCATCCCAGCAGGCATCACGCTCAGTTTCCATGCAGCCCAAAACCCAGAAGCGACGATGCATCCTGACCATCTCAGTCAGCAGCTTACTCCCCGGCAGTGTGACATACCAACAAGAGAATCACAATTAGAAACCAATATATTTGTAGCTATTATTCCTAGCGTTATAGTGTGCTGCGTGTCTAACAAAAGTACTATTGGCTATTGCATTTAGTCCAGATCATCATATGTGTCTCTTCCCGCAGATGCTCCATTATCTAGTGTAGGTTTTCCTGACTGTTGACGTCGCCAGATAAAGTTCAAGGTGTTGAATTCTTCCTTGCTCAGAAATAAGCTTGGATAATCAATCACTAACTGTGCTAATTGAGCTTCTGCCACCTTAGTACCAGCCAATACTGTCATTTGTTCTCCAAAAGTCTTAAGCATTCCTCTTTTTGGATTGGTATGATACAGAAACACAACAAACACATAACTATTATGACGGTTAGCACAAGAATTCCCCCTTTTGCTAACAGACCACCCCAGTACCCAAATGTAGACGAGAACCAATCAAAGGAGATACTGTTCTTCTCAGTATTTACTGTCACTTCATTGCTTATATCACGAATCTTTGACATTGCTTTTGTGAAGCTTCCTGATTCAGCTGTATTTAAAGGTATATGTACAGCATTCGTCTTTTATCATATGACACACGCCTCCTTTACTGGCTAAAAGAAAATCGAGGGCCTGACGATTCTGCCAGGCCATCCTAGATGTCTCATGTAATTGTTCTCCTATTGCACTAAAGGCCTTGTTAGTGTAATTAATAAAACGTTGTTGGTTGTAATAAATGTAAATAATCCACTCTGCGTTCTTATTTGGAGTTATCCAGATAAATATCGATTCCAATCCAGACTTAATTTCATTCCTAGCTTTAAATTCATCTGGAATTCCCCTCGGTTGTCCAATGGCATCCAGACACACTCGTCCATCCGGAACATATGATCTCTTAACTCTGGCTTCTCCGGGAGTTCTTAGTACCTCATAAACCCCCTTATACATTATATGGACAGGTACTTTCATTCTCACAAGTGTACACAATCCTATCCAATTTCGTGGGAGCCTGTTCCTTGAATAGTCACCCCCACACATCCAGTAACTGTCTGCTACTGAGACTGATTGATCCCTAAAATAATGTATGTCCGGAATTGACATTGTAATCTTTTCGCACGACTGATCATGCACACCCGGATTTTCGAACCATATTGCTTTATCTGGAAAATAAGGATCCATCTTTGCGTGTGGAAACCAGGATATAACCCAAGTTGTCTTACACTTCACTGTGTTTCCTACCTCATGTCCAATTAGGCCACTATAACTATACGCACCACTCGCATAACATTCATACTTAGCGGTTCGATCAATCCTATACCTTGTTGGAGGGCCTTTCTGGTCCGTTGTTCGTTGAAATTCTCTACACATCCTATACCTAATTTTCTCAGGTGTTGATGTCAGCCTTGGATAAAAATGTCCACTTTTATGACCAGAAGTAAATCTACATTCTATCGTACACATTGGCAGTGGAGGAGGTTTAACCACAAAGACTTGTGAAGCAAATCTTGGGTCTTTGCAAATCCGCCGCTGCTCCTCTGCACATGTCTTCATATTATGTTTTTCTGGAATTACAATTAAAACGCCTGGCGGCGCCATCGAGCATGCTTTACACTCTTCATCTGTCATGTCTCTCGCGGTATACCATAACCATTTATACCACGTGTTGTACTTTGCGTTTTCCCACCCACGTTTTTCTGTCGGGTCAAAACTTCTTGTTCTTGTTCTTGGTCAAAGCCTATTTGACTGTCCTGACTGTCAACTCCACCATCCGCACAATAGTCTTCGTATGCTAAACTTTTTTGAGGTTTCACTCCTATTGGCTTAACCACTGTATCGTTTTGAGTTTTAACTTCAATTGGCTGTCTTATTGTAGGGCTCATGGTAACACCTTCTTTCAGATGTGGCTTCTTTGGCTGTTTAACCTCTGTTACACTGTCCTGTATTTTACGTACTGTTAGTGTACTCATTTCTGGCCGTTGGCGTGTTGTAACCTCACTCTTCGGTGTTGTAGCCGTGGGTGTAGGTTTCCCTGATTTTTGGTGTGTTGTTACCACTCCCGTCTGTATCGTCACTTTAGGTGCTGGAGTGACCCACCAATTGGCCCACCAGCTGTTAAGGTTTGGCTTATTATCCGTTACTTTAGTCTGTACTGTCGTTAACATATTTGGTTTTTGGTATTTGGTCGGCACTTCGACTGGTTGCGCGTCTCTCTTCTGTCGGATTAATCCCATAATACTCGGGATTTTAGTAGTTACAATTTGTTTCCTATTGCGAATTGTACTTTCCAAATTTTCAACCGTTTTGGCATGTTGTACAGTAGTGTCACACTTAACCGGGCTGCTGTCTCTTTGATGCGTCAAGGTCTGCAACTGCAGCGCCGCTGTTCGGATCTCCGGCTGCACTTCCGGACCCGCGATTTCCATTTGCCGCTGCGATTTCTCGAGCTCTGCTCCTAGTAACAACCATATCAGACAACTCATTATCACACACAACCTTATCATCCACATCTTGTTTTCTTAATTTAACGTTACTGCCCTGTTGATCTTGGTTGGTCTCCTTGACGGTGGCAGCGTGAGCCTTGGTACAGTGGTTCAGATGGTACCAGGTTGAGCTGCCCTCGACCTGGACTGCGGTCGGCGTTGCCCTTACGACGGTGTATGGTCCCTTACGCCTCGGTTGGTTCCACTTTCGTCGAAACACCTTGATGTACACGAGATCTCCTGGGACCACCGTCTTCTCGAATGGTTGTTCGACCTTGGACTCTTGTCTCTTCACCTGCAGGTAGATGGCCTTCTGGATAGCCGTCAATTGTCTCATATAGTCTCTCAGTTCAGTTTGTAGTTGCTCAAGCGGCGGCCCCTTATAGGGACCTCTCAAATGCGGCGCTGGCATCGGTCTGCCTGTTAGCATTTCATGCGGTGTTAAATGTGTGATACGATGAGTTTGCATACGATAACTCATCAGCGCTAACGGCAGCGCATCCACCCAGTTGAGCTTAGTACTCGCACAGATCTTGTTTATCTTTGATTTTAATGTTCCATTTACTCTTTCCACCATCCCCTGACTTTGTGGGTGATACACCGCACCCAACCGTTGTTTAATGTGTAATTTTTGTAGGATGCCCTTCACGACCTTTTGAACAAATGCCGCACCGTTATCTGAGCTTATTTCTGACAGTATGCCAAATCGCGGAATAACTTCTCTGATCAAAAACTTAATTACTGTTTCTGCGCCTAGATCTTTTGATGGTACTGCTTCAACCCAACGACTAAATCGGTCGATCACGAGGAGCATATATCGTTTTCCTTGGACTGGCTTTATCATATCTACATAATCAATAACTAAATGCTTAAAAGGCCCCTGTGGGACTGGCACAAAGCCAATCGGTGCCCCTACGCATTTCCTTATGTGGTTCTCTGCACAGATTTCACACTGGTTAAGCACTTCCTCTACCGTGGCCTGTAAATATGGAGACCAGTAACCTTGTTTCTTCAGCTTTTTTACAACCTCACCCCTTGCACAATGATCTATATTGTGCACTTCCCATATCAACATAGTCAGCAGTGACACTGGAGCAATAATCAGTCCTTCATGTGATCTCCTAAGTCCCTTATCATCACAGGTAGCACCCCTCTCTCTCCACAGTGTCTTTTCGTTCAGGCTTGCGTTGCCTTGAATCAGGATTATATCTTCTGGCGTTGCTATCGGTTCCAGTGAAACCATAGGTGCGAGGACAGCAACTTTGCTTTTTGACACTTCTTTGGCTGCTTCATCCGCTGCATTGTTCCCACGTATCACTGCATCATCTCCTCTTCTGTGTGCCTGGCACTTGATGATGGCCAATTGCGATGGTAACATCATTGCAGACATTAGTTCCGTGATTTGTTGATGATGTTGAATTGGGCTCCCATCCGATTTTTTGAATCCTCTTTGCTTCCAAACAGTTCCAAAATGGTGGCAAACTCCATGTGCATATGCCGAGTCGGTGTATATGTTTGCAGTTTTTCCTCTTGCAAGCTTACACGCTTCTGTCAAGGCTATTAGTTCTGCACGCTGACCCGAACAGGGCTGTTCACATTTTTCCGCTTTCTGCGTCATATACTGCTCAGCTTCTTGCCTGACAACTGCGTACCCAGCATGATTTCCTTGGTAATCTCGGAAGTACGATCCATCAACAAAATATGTCAGGTCTGCATTCAGTAGCGGAGTGGACTCCAAATCTGGTCGCAACCTGGTGTACTTCATCGTGTCTGCAACGCATTCGTGTGCTTCACCCTCAAACTCAAACGGTACTGTGTTAGTCGTATTTGTTGTGTTACATGTTGTGTTGTGTTTCAATGTAATGTCCGGGTGTGTCAACAGTGGCATGAACTGCAGACATCTGGCCTGAGTAACAACAAACTTGCCTTGATTTATCAGTTCTGAGATTTTGTGATGGGTGTAAATTATCACTGGATAGCCCATGGTTACCGTTGTGGCCTTTTCATATGCATAATGAACTGCAGCCAAGCCTTGGTAACATGGCGGCCATCCTTGCACCACATTGTCAAGTTTGGTGCTATGGTAGGCAATTGGCTGTTTTTGTCTGCCACTGCACGTCTCTTGCATTAACACAGCTGAAGCATACATATTGTATCGATTCGCTACGTATAGCATAAATGGTTTTGTGTAGTCTGGTGTTGCCAGAGAAGGCGCTCTTTGCATTTCTTGCTTGATGTTTTCGAAAGCGTCCATCGCAATATCTGTCCATTGTAGTTGTGCTCTCAGCATCGTTGTTCCTGCTTCTTTCATTAAGTCCCTCAATGGGTTGGTCTTCCATGCGTAGTCCTCAATCCACTCTGAGCTGAATCCCGTCATTCCAAGGAAGGTCACCATTTGTCCGACCGTCTGAGGTCTCGGAGCTTTGCTGACTCCTTCGAGCTGCTCTGGTGTCATTGCAATGCTTCCTTGTGAGATGAGTCTTCCCAGATATTCCACTTGCGGCTGACAGTATTGTAATTTGGCTTGTGAAGCCTTGTGTCCTGCTCCAGCCAGTCTCTGTAGGACTCTGATTGAGTCTTTATGACATTCTTCGAGCGTTTCTGAGCAGATTAGCAGGTCATCAACGTATGGCCTTCCAGGTCATTACGCAGTACTTGGTTGAACATATGAGGACTGTGTTTGAAGCCTTGTGGCAACCGTGTGTAACTGTACTGCTTACTTCGGTATGTGAATGCAAAGAGATACCATGAGTCTTCAGATAACGGAATAGTAAAGAATGCCGAACAAAGATCAATTACTGTGAAATACTTTGCGTTTGGAGGCACATTTGTAAGGATGGTATTTGGATTTGGAACATCAGCTGGCCAATCCTGTACAACCTCATTCACTGCTCTCAAATCATGCACTAATCTGTATCTAGATTTGCCCGATTTGAGAACTGGAAAAATTGGAGTGTTGCATGGACTTCGCATCTCAATTAGTACTCCAGCCTTGAGCAGTCCGTCGATCATCTTCTGTATTCCTGCTTCTGCTTCTGGCTTCAGCGGATATTGTGGTCAAAACGGCAACTTTGTTCCCCGTTTCAATTTTATTTCAGCTGGATTTGCTGATTTTACCAATCCAACATCGGTGTCGTGGTTTGACCACACCTCCTTCGGAACATGTTTCAGCATTTCTTGTCTCAATACGTCCTCTTGTTTTTCTTCATCTTGAACAGCTTGTGTCACCCCTGGTATGGTAATCACCCAAGGTTTCGCATCCATTTTCACTTCACACGGTATTCTCACCATACCACCTTCGTCTGAGATCGTCATTTCCGAATCCTCAGTTTCAATCCATCTCACGCTCTTTGCTGCTTTCACCATGGGACCTAGGTCTTTAGATCCGAATCCTTTGTTGACAACTAATGCAATATGTGATTCTGATTCCGGCACTCCGAACCACTGCAAGGTGAAGTCGTTTGGTTTTATGTTTAGAGCTGCACCCTGACGGCCAATCAGGAAGCAGTCAACCCAAACTTCTACTGTGGTGTTCATTGTTTGTTTGTCCCATATTTCCTCGTAGACCATACTGCAGGATGAGTCATAATACATAGTGCAATGATAATCTGTTGTTGGCTTGAATGCCTCTGGAAGCTGTATTTTGATGACAGGTTCCCAGGTTTTCACAATTTTATTTACGGGCTCTTGTAGATTCCCCAGCCAAGAGACCTTTGCGCATTTGCTTTGTTGTAGCATTTGACTCTTGAGTCCAACCCTGTCCAGATACACCCTGTCGGGAGTGCGCCACAATTTGACTCCAAGCTTACACAAAGCGTCTCTTCCCAGCAAATTTACTGGTGTTTCATCTGACATAAGAATGGGTATCGTAATTTCACCCTCTTCAGTAGAGATTTTCACTGGGTCTGTGATTGGAATGGTTTGTTTTGATCCCGAGAATCCTATTGTTCTTATGTATTTGCCGGACATGGGGAGGTTTGAGGCATACTCCGAACATGTGCAGGTATATGTAGCTCCGGTGTCAACTAGCATTGGGATTTTGTTGCCTTCGACTTGAATTATTGGTTCCCTGTGTAACAGAGTTGAAATTTGATTGTTTTGAATGTTTTTTTTTAATTCTCACAAAATCTGTGTTTTTGTTGTATTACTGTTAATATTCCGGTACCTCATTCAGTTGTTAAGTCATGGGCGTCTGTGACTGTTTTTTTCGTTTGGCACTTTATGGGCTTCAGCGCTTGCCGTAGCTTAAGTGAATTTGTAAGCGCTGAAGGTAAGATGTGCCCAATATCAGTTGGATAAAAAAAATGCATATTTTGCTAGACATATGAGCTGCTTTCGAAATTATTTTTGTATATAAAGATATATAAGTTGTTCTAAATGATGTATATTAAAAAAGCACTAAATAAGAAGTAAAGCAATACAGCTTGAAATGAAGATGCAACGTGTTTTGATGCAAACACACCACGAGGTGCGGCCTGTTGAGTGATGACCCGTTCTTTTGTATCTTTAATATTTTAGATAATTGCAGTCGTGAACAGAGGCCCCTGACTTTTGTATTGTTTTGTTTACTGAATGCAGGTACGTGGGAAAGTTATGTTCATTGTTATTATCAAAGTTTCATTATTAATGTGCTCGCATGTTGTCTGCTTGCCGTAGCTGAAGTGAATTTGTAAGCGCTGAAGATAATTGCAGTCGTGAACAGAGGCCCCTGACTTTTGTATTGTTTTGTTTACTGAATGCAGGCAATAAACCCAGAGATTGTGAAACCTTGTGTCGTGCATGAAAGAGGGTCGCTACACCTGCCAGTTTCCCCTGCATGTATTGTGAATTGGGCCTCCCCCACAGGATTCTCTGGGCCCCCCCTAATGCCAATATCTTAGACCTGCACCTGGAGATCCTCCCCCTTGCCTTGACGGGCCCCCCTTTGGTTCTCTCCATCCCCCCGGACCGGTTGCTGAACAGTTTCGCGCAAAGTGGCCAGGCCCATGACATTTCCAGCACACGATCAATCAGATTGGCCTGTGGGCGCCTGCCCGTTCCGCCTTGGGGCACCTCGACCCCAGGCAGGCATTTGGCCGTGCACTGCTCTGTAGGGTCGCCGGCCAAATGGCTGTTGCCTATAAACATTAACAACCGGAAGCGGTTGTTGGGTTGATGGAGCGACAGGCGGCGCCGTCATGTTTGCCTGGAAGGGTTGGTCCAGTACAGGTGCTTGAGTCTTCAATTTAATTTTATTCCGCAGGTCAGAGAGCTGCATCTGAGTGAGTTTCCGTTGTTCAGCTCTTTCTAAGTCCTGCTGCCTTTGTTGATCCTTTCTGAATTTTTCAATGGCGTGGACAACATGGTCACGGAACTCCCTGTAAGGCATTGAGGTTAACCCTACGACATCTTCCAGCTTACTTTGAACTTGTATTGGCAGGGCTCCGATGACGGCATTGCGGAACAGAGTCGAAAGTATAGGGCTGTTCTCCACTTCTTCCTCCGTCTCCTGCTTCCATCGTTTGAGCTGCCTGCCGATGTATGAAGCTGGATTCTCAGTTTCGCCGAGAGTTTCACCTTTTAATGCCTTTGGATCAATCTTGGCAGGGTATTCATCCCGTAGTGCTCTCCACACCACTGCACGGAAGGCGTTAAATTCAGTTCCATCCGCCATTACATCGACCATCCATCCATTGTTGCTGTGACGTAAAATATTCTCCATCGTTGAAGCACCTACACATTGCGCCAATACTAACTTGATATCGCCAGTGGCTAGCAGCTTGCCAATAATCTCTTCTTCAAACCGCCGAATCCATTTCCCAGCACCTTCATGTATGTCTGGCAGTCGGGAGATCAGACCAGCGAGGTCGAGCGTCTGCCAAGGGATGTACTGACCTTTGTTTCCCTTGATTAGAATTGGAAACTGACCAGGGTCTGTATACCTCTCTGGCGGCCGGATATTTGGCCTGTACCTTAGGTCATAATGACCAGTCGCATTCGCTGACGGTCAAGGTCTTTCACTGTCCCTTCTTGCCTCAGCTCTTGCGTGAAGACTGTCTATTTCCTGTTCCAATTCCCTAATGGTAGCTCAGACCGTACGTTGCTGATCCTGATCCAAGTTCCGGCTTGCTTGACGGGCACCTGGACCCCAGGCAGGCATGTCGACCCAAAACGATTCACTTGACTATCCTTAGGGGCCGGTCACACAGCCGTTTGCGGCTGAATCACGGCTAAAATTTTGCGTTTTTTTTTTGCCCGTGGTTGCCCGGGATGGAAAATGCGCAAAATTGGCCAATCCGCTGTTCATCGGTGGTATGCCCGCAAAACAGACGCCGGCGACTGTTCCGCTTCCTCATCGCGTCATTTCTGCGTCATTTTCTCGTGTGGACCACGGGTATAAAAGCTCCCGAGCCGGTGTTGTGCCCAAATCCGACTCCTACGCAACACCCACACCGCCCCACCCCCTCGCGTGACTTTTTCATCCACGTTAACAAACTGCATTTTGTAGAATACCATCGCACTTTATTGTTTAAATAAACGCGTTATATGGACTAGGATCTCCCAATTGTTATAATTAGCTCGCTTTATTGTTTTAATAAGCGTTTTATATAGAATACGATCGCTTTGGTTGGAAGCACAGCAGTATGCGTGTTCACGCGAGGGGGGGAGGATTTACCGTTCGATTACGTACACAACAAAACAAAGACGTGGTTTAAGTTGTATTACATTTCTAACAAATGCAAGACGAAGTGGTTTTGGTTATATGTTCGCCATTACATTCCCTAAAAGTGAGATAAAACGAGGTGAACGTGGTTGTAGTAGCGAGGGGATGCAATTCTCGGCAACGGGCTGTAGGAATCATACCCGCACAAGACACAGTTCGTGAAGATCAAGATTTCAAGCTATGGCATCATTTTTATTTTATTATCTTGAAAAGAAATGTCAAGAAATAAAAATGGATTTAGACGAGGTCACTACGCTGACGGGGGGGGGGTTATGGGTTATTGGTCTACCTTCTTTATTCATTATCCATTATCGATGAGTTCATAATACGCTTCAAAGCTTAGGAGCCGGGACTCTTACTCTCAGCCAAAAGGCCAAGCTAAGGTCCTGGCATTAAAGCCTTGCTACGACCATTGTGAATGCACCGAAAGATTTATTCGAAATGAAGAGAAACTACGCTGACGGGGATCCATGTTCACCCCCTTGACATCACTAGCACAACTGACGTGTTCTCGGCATTCGCGCTGTTTATACGCGGAGAAAGGCGTTTGACTGTCACACGCGTAACACGCTAATTTCACGTAATAACACCGCGATACAGGTGCAGAACATGCTATTACCATGCTCCACCCACGTTTACCCGCTGACATTTCCCGTCCTACCCACGTGTAAGCAGAGCACGTCATTTCCGCGTCATTTCCGCGTCATTTCCTCGTGTTGACAACGTGTGCGGCACGCGGTTTAACACGTGCTCAAACTTTTGAGCAGCTCAAAAGTTTTGAGCGCGGCCAACCACGTGAAAATTTCCGACCGCGAGTAAAGCACTGCTCTATCTCGTCTATATGGCGGTCTCAAAACGTCCAACAGCGCCCAACAGCATCTGCTTCACGGCCAGAAATTTCTGGCCGTGGTTCAGCCTCAATACGCTCGTGAAAGGCTGTGTACCCGCGCTCTGAAGAATTGAGCAGCGCAAACCTTATTTGCGCTGCCACCCGCGCGCGTATTTCCGACCTCGTGTTAAGCACCGCTGTATCTCGTCTTAATGGCGAGCTCAATGCGTCCAATAGCGTCCGCCTCAGAGGCAGAAATTTCTGGCCGTGATTCAGCCGCAAATGTCTGTGTGACCGGCCCCTTAGACTATTTCATTCCTTTCTGCATAGCAGTCGAGCGGTTCTTTACATTCCGCTCTGTCGAACTTTCTCCCCGTGCTACAGTGCTTCGGGATAGGAGGATGTTGAGTACTTGTTGGCGCGTTGCCCTGGTTTCGTGCTGGCGATTCCATCACGTCTCCTCCTTCTTCATCATATTTGAAATCCCCATTTATTTTCATTGTTCCGACCAAAGTTGGATACAACCTAGCTGATCCAGTTGTCGTTTCAGCGTTCAACGATTTATCTTTTAGTCGAAGCAGTCCTTCCCTAATTTTCTCCCTATAATGCACTCCTTCAGTCTTAAACAGCTTCAAGACCTCCTCTTCTGTATTCTTCTTCTCCTGTCGTTTCTTGCTATCTTTGCCAGACTTGTAGTCCATGATTCTCACCTCCATGACGCCACAAGTGTATGTATCAAACGTACCCCCTTGCGGCCACGCCGGTTGAAGATTCTTCGTCCTCTTCTCCCATTTTTGTGACACCTTTTCAATCAGCTTGGCCTTGTCCGGATGACGCAATCCCAAAAGCTTCACTGGCACAAGAATGTTTGTATTCATTCAATTATTGTGTACTGACCTTGCTTTTTGCAAACTCGGGGCTGATTTGGTTGTCTGTTGCTGAGTTTCCCAAATCGGGAGGGGCTGAGTAGGCTCAGAATGGTGGGGGCCGTCTCCTCTGCTCGGCCCGCACGTCTGCTTCTGCTCAGACACAAACAGTTCATTTCGGCTCAACCCCTTTCATGAATATTCTTCTTCGGGCGGACTCGGCTCCTCACGCTAGAATGGGCTTCATCGTACACAAATTTTTCCTCTCAGAGCGCCGTGATGTTTAACGGAACCAGATCTCAAATTCAGAGGCCACATGCAGACGAAGCGCCGGACGAATCATTCATCCTAACGTATTTCCCAGTATCGTAAGTTTCCTATATCTATCTCACACACCAATCGCGCAGTATTTTTACATCCTGTTTTCACTTATTATTAAAACCACGTTTTTGCTGTCAAGTCACTCTCTATTACCACTGCGTCCTCGCGGGCAAGGATAAGTAATCACTCCACTTTTCATTTATTTTTCCAAGACCCCCTTCTTAACGTCAAACAAAAGAAAAGTTTTCCCTCGCACAGCGTCGTTCCAGCCCTCAAACAGTTAAGCCCTCAGTCACAGAGCATAGAACATCTGGAAACACTCACATACATCCACGCAGGGAGAAGGCGGACGGGGGGGGGGGGGGTGATCGGAAAGGGGGAGAAACTGAACCGAAACAGAACACACATCCACAGACAGAGAGACACACGCAAATTCAGCGCAAGCTGGCACACACACCTACACAAAAAAGTTTGTGGAGCTAAAACATCGCTCTGATTAAATACGTTTCAAATATACTTCCTTTTCTAATACATTCTAAGACACGCGAACGACACATACAAGACCTTAAAAGGCAAAAGAACACATCACCATTAGCATAAGCCTTACTCATAAACACACTAACAGCCAAAAATTTATCTGAGCAAGATATCGTTCAGAGCGGAAATATGTTAGCAATTCACACATACAGTCCCTGCATCGCTATGCGAATTTATCTTAATAATACAACATCTGATTAACTGCTCATTTTTCTAACGTCGGTATAACCTTTCAGATTGCAGAAAATGGCGAGGTTTCATGCACCACACTCGTCCTTAAATGTAACTTGCATGTCAGCCCCCCAATCCTCAATCGACTAGGGAAACACATAAAAAACATGCCCCATATGAACTACATATAGATCGTCTACTCTCGAACTGTCACTTGAGCCATCACTGCTTTTTACATAGATCTCAAGACAATTATACGGACCGGAATTAACCGTCTCTAAATGTACACACACCGACGCCGCTGCATCTCTTACCCAGATTTTTCAGCAGCCGTGTCCCAAAAAAACCACCACAACAATCCCTGAGCACAGGATTGTCGTCGGACAGAAATCTCAACTCAATCTATATAATGTATCTCATCCGTCCGAACTTTTCCTGACTACAGACAAATAATCCACGTGCACGACTTTTTAAATTTGGCTCTCACGTCACAGGCCCCTGCATTTCAACTTACCTCGACAAGCAAACTGAAATAAGGAGAGAAAAAAAATTGTCCTTACCTCAATCGCTCGTTCACGACGAGAAGTCTTGTTCTGTGAGCCAAACAGCCCCACGTTGGGCGCCACTAAATGTTGGAGAAAATGCAGGTTCGAGAATCGATTAATTCTTCTCGCATGCGTCCAAGAAATGCACGGATGCCGGCGTCGTGAGAGGGATGTTCTTTATTGCATCGTCCCAAAGAACTCAAAGAACTTTAGACATAACAAAGCTTTTATAGCTTCAAGTGAGTAAAACCCAAGAGGGGGCCCAGTCCTGCAGAGGACTTACGTGACTTCTTCAGAATTGTTTTTCTCTTACGGATGGTGTTGTCGTATCCTTATTAGGAAATGTTTTCGCCTCAGTTTGCTCAGAGAGTCCTGGCAGGTCCCATGCTCTTTTAAGGAAACGTAATTGTCTGCCAAGAATTTTCTGGAAATGATGTCAACATGACTTTCTCCACCACAACTTTAACATTCATATGAACTCCCCACTCAGTTCACTTACTGTTGCGTTTCGGTCTCTAATTGATGCATTTGGTTTTAATTTAATTTAACTGGTTGATTTGCCAACCCATAAAGATGGAAACCCGCTCTACTTGGTTCTGACTCGAGGAGTTTTAAACTCAATAATTATGGTGTTACCGTGTACTACCTTTATCTCGGATCATTACTTAGTTACATTTGAGGTGCTAGCTAAATGTAGTGCTAAAAAAGCTGAAGGATTTAGCGGACGCAATATAAGCACTGGCACAGCTCTTTAAACTCCTTCCTGGAGCAGTTCCGTCCTTTCCTTCATACAATGGCTCGATTGACTCACTCATGAATGACTTCAATACTACCCTGGCTAGTGTCCTGGATTCAATAGCACCCAGAAAGCTTAAATCACGTCCTAAAAGACGCACGCCTTGGTTTACTGATTAAACTGGAACCCTTAAACAAGAATGCAGGAAATTGGAAAGAAAATGGCGCGCTACCAAGCTTGAGGTTTTCCATCAAACCTGGTGTGACAGCTTGTTAAAGTATAAAGCGGCCCTTGCCTCTGCAAAATCGGCCTACCTTTCGAAGGTGGTTGCGTCTCAAAAGAACAATCCCAAAGTCCTTTTTGACACTGTAGCATCGCTTACAAGGCAACAGACTATCGCAGATAATTCGACGCACTCTGCTCATGACTTATCGGTCTTCTTTACTAAGAAGATTCAATGCATACAGGAAGAAATTGCTAAAGACATTATTAATACCACACATATTAAAGGGCTGAAATCTACAGATGCACGACAGGGTGGCTGACCAGGGAAATTGTCCAGTTTTAGTGAACTGTCACTTGATGATCTCAAACAGGTTGTGAATGCGGCCAAACCGACAGCTTGCCAGTTCGACCCGCTCCCAGGTTCACTTATTAAAAGTCTTTTTGGCGTCTTTGGACCTTCAGTTCTAAATATTCTAAACATATCACTCTCCTCAGGTGTAGTTCCAGCAGCTTTTAAGTCCGCCGTTATTAAACCCACACTGAAACGACCCAACCTTGATCCAGAAATCTTATGTAATTATAGACCTGTGTCAAACCTACCTTTCCTTTCTAAAGTACTTGAAAAAGTAGTGGCACAGCAGCTGAATGATTTCATATCCGAGAATAACCTTTTTGAATCTATGCAATCAGGATTCAGGGCTAACCACTCTACTTAGACAGCTCTGATCAAGGTAACAAAAGATCTCCCACTGGCAATGGACTCTGGCGCTTCATCACTTTTGCTGCTGCTGGATCTTAGTGCCACTTTTGACACAGTGCACCACAATTTCCTACTAGAACGGTTGGAAAAATGGATTGGTCTCTCAGGAACCGTCCTCTCGTGGTTCAGATCCTACCTCTCAGATAGGACGCATTGTGTTAAATATGGCGAAATGACATCTGAGCCCTTTAATGTTACCTGTGGTGTTCCGCTGGGTTCAGTGCTTGGCCCCCTTCTTTTCAGCATTTACATGCTTCCATTAGGTGATATTATTCGCAAGTACAATATCAGCTTCCACTGCTACGCAGACGACACTCAACTATATCTTCCGTTGGAGGAATCTCCCACACTAAACTGTGGAAATTTGGAGGCCTTCCTCATTGAAATAAAAGAGTGGATGTCACTCAATTTCTTGCGTCTTAACTCTGAAAAGACAGAAATCTTAGTCATTGGTCCATCTAAATACATGTTTTTGAGAATAACAAAAACTGCTGTAAACATTGACAAATGTCACATCACAGAGAGTGACTCAGTTAAAAATGTAGGTGTCATATTTGACCCTGATCTATCCTTTGAAACGCATGTAAAGAAAATTACTAGAACCGCTTTCTTCCATCTTTGTAACATTGCTAAAATCCGTTCAATACTGTCTCAGTCGGATGCGGAAATTATAATTCATGCATTTGTTACCTCCCGTCTCGATTACTGCATTGCACTACTCTCTGGTCTCCCGAAGTCTAGAATCAAGTCTCTTCAGCTGGTACAAAATGCCGCAGCGAGGCTTTTAACTAGGACAAAAAATTACGATCACATAACACTGATTTTGGCTAACCTGCATTGGCTCCCAGTTAGCCTTAGATGTGATTTCAAGGTTCTCTTAGTATTATACAAAATCATACATGGTCTTGCTCCCTCTTATCTTTCGGATCTGATTTCCCCCTATGTCCCGGTCCGAAGCCTACGATCTGAGAGTACCGGTCTTCTGGTGATCCCAAGAGCAAAGAAGTGTTCTGCTGGTTCGAGAGCGTTCTCCATCCGGGCACCGGTGCTGTGGAATGCTCTTCCCCCTGCAACCTCAGTGGAAATGTTTAAATCTTAGCTTAAAACTCACTTCTACTCTATAGCATATGAATAACTTACTCTTCTCGTCAGCTGAAAAATAGTCTGTGTAATATAGTGTAATAATCTGTGAAACCCTTTGAGACTCTTCGTGATTTAGGGCTATACAAATAAAAATGACTTGACTTGACTTGACTAACCTTTAATGCAATGTAGATGCAAATATGTACAAAGACCAGACAGTACTTTACAATTCAAAGACAAAGCTCAGGTGTCCGAATCTGTTTATGCATAATTCCCCTCCAAAAATTTAATCTAAGAACTTATTTACAATTCAGATTTTGAATGAGACTATTTATAAATGCTAGGTTAACAATTGCATGGCTGGGAAAATAAAATTATGCAGAGAATCTCCAATGTTTTCTCTATTGAACTTCGTCGTAGCTGTTTTTAAAGAGTATTTTATTATTTTTGTCATTTTACTTTCTGAAAATGACAATAATATTTTGAGTTGCAGTTTTTGGGAACAAAGTTTTCTTATTTAACTTAAAAATAGTCCTCTGGAAATGTATTATTATCATTACAATTATTTTATATTTGCTTTTTTTTTTTTTATGTTTTTTTTTTGCTATGTTTTAACTTATTTTCTTAGAAGTACAACTATGGTCCACCCTTTGCAAGTGTAAATATCATGATAGGAGATGCTATTTTGGAAATGCATATCAAACTGTTAACTTTTCACATGAATCAGTAACAAAGGAGTATCTTCCAAAAAGTTGGGGAACCCTGAAAAATAGTGTTCTACGCAATACTGTATTTCTTTTCTAAACATTATATACTGTCACTAGTAGAAAAGAACTAAATAGCTATGCAAGTCTTGCTGGGATTGGGTTGATATTATGGTAAAAAAATTTGTAAACAAGCGCGCACAACTAAAACAAGAAACTTACCTGATTTTGGCTTATCTTCACTGGCTACCTGTCAGTTTAAAAGGTTCTTTTAAGGTTCTATTGGTATTATACAAAACTATGGATGGACTTGCTCCATCATCTTTCAGATTTAATTTCCCCCTGTGTTACTGCTCGGAGGCTTTACTTGAAAATTGCTGGTTAACTAGTGATCCTAAGATCCAAGAAGAAATCCGCAGGTTCGGGAGCGTTCTCCATTCAGGCTCTGGTGCTGTGGAATGCTCTGCCATCTGAAATTCAATCTGCAATCTCAGTGGAACTGTTTAAATCCAAGCCTAAAACACACTTGGATTCTATAGCTTATGACCTATATTTCATGTTGACGATGTCTGTGTATTGTAATTTGATGCCCTTGCAACATCCACTGCAGCCTGGTCGTCCTTAAAGGGGTATTACCTAATGTGTGCCTTGTTTAAGGGTTTCTTTATTTCCTCATGGTTATGTTTTGAGTTTTTCCTTGCCCTTGTAGATTTTAAATCATGGGATGGTGTAATAATAGTCCTTAGTCTGTACAGCCCTTTGAGACTTCTTGTGGTTAAGGGCTATACAAATAAACATGACTTGACATGTTGAGTATTTGTAAATCCTTTATTATTTGTTTTGAGAGGGATTTTATGGGGTGATGCTTATGAATTGTTGATATCCTAAAAACTTGTGAAGTGATTTCCCTTTTTCTTCTAATTTTTTCAACCCTGTCAGATCCTCAATTGATTTGATTATCTTGTTTTTTCGGATTTTGGGCATTTTTTTAAAACAAAAATCTGTGCAGTTGGTTGTCCAGGTCTTTTAAAACCGCCCTCTTTTCTTTAAGTCTCTTTCTTTTTTATCTGATGGTTTTTTGTTTTTTTTGTTTTTTTTTGGTCAGGTTTTCATTGATTCAGACTGCTTTTCCGCTCAGATTAAAATGTATTTTGGTTACACAAAACAAAACAGTTGAAGGTCTTTTTTTCCAGGAAAACTGTTAGCACCGGTTAGACGACTATTTTGGTCAAGATCATGTACCTAATTTTGTAGAATGCTGCTGAGTCGTTTGTTTTAATCTACATTTCTGCTTAGTCAAAGTACTTATTTTTCCATGTCTTCAAAGACCATCGCGCTTTTTCCAAATTTGCCTTCTCTATTTTCCATCTTGTTCTCCAAATTGTCCACAAACTTTTTAATCTTGTCATTGAAATGGTCTTTCGTCTCCTTGATTTTGTCTGGACTCCTCTCGAATTAGTCTTACATGTTTAAATCTAAGGTTATAAAAACAATTATATTCTATAGCTTATGAATGACCTACATTTTTTGTCGATGTCTGTGTACTGTTTGTTGATGCCCTTGCAACATCAATTGCAGCCTGGTCATCCTGGCCCCTTCTCAAGGTTTATTCATTTCCTAATGCTTAGGTTTTGTGTTATTCCTTTCCTTATATAGGTTTTAGATATGGGTATGATGTTATAATAGTCTGTAGTTTGTAGTATATACAGCCCTATAGACACGATTTGACTTGACTTGAATGAAATGTCATAGCTCTTTTATCTCGTCAGATTTGTTTTATTTGTTTGTTTTTTACATTTTTCTCCTCTATTCTTTGTTATCCAGGCTAAATAAGCAAAAAGCAGGAAATAGTGGAGAGCCATATGTAATCTTGTTGTGAACAATTTTGACCACGATGTTATTAATAATTATCAAGAACATTCCATTCTCTTTTTTTCCACAGCAGCAAGTCTTCCAAAACCACAGGTGAAGACAGCTTCTCTAGGTCAGGCCGGTAAGGCCCGATCGCCTCTTCTCCCCGTCTCGGTTCCTACGGCACCTGACATACCCGAAGAAGGAGGAACAAAACTTCCAGAGGATTCCACTACTAATGTAAGTGAAATCAAAATAAATGCTACAAAATTATATTCTGCAATGATAAAGACGTAGTTAAAGCCAAGGAGGGTCAATTAAAGGAAAAAACTAAGTTGATGAAAGAATACTCTTAAGGAGACATAAAAAGCAGCAGACCTTGAGAAAAGTAGATCTATGGCAGGAGTGGGAAATGCCTATTCTTATAGCAAGCCCTCGTGCTATCACAAAAATAGTCCTGCATTTATAATCTGTATCCTTCCATCTGTTTAATCAATTTGCTCACAACATTAATTTTTCTGTTTGATTTTGGCTGTATTGTTTCCAGTATAGTGTGGATTTTATATGTTTTAATCCAACCATATTTTATCTTATTTGTGCTGCCATGTTAATGTAAAATATCCGTGGCCTTCAGAATCACTATTACTGACGGGATCATTTGTTAGAGAGATATTGAGTATGTTAAACACCTCTTTGGGGTAAAGAAAAAAAACGTCATTGATTAAAAGAAATATATGATTTGAATACTAAGCAAACATACATGAACGAACATATAAAAGTGCATGTTTTAAATACTTCTAAGGCTCACCTAGAGATAGCTGACATGATTGTCCGGCATCTTGCTGCTAAGTATAACCCCAAAGTCGTGTGAAAAGGGAAATAAATGAGACGTAAATGGTGCAGTTTGGTCATTTGAGTCGCCATAGTTGTTTTTTTTTGTTATGCTTTGTAGCACTCATTTTAGCTTGCACTATACAATACAATGGCATCTAGTGGTCAAATATTACACACAGTTCTTTGTTTGACAAGAAAGTGTCTCCCTAAGTTTTGAATCAACATAGAAAATATTTCTTGAAAAAGAGACCTTGTTGACTTGGCTAACCTTTACCATAGAGATTCAGTCTCCTACTAGTCACATTAGTTGTACTTACATGTTACTCAGATGGTACTTATAAATCAATGCTCAATAAATATTCAGTTTAGCACCAGTTAATAATAAAGGTATTAGCTATATCACTTTGAGTCTCCGTAGTTTATATTTTTTGTGTGCTTCGTGGCACCTGTTTTCGGTTGCACTACACAGTTCAGTGACATCTAGTGGTTGAATATTACTCAGCATGTCTACAGGCCATAGAGATTCATATTCATTTTATTGTGTTATCCATGCTGTAATTTCCACACCTAATACATTTTAAAGAAAAAAAACATTTTGTATATTCATTACCCTCACCTGACTATAACCTGCATGTGCGCACGTTAAACATTAGATATTTACAACGATAGACAATACCCAACTCATTTTATTTTTATAAAGTAAATGGTAAATGGTCTGCATTTTTATAGCGCTTTTCAAGTCAATGAAGACCTCCCAAAGCGCTTTACAATGTGCTTCACACTTACCCTTTCACACACACACTCACACACCAATAGCGGCCACGCTTATTGGGGGCATTAGGAATTCAGTCTCTTGCCCAAGGACACTTCGACATATAACACAGAGGAGCCGGGAATCAAACCTGCGATCTCTTGATCCCAAGACGAGCGCTCTACCTCCTGAGCTAATGCCGCCCCCAAAGCACATTAAAACAGCCACAGCTGAAGACAAAGCTATGCATACAAATAAAACATATAAAACACTTTAAATAGACAATAAAATAATGGAAAAATTAAAAATCATAAACAACAATAAAGTAATTAAACAGGAGTTTAATTACTTTATTTGTTGTGTCAAAAGCAAAGGAATAAAAAGAGTTTTCAATGTTTTGATATAAAGCACTCATGAGGAAAAGGCAACGGGGCCGAGCAACACAAGTAACACAGGAAAAACACAGCAGCAACAGGAGTAACACAGCACTAACATGGCTGGTTAAAAAACTCAGTGGTAAAACTTTTTGGGATGCAGCAGCACAAGCAACACCAAAAAACACTTGGTAGCAGAACGCTAACTGGGCAAAAAGATAGGCCTACCGTTAGGAATGTGTTCCAGTTTGGGCCACCTACTTTTGTTACCCCTGTTTTTGGGTCTGGCGTGCCCCCGTCCACCAGAGAGTGCCTAATCAGTTTGCAATCAGGACAAGTGTCACCCCGTACCTGTCCCTAATTACCTTGACCCTTCATAAGGACATTTTAGGCAGCACCTAGTGTCTTGTGATTTTTGTTTTCATCATCCACTTTCCAGTATCTATACCATCGCCTTTATGCAGTTCCATCCTGGTTTCTTAGGTTTGTTTTTTGTTTTCCTGTTTCAGACAGTTTTTTGGGGTTTTTTGTTTTTTTTTTACCATTTGTTGGTTACTTTGTTTATTATTTTGTTTTTCAATGCTATCTGCCTTTTCCTGCCTTCTGTGTTTGGGTCCACCAGAAAAATCACAACATAATCACCGACCACTGTGTGCTGTGCAAAATGTCCTCATAAAGGGTCAGGCTCATTAGGGACAGGCCTTGGGCGGTTGGACACACCTATCCCAATTAAAAACTAACTAGGCGCCCTCTGGTGGACGGAGGCGTTTTTTTACTTTATACTTGTTCGGTTATTCCAATTTTAGTGTCTCAACATCGGTACATCAATGGGGAGTTTACATGCAGCAGCTCTGTTTCCTTTTTAATTGGCCAGCTTGATTTATTTTAACTTGATGGCTGCCTCATACATTTTCCTTTTTCAGGGTATGTACAGGTCTTTGAATTTTCTTAAAATGCATGAATTTTAAAGTTGTGTAATCAAGAATCGAAAAGTGCATGAACTTTGGTGCTGCTCTCTGGTGGCTTCGCTTTGCCATTGCATTTCTTCTTCCCTCATGCACGGTTCCCGCGGATTCTTAAAAGTCTTAAAAGGCATTGGATATATCATTCTAAAAATAAGGCTTTAATTGGCATTGAAATGTTTTGACTCCATTTTCCGAAAGTCTTGAAATGTGAACACAGTAAGATTTAAATTTGTATTAACTATAATTTAGCAGTATTTATTATTTATTTATTTATTTATTATTATTTTATCGATTTACTTTTGTGGCAAAATACCGCGACCACAATAACCGAACAATCAAAACGGTGATGTGGTTTCAGGGTTAAAGAGAGGTTTACAATGTAAAACAGGGTTAGGGCTATAGTTACAGTTCAGTTTGGATGCAGAACTATAGTTTGGGCTGCAAGTTTGGGTTGTAAACCGTTTTCAGGGTTCCAAAATAAGGTTAGGGCTCGAGTTGGGGTTTCAAACAAAGGTTTAGGCTCCCGTTCTTTTGATCAACGCTGGCTTTCATCTTTGGATAGTACTGGAAAAATTGATTTTGAGAGTCATTAAAAAGTGCTTGAATTTGGCCATCTAGAAGGTGTACGAACCCTGGAATTCGCCAAAATCTGATTATTGCAAGTTTGGCCCAGTACCTACCCTATATTTAAAAAAAAGAAAATGCAGGAGAGACACGATGAAAAGAAATGACATGATAATTTGAAGACTTGCTGGATTTCGGAACGTGTTAAATATTCATATCTACTCAATGACAATAGAGCAGGATGAGTGGTCGCCATGACAACAAAATGAGAGGACAGGAAATGAAGCCAGGAAAGTCCAGAAACAAAGGACGAAGTAAGATGGATTAGGAGATGGTAGGAAAGAAGACAGGGTTTGTCACCATGGCAATGGGAGACAGAATAACAGTGAGAGAGTAGTGAAACAGGTTGCACAGGTGAAAAAAAAATGTAAAGGTGAAAGAGTCAAAGCAATTCGCATTAAAAAAGAAAATGGGGCAAGTGATTAGCTGGGTTATAAAGGTCAGCAGCTCATTTTCTTGATTTACTCCTCTGTCTCGTCAATTGAGCTGATCTATTCCTATCAACCTACTGCACTATACATCAGTATTAGAGCTAACTACAGACTTAAACCCAGAAAGCAATGATGATACCTTTTTGCTTTGGCACTTACATGATGTGAGATTGGACATTTTGATTGGATTTTCACGGTTCAGCACAAAATTCTTGTGACGAAAAATTATAAATATTGTGAAAAAAAGTTGTATCTTAAATTATAAATTGTTATTTTGCATCCATACATGTTTAACGACTGATACGTTTATTCAGTTTTTGATATTGGATACCTGCAAAATACATTATTATTTGACACCAGTTCTTTATTTTGAAAATACTGCTGTTATTCGTCATTGGGCGGCACGGCGGATGAGTGGTTAGCGCGTCTGCAACAAAGTTCTAAAGCCATGGGATCAAATCCGGCTAACAGCCGTCCTGTGCGGAGATTGCATGTTCTCCCTGTGTTTTCATGGGTTTCCTCCGGGCAATCCAGTTTCCTCCCACATTCCAAAGACATGCATGTCAGGTGAAATGGCAGATCCAAATTGTCCCTAGGTGTGAAAGAGTAGGTGAGCTGTATCTCCCTGTGTGCCCTGCAACTGGGTGGCAACCGGTTCAGGGTGTCCCCTGCCTACTGCCTGAGGACAGCTGGGATGGGCTCCAGCACCCCTGCGACACTACTGAGGATAAGCGGTGCAGATAATGGATGGATGGGTTTTTCGTTTTTTTGATTGTTATCCTCTTTACATCATTGTCACCATTGGCCAATAATAAAACTTTTCTTTGATAATCACACCTTTTAGGGCATATTTGTCTTTTTGTAACCTAGCAGATTTAGTTAAAAGGAAGGACTCTAGATAGGGCTTTTAGAAAAGGTTGGAATTTTTTATCTGAGATTTGGGCTCTTTCCCTGTTCCCTCTCAAAATTCATTAATGTATTTCTCCTTATTTTGAATATCTACTTTATACATTTAATATTGACAAAATATCATTAAATAACAAAGGGACATTGTGTGTTAGTTAGCACCTCCTAGTGGTAAAATTACTCAATTCATTAAAAAAAAACAATGTTGATTTGAGTGAGTAGCAAAGATATGTTTACTATCATTAAAACATACATCTAAAAATAACCAATTGGTCTTGAAATATATTTTACATAAACATGAGCCTCTCAAAGAGTGACCTGACATCATTTTCCGCCATCTTACTCCTACAGGTATCTCAAAACCTTGAAAATAAGGCAAAACAATCAAAAGGAATATGGTACGTTTTGGTCACTTTTGAGTCCCTGCAGTTTGTACTCCTTATTTTGCTCTTTAGCACTCATATAGCGACATCTAGTCAAATAATACACGCTGTCCCTTCATATTACAAATTTATGCATACATTAAGATAAAGGCAAATTCAATATTAAGGAGAATTTGGGGGAGCAAGTGTCATTTTCATTATATTCTATGGGTTACTAAAATAAAAAAAAATAAAAAATACAGTTTGTGGGCCACAAATGTTTCACAGGGCGTAGTTGGACACCGCTAGTAGTATTCACCCTAAAAACGTCTCGTCCCGATATAAGATTTTAAAGTACTGTAAAGGAAGCATTTGCTAAAAACTAGAGTATTATCAGGAAACCTATAACAAAGTCAAGGCCCACAGGTTTTCCAAGGGCCCTGAAATAAACTGAGTACATTATTGTTTCATTCAATGGAGAGAAAAATATATATTTTTAAACGAACATTACTTCACCGCGAAGAACGATTTATTTTAGATATATATATATATATATATATATATATATATTATTTCATTCCAATTCCGTTTTAAAAGGTTTGTCGGTTAAGTGAAAGATAAGTACGGCCCTCGGCTTGTAGCACTTTATTTTGACCCTCCTTTCATTTGACTTTGCCCTAGAACAGGGGTTTCAAACTCATTGTATCTGGGGTCACTGAAACTAAGGTCTGGGTGTGGTTGGGCCAAATTGGACTTTCTGGAAAAAAATTCTGATTAAAACATTCCACTTTACTCAAATATTGCTTACTTTTAATTCCCTACACAAGGTCAAATATACAAATACAAAACATTAGGAATTAATATGAAAATAAATCAACCAGTATTAAATGAATCCATTATCAATTAGGGCTGCAATTAAAGGGATTGTGTATTACTCAGTGTCTCCTAGTGGAAAGAAATGTCATTCATTTAAAAAAAAAGATTATTTATATAATTAGCAAAAGTACATTACTATCATATACAAGTGCATTTTTAAAACATACTCATAGTTTGAGAAATTTGTATTTTACATAACATGTCCGTCACCTGAGGGAGATATAATTGTCAGCTACTTTGCTGCTACGGGTACTTGAAAAAACAAATTCCAGGTGAAAGGCTTCATGGTCACTTTGTGTCTTTGTAGTTTGTATTCTCACATGTGACTTTTAGCACTAGTTTTTTGGTTGCAAGACAGATTGCAGCCACATCTCGTGGCCAAATAATTAACAATGTCCATGAAACATTCATATTAAAGTTGGGGGCTTACACTTTCATCCTGAGGGTTGCATTTTGCCCCCGGGCTGCCTGTTTGAGACCCTTGCTCTAGGAAATAGGAACATAAATTAAATCTATTCAAGACAGTTTTGATTGAAACTAACTATTTCAAATGGATACTTCTGTTGGTTTATAGTCAGAGGCAATGTGAACATTACTAAGTCGAGAAGGTTTCTTTAGTGAAATTGTTATTAACTGTTGTATGTTATTGAAACCATACAAAAAAACGAAAAAAAAGTGAACTTTGACAAAAATTTGACCATTTAAACCTTAAACCTCGATACTGTTTTGTTGTCCTGCTGGTGATTTAAGAATCCAGGTCAGCTAGCAATCAGATGAAATATGAATGTCCTTTCTGACCAATCAATGTTATGGATCAATGACTAAAAAAAAACTTCAGTTGCAGTTTGATTTAAGGTTTTTTTCCCCAAGCTATTATCTCTAGTGGCAGGAGACAAAATGAACTGTTATAGATTAGCTCCGTGTGAATGCAGAAGGTTAAATGGACAACTCGTACCAGAACCATGCATGTAAAATCAAAGACATAACAATCACATGTAATTGTTTATATTTTCAATTGAATTGTACCGTTCATGTTCACCTGCAAAAGTCGGATCTAGATAAAAATGATATTTTTGGACCAAACTGAATACCGTAAATTCCGGACTAAAGCCGCTACTTTTTTCCCAAATGTTCAGCCCTGCGGCTTATTCAGTGAAGCGGCCAATTTATGTAATTTTTCTAACGGCCACCAGCGGCGCTGGAGTACAAAAGGTAAGATTAAGACCAGTAGAATATGGAGAAAGACTGCTACCTCTAAGTTTATGCATAGATTGTCTGTTAAGTAAAGGTACGTTCCGATAATGAGGAAGACGCCCTTGAAGGTGATAGTTATGAGGAAGAAGTTGAGGACGATCTACCGTGAATTTCACATTTACGGGAAGCTTTTTTTTTGACAGGCACGTTTGATGCATTGCGAGCGTGATCCTACTAGCGTGTTGGTACCTTTTAAAGGCACGGTTTGGGATGAAAGTTATATTATTATTATTAACGCTTTGTAAACTCTCTCGGTGTACCGTCTTTCTTCGTAAATATGTGTAACCATGTATAATATGTATTTGCAACTGTATATTTTTGTAATTTATTTATTTTAGAGATTTATTCTGTTGTGTTTAAAAATGGACAAGCTGTGTTCTACGGGCGAATCAGAAAGAAGGGGCGGAGCAAACGCGGGCTGATGGGAAGTGGGGTAAAGCTGAGTTACCGGTGGATCTGTCTGTTGTCGCAGCGGACAACAGTGGATATATATTTTTCCCACCCTTAACTTTGGAAATATACATTTTGTTTCCTTGGATTACTTTCAACGGGACCCGGACTTTACAAGTCTGCATCATACGTTAATTACGGGTATCATTTTCCATTCATGCTGCCGACTGTGGTTCTAGGATTGTGTACTATTGACTTTTGGATTGTGTCGGTAGGAGGCTAGGATCTTGACTCAGCCTCTTGCCTGGGAGCAAGTTTCTCGCCCTATTGGCTTTGTAGTGTATTATGATTTGACAGATAATGGATAATTGATAAAGAATATAGAACAATAAATCTCTACAAAATCACAATCATGGAACTTACAGCCTGGTCTAGGTTGAACTTGTGATCGTGTCACAAGTTTTAATGCGGGCGCACACAGCTTATACTCAGGTGCGGCTTATGTAAGTACAAAAGTGGAAAATCACTTAAAAAGTGGTGGGTGCGGCTTACAATCAGGAGCGCTCTATAGTCCGGATTTATTGGGTAATCTGTTTACATGATTAGTGAGATTTAACCTCCTATATGTGAGTTTTCGGAATAACCCAACTGGAAGAGGTGAAGCACATGCATTGTCATAGAATCGATAACATTCCCGCATTCAATCTATTATCTATTAGTTGTTTCCTCCTCACTCCAGATGAAACTTGTGTCTTACAGGTTGCACCTATATGTTACGTGGAGAAGCCTGGAAAATATATGTATCTATATAAACGTGGCATTCTTGCATTAAGGACTGAGAATAGTGTGCATAGAGGAAGAATAATGAGCGATCCATAGTTGGCGTATGCAATTTGCTTCTTTACTAAAAAGCCAACACTCTTTGCAACAACACAGAAAAACCAAAAAGTAGCCAAAGAAGAATATGAACATCCAAATAAGGCAGTCACGGCCCGTGATCAAATATTTAGCCTCTGTCATAAATTTAATATCTGGACCACCAGTAATTTTGACCTTATAACAAAATACATTTGTATCAAAAAGAAAATCTCCATTTCACCAGAAGATGGCAGTAGCCCTTTGGCCACCTTGCCCTCGGCTTTCTGTGAGAAGTTATGCTCATCCCGTTTCCGACATGGTGATTGTAGTAAATAAAACAAATGGAAAGTTGACTGTAAGGGCCACCACTTTCAGGACAAGGGGAAATTGGAGTATCGTTTCACAGAAATCCAAAACAACTCTGCCTAATTTGCCAAAAGACTGTCTGTTTTCAAAGAATATAATATCAAGAGGCAATGCCAGACGAAACATGCCGCCTACTAAAAGATAACTAGAAACAAATGCTGTGAAAGAGTGAAACAACTGTCAGCTATTTTAACGGCATAGCAGGGGTTTTTCACAAGACCCTGTGAGTCTGATGAAAATGCTACAAAGGCGAGCTACGAGGTCGCGATGCTGATTGCCAAGAAATGCATACCTTTCACAGAGGGTGACTGTTCCAGACTGAATAGTCAGCCCTAATACATTTTCACCTGACAAAATCTGGCCCTCTCCCTGAAAAGTTTGGATGCCCCTGGCATAAGGCATCATTTAAGCCGAATACGTTTTCTTCATTTAAATTTTGGTTTATGATCTGACAGTTAGCAATTTGACTACGCATATTGCAATTACTGCACGCAGATACTGTAAATGGCCTTACAAAATATTCTCATCTGAATCCAACTATTCACTGCATGCAAATGTATTGACTGAAAGTTCTGATGAATCGTATAGAGCAGGGGTGGCCAACCATTCAGTGACTAAGAGCCAATTGTTCGTCTGTGTTACTACAAAGAGCCACATTATCAGGGGCGATTTTTTTGTTTTTTTGTCTTTTTCTTTGTTACTAAAAAGCCACATTATACACATGGGTACACATAAACATAATATTTTAATCATGTATAAACGCATACTCGGATCTCTACTCGGAACAGTTAACCGGGTCACAGAACCTAGTTGCTACACTTTCAGGTTTTCAATCAGTGTTGCGTATCTGTCTCTTTTCTTATTTAGGGCACCACTGGTGACTTGCTCACTGGCTTTTAGAAAAGTTTGAAAATGTGTTAAATCTCCCTTTTCAATATTCCCCTCAAAGAGCTTTAGGTTATTAACAAATGCAAACACACTTTGCATCAGGTCAGGCAGCATTTTTAACTTCCCGTGCAGGATAAGGTTCAGTCTGTTCAGGTGGCATACGATGTTGACTAAAAATGCCAGATCCATAATCCACTTGAGAGCTCAGGATAGTCCTTGTCCTTCTCTTCCATGAACAGTTTCACTGCATCCAAAAGCTAAAAGAAAGATTACCCGGCTTTTTGACAGACACCTCACAGTGCAGTGCAGCAGCACGTCACCTGGAAGCCCTTAGTCCAGCTCAGAGATGAGATTCCTGAGTTGCCTGTGGTTTAGCGCAAGTGTGCAGATGAAGTTGACGATTTCCATCACAGGTTTCATGACCTTGTCAAAATTTTGTGATTTAGACATGAGTTGCTCCCCGTGGATGATGCAGTAGAAATCCCAAATGTCTGGAAATGTTTGATCAGTTTTGCACAGCCCCACAAGCCCGTTCATGGATCCGATCATGGCTGGCGCTCCATCCGTGCAGTTAGTTTCGGTGTGGGTAGATTTGCTTTTGCAAACGCAGCCATCAGTGCTTCTTTCACATATATGCCACGGGTTCTGTCTTTTAATGGCACAATATCAAGGAGTTGTTCTTTGACCGCACATTGATTTGACACAGACCGCGCAATTATTGCCAACTGAGGCTTGTCTTGTATGTCGCAGCTCTCATCCAATGCCACACCAAAATATTTACATGTTTGAAGGTCAGTGTGCAACTGTAATTCAACAGCTTCATTAATATAGGCTATTATTTGTTCCATAATGTGGCGAGACAGTTGAACAACTGATATGCTCTGTTTTAGTTTGTTGTCTACAGGGGCCAAGATTTCAAATGCATCAATGAGGCATGTTTTAATGAATTCCTTCCTTGTATGGCTTTTTAGCCTGTGCTATGTTCCAAGTTCACTGCTACGATGCAAGTGTTACTGTCTCTGAGTGTTTCATAATTTTTTGGGAAAAGATGCAACTGTTTTTCTGCCTTGCTTTTCATAGTAAACAACTTTTTCTTACGAAGTTCAGTCCCTCTTGGAAAATCTTGTTCGATGTTAGGGTGGAGTGAGCTTAAGTGACGCTGAAGATTTGAAGCGTTGAAATGTGCTAATGCTGCGTCACATATAAGGCAGATCGGCTTGCCAATAGGTTCAATTAAAAAAATATAAACTCCCACTCTGGCAAAGACGTCCCGTGTTCTTCATCATATTTTCGTTTGGCAGTGCTTTTTTTCACCTGCCATTTCAAGAGATAATTTCACGTTAATTGACTACAATACGTTTTGTCAAGCAAATATTTTCTCGGCGCTCGTTTGACGTCACTCAAACAGGCTTACATTGTTTGTCTGCCATCTAGCTGTAGGGAAGGCAAATGACAGCGCCGGCTAAACATTTTCGATGCATGACATGTTACAGCTCCTAAAGAGCCGCATTAAACCAGTTTATAACAGCTCCTAAAGAGCCGCATGAAACTAGTTTAAGAGCCGCACGCGGCTCGCGAGCCGCGGGTTGGCCATCCCTGGTATAGAGTATCCTTTAACTTTAATCATGCCTCTTTTTTTCGAATGGTGCCTTCTGCCTTAAATTGTGTGTCAAATCTTATCCTGTTTATATTTTTAATTTCAACCTTTCTAGATGTAAATGACAACAGTCACAAGAAGTGTGAAAACAAGAAATTGCTATTTAAGATTTTAGTATCTCATGTTTTTAGTTCATTGCGTACAAATATTATTGCTATTGACTTCTTTCATATAGTATTGAACGGGTCAAAAATGTCAATTGGCCTATGTTTGTTACACAAGCGCATCCTGTTCTTAGCGTGCTGATGCTTTAAATGTGTCAATGTGTTTTGATTGAGAGGAGCGTTAACGATTTCCTGAGGCATGAACCATTCGAATGCTGATCTATCAGAAATCAAAACATGTGTTCTACTTGTAGAAACCTTTTAAAGACCTAAATAAATCACAGAAGATGACATATTAATTTCTCCTCAATTACTGAAAACAACTGTACTTTGTGAAATTAAATATTTTTTGACAGCTAAAGGTGGGCTGCGTTTGAAGTGTACTGAAAAAAGTTGCAAGTGAAATATTTTCTCTACTAAGTATGTGTTAACAATGCCCAACTGCGTTCAAAGAGCCATTACTCTTTATTTTCCACCGTGCCTATTAGTCTCAACAAGATGTTCGGGTCGGAACACATTAGGTAGTAAGATTAAGCTGTTGGTGGGGATTGCTGGAGAGTGACGCAATCAGTGACGGTTGTACACTAAATTACTCCCAGGGCAAGAACCCCTCTAAAAGGCATGAAGGTGCCGCCTTCTTTCCCCACCTAAAAAGGGCCAAGACACATATTTAACTCATTAAAAGAGGTATATACATTTGGCTTTCCTTGATGAAAAATCATCGAGAACATCTACTTAAGCAATCTGCTTCCTTATTTCGTGATCAATACTGATTAAAGCAAGACCAGTCACCTCATAATCGATTTTATATCACATTTTGTCGATTTCACACTATTCAGAAAAATGTGCAGCAGTTGGCCTGTATTTTCCAAATTATGAATCATGTGCCATATTTGGAAGACAGATACCGCCAACTTATTATTTTGTGTATAGTAATACAGTGAATCATCTTCTCCCTTCCCCACGGCCGTTCATTTTGAGAAAGCCAGTCAGAGGTGAACTATTCCCCGCGCAATCCATCCCCTACGCTTGTCCTCATCTCAGTCTCTCAGCACACTTTCGCCGCAAGTAGGGGCGTCAAAACAGCAACAAAGGGGCGTCCATTTGAGGCAAAGTCATATGTTGTTCGATAAACCAAAACCGCTTTGCGCCGCACATTTACTATTGTTATCCTTTCTTTTTCTCTTGAAGTTATGGTGTCACACCTCATGTGTCATGGTATAAATTCCGTCTGGGCAGCTGGCCATCTCGTCCATTTTAAAACTGCCACTATACACCATGCTACTCCCTGTATTTTTTATGTTTACGTGTTTTAGTGCAGAATGAAAATGGTAAAAGTGGTAACAGGCCTGCTCCGAGTCCAACCACCAACCCAAACCCCCCAAAAAATGAAAAAAATTGTTTATTTGAGTGCTGCCTAAGAAATGCACATATTTGCACGCGCATTATGAATGAGCTGACTAAGGCTTCAATGATGACTCAAGCCAGGAGATGGCGGCAGTGAGTAAAGACATTCCAAATTTTGAACAGCTCCTAGAAACGTTTGGAAAAATAATAAATAAGTATAGATCAGTTTGTTGTTCCCGAAATTTTTTACTGGTTGCAAGTGAAAATGTAATAAGCATTACATAGTTATCATACTTCAAGTATAAAGAAAAATTTGGGCTCAAACACCAATAAATGATTTATAGTGCCACACTCTGATAAATAATAATAATAATAATAATAGAACGGGGGTATCTACACTTTGGCCGGGGGGGGGCACTTGCAGCCTACCAATCTTATTTCAGCAACCTGCATCATGTCATAAAACTCATTCTCACACCAAATGCAATAAGTAAAAATGCTTCAATGATGTCAACAATTGTCAATAGAAGAAATTGAGTTAAATATCAAAAGATACAAATGGCTATTTTCAAGCCTTACACTGCGGAAAAATGTTCACCGTTGGCAGAAAATTTCCTATTTTCCTTATCATTACTTCTAATTTACTATATTTAACGGGACAATTTGAATTTTACCACCAGACGTTGCTGAATGTTACAGTGCAACAAAAAATTAGTGCTAAAAGGCACACAGAAGAATAGGAACTATTGACATTCAAAGTGTCTAAAATGCACAATTTTATTGTCATTTTCTGCCCAGTCTTTTTGAGCTTTTTGGGTACCCGTAGCAACAAGACGGCAGACTATTACTTTAGCTCTCTCAAGGTGAGGCTCATGTAAATTAACTACAAATTTTTCTACCTACAAGTATTTGAAAATGTGCAAATTTGGATGAAAGCTCATGTATTTTTGCTTAATATTGAAATTGATATGTTTTATTTTATGAATAAAGTTTGTTCAACACATAGAGGCGCTAAATAATACATACCTTTAAAATAATTTTTCCCCCCTGCGAAATGAAAATAACTCATCAACAAAATTATATTAGTTTAGTTATAGGAATAATAGGGATTTTATCATGTATATATTATGTATACTAAAATAATGTATGGACTAAATTAAAGAATGCGCATCTTTTGTTAATTGGTCGGGCACATGGTAGCTCATGCTTTAATATTTTTACTTCTAGATAAGGTCGGGCTTGACTATTCGAGTCTGATTTTACCTCTCGCCCAGGTTTCTTTCTTCCATTTTCTGTATGCAGCCTTTTAAGCAAAATAGTTTGGCAACCTCTGGCTTAGAAGCTGGTGTGAAAGGCAAATTCAGGTTTGACCATGTTGCCAAGTAAGTAAATGAGAAATTGATGCGATTTTATGCTGGAGCCCTAGTAATAGTATGGATATTGCTTCAAGATCAGTGCTGTATAATGAAGGGTCTGTTCTTTGCACATTTATATGCTTGCACATGCTAATATATTTTGAAGTACTTAAGCACTTTCAATAAGTATGTCATTCATTAAGTGTTTGAAGCATTCGTTAGCCAATACCAAAAAAAGATAATTAGCCATTCATTTCCTTCCTAGAAGGACACCTTGAGCATGAAGACCACGTTCTTTTATTTTTGAATGCAGGTCTGCTTGAAACGTACATGCTCCACACACAGGGGCACGTTCTTAAACTGCCCCACTCAGCATGGACAATTGTTATTGCTTGATTTGGCTAGTTTCGTATTTTCCACACTATAGGGCGCACCGCCAAAAAATAGTTTTTGGTCCTATATCTTCCATAGATAAGGCGCACTGGATTATAAGGCGCTACAATGGGAACGTCGACAAAACAGTCAGATGATTCAGTCCAACTGATTACCCCCTTAACATTCCCAAAGCTTGCAAAGAAGCAAATACGTGTCGTAGACACGTGCAGATGCGGTGTCCGTACGATGTCACTGAAATGCATCATTTCAAATATCATTCAGAAGGTTAAAGTCTTGGGATTCAAGAAATGCCAACCATTCCTTAGTTTCTAATTTCTTTTTCACTCGCAACTTTACTGTGCATATGACAATAAACACTTGGAATTGAGTTTAATTCACTCAACTCATCACAGCAACATCAAGATCGTTCTAAAACAAGATACCGGGAAAATATAAAGCCGCATAGCTCACCTAAGTTCTCACGTTCAATAATGATACGCAATCATGGTCTTCTTACAACCGTGAGTGTAGTAAATCCAGGAGAGTACAGACTAATGCAGACTAATGAAACATGTTTCTTTATGGCGTAGTTTAGCAAGCTTCCTATTCAGTCATCTTTTTCGGCCAATTGCAGGGTTTGTTTTGGCCCTCTAGCCTATCCGAGGCTCCGAATAACTTCAGCCAATAGCGATCGATTTAACGGATGACTGACACATCTTTTTCGGCCAATTGCAGGGTTTGTTTTGGCCCTCTAGCCAATCCGAGGATCCGAATAACTTCAGCCAATAGTGATCGTTTTAACGGATGATTGACACATCTTTTTCGGCCAATAGCAGGGTTTGTTTCGGCCCTCTAGCCTATCCGAGGCTCCGAATAACTTTAGCCAATAGATATCGATTCAAATGATGATTGACACATTGTTTAGCCAATGAAACGCCGGTATATAAATCCCAGCATACACCGCGGACTACTCCACGTTCGGGGGGAAATCGAGTCGGCGGCTGTTGCGTAAGTTGCGAGACCTTGCGATTTAATATTGAGCCATATATAAGGCGCACTGTATTATAAGGCGCATGGTCAGCTTTTCAAAAAAATTAAGACTTTTAGGTGCGCCTTATAGTGCGGAAAATACGGTAATTGCCATGTAAACATAAAACCTTGTGAGGTTGAAAGTGTATCTTGTCCACATCGTTTGGTGTTTTTTCAAGTAGCTCTGCAAACATGGTGGACATACTTATTATGTAATTCAAGGATTTGTCTGAGCCTTATTCACTTTGATTTCTTTTCCAATAAGGTCATTACCCCTTTATCATTATGAATGCATTTCAAAAGTACTCTAGAGAGTGTGAAACTTCTTGCAAATACAGGGGTTTCCCAAAAAGTATGCATACATTGAATAATTGCTAACTCAGATGATATAACATTCTGGTTTAAACAATACCCAGAATGCAAAGTATTTTCCTTGGCATTCTCATGTTTTTGCTCTCAATGGTTGCTCTCGTTTTCAGCTTTCAGTCAAGTCAAGGCAAGTCATGTTTATTTGTATAGCCATTAATTACAATAAATCTTAAAGGATATTACAGATTAAAGACTACTATTATACCATCCCCTGATCTAAAATCTACACAAAGTCAAGGAATTACTCAAAACACCTCAGCATGAAGTAACCTTGAGAAGGGACTGCAAATGAGGTGTTCCGCCTTCCAGGATGACCGGACTGCAATAGATGATGGAAAGGCACAGACAGACAAATAAACATCATCAACGTAAAATATAGGTAATAAAAGAATGTCCAATTGACAGGTTCCTGAGGTCAACATGAGTCATAAGCTATTGAATATAAACATGTTTTAAGCCTAGATTTGAACACTTCCACTGAGGTTGCAGATCAAATCTCAGAGGGCTGAGGATTCCACAGCACCGGGGCAGAATGGAGAAAGCTCTCCAACCTGCGGATTTCTTCTTGGCTCTTAGGATAATTATTAGACCAGCATTTTCCAAATGTCATTTGGGTATCTCCATTAAAACAAGTTTAGTGGCCTTATGTCTGGTGAACGTGAAGGGAACGTGAAGGGTATTGAACGTTTCCGTTCAATCTTCCTATTTGGCAAAAACACATGGAAAATGAATTTGTGGGGGATGTCCCATTGCGCTGAAAAAATAACAGAGAAAAAAAGACAGGTTGTAGGGGTAGTAGCGATTTTCTAAAATTTAAAGTTTAATTCATGATTATGCCGTAAACATTGTGGGGTTTTTCTTTTCTTGTGTGTTTCTGGGGTTTTCTAAACATGTGTGCACTTCTTGTTGTAAAATTATAAAGCCCTTACTACTCCTCTGAGCTGATATAAAGATCTGGTCACATCACTTGGAATAAAATATCTAACACACAGCTATATATTTTTACCAGTAGGTGTCACTACTGGTGAAATCATGTTGAAATAATAATTTGAAGATGTCTTCAGGCCTGGGCTTTGAATCTATTGTTTTAAATATTAACAGATAAAAACGTTTTGGAGTTGTCAGGAACATATTTTACATTTCACTAATACACAACAGAAATAGTATTAGGGAATGATGGGTCACTGCTTATCATGACTGCCTCACAATTCAGAGGTCTCGGGTTCGATTCCAGTCACCCTGTGCGAAATACAACCCGTTCCTGTGTGGGTTATCTCCCACTACAAATGCTGTATTTCTGATTTTTCTTTTTACAATAACACTATTACTAAACAGAATAAACAGAAATTGTCTGACATCAACCCATATCCAAAAAGGCAGGGCTATGACAAAAAGAGAACATTAGTAGAAACTTCCTGTTGATCACCAGCCCCCTTCCAGACTTTACAGACCAGTCTGGCAGGTGTTGATAAGACTCATGGTGTTATTTCATGATCCAGTTATAACATCATTTTGTTACAATGTAAAGACTGTACAACACCTAAATAAAAAAAAAATAATAATAAAAAAAAAAAAAAAAAAAAAAAATAATATATATATATATATATATATATATATATATATATATATATATATATATATATATATATATATATATATATATATATATATATATAAAACGAAAAGCCAAGTGATTACATAGAGAAATTATCATGACTATACTCACATATATCAATCGGAATATGCACTAATAACGACAAAATCATTGAATGAGATATAGACGACTGAAAAAATAAAAACTTTATCACTATGATTACGTTATCTTCTATGATTATATATGCAGTGATGCATTTCAATTTTAGAACATTTTGTAGTGCTAAAATATATTTGTTTTCTCGCTTGCAAAAAAGACAACACATAGTTATCAGTAATATGGATTTTGTCTTTCATGGCTGTTGGGCATTGTTCACTCTTAGTTGCCATTAGTTTTTGTTAATCTGCAGTTTAAACGAGCTGTACGGAATTTGGAACTATTCTACTCGCTACCTCTATCTCCCAGTTTGTGTCATCATTGCAGCCTCAGTTGGCCTGTTCGTGCTGCGTGTGCAAGTACCGTATTTTCCGCACTATAAGGCGCACCGGGTTATAGGGCGCACCCCGAAAAAATAGTTTTTGGTCCTATTTTTGACATATATAAGACGCACCGGATTATAAGGCGCTACAATGGGAACGTGGACAAAACAGTCAGATAGTTCAGTCCAACTTATTACCCCCTTAGCATTCCGAAAGCTTGCAAGGACGCAAATACGTGTCGAGAACACGTGCGAATGCGGTGTCCGTAAGATGTCACTCTAATGCATCGTTCCATCATTCGGAAGGTTAAAGTCTTGGGATTCAAGAAATGATAACCATTCCTTCCTTCGTATCTATTTTCTTTTTCGCTCGCAACTTTACTATGCATATGACAATAAACACTTGGAATTGAGTTTAATTTAAAAATAGACACTCCATTCCATCCATTATCTGCACCGCTTATCACAGAAACATCGAGTTCAGTCTGAAACAAGACAATATAAAACCGGGAATAGCTCACCGAAGTCATTGTGTTCATAATAATGTGCAGGCAATGTCCTCTTATATCCGTGAGGGTAGTAAATCCAGGAGAATACAATATTTACAAATACAGAATAGAAAAAAATGCTTTCTCTATGCCATCGGCCACATGCTATACGCATTCATCTTTTTCGGCCAATTGCAGGCTTTGTTTCGCTGTTTAAGCCAATGGCAGCCTGTACATTATAAAAAGGATCCGCCTCTTGACCTCCGGAAAACTTTAGCCAATAGTGATCGATTCAACTGATGATTGACACATCTTTTTCGGCCAATTGCAGGCTTTGTTTGCCGTTTGAGCCAATGGCAGTCTGTAAATGATAAAAATGATCCGCCTCTTGACCTCCGAATAACTTTAGCCAATAGTGATCGATTCAACTGATGATTGACACATCTTTTTCGGCCAATTGCAGGCTTTGTTTGCCGTTTGAGCCAATGGCAGTCTGTAAATGATAAGAAGGATCCGCCTCTTGACCTCCAAATAACTTTAGCCAATAGTGATCGATTCAACTGATGATTGACACATTGGTTAGCCAATGAAACGCCGGTAAATAAATCCCACCATCCACCGCGTACTACTTGGCGTTCAGGGGAAAATCGAGTCGGCGGCTGCAAGTTAGTTGGAAAACTTAATGTTGATCCATAAATAAGGCGCATTGTATTATAAGGCGCATGGTCAGCTTTTGAAAAAAATAAAGGCTTTTAGGTGCGCCTTATAGTGTGGAAAATACGGTACATGCATTGCTTAGACAAACTCTAAACAACTCTTTTTTTTTTTTTTTTTTTTAAATCTTTCCTGGGGTTCGGGTTGGTGTTTGGACTATATTTAAAGCTGGCCTCTTTTACTCTTACCATTTTCATGCCACGATAACAAAAAAATAACCCCACAGGGACAAGCGTAGTGAGAAAAAAAAGTAATTGGGGCTCTTTTAATTGGGCACTCTAAATATACTTAATAGCGAAAATATTTAACTTTCAGCTTTTAAGCACACTTCAAGCGACCCACCTCACCTTTAACAAATCCTTTATGCCATCAAAATTGAACTAATTCGATAAAACATCACTTCGCCTTTTTATTATATACAATGTATGAATACGCAAAATAGATGGTGACTCACTCACACACTTCAAACGTGAGCCCTCTAACCGGAATTGGTCCGGTCCCCCTGGGTATATTTGGAGACTTGTTCCCACGCTATGACTGTGATCACCCGTTTTGTAATCATTGTCCATCTCCCGTGTTTGTGTTGCCTTCGGCGTTGTGTCACACATTAAAATTGCAAGGACACACCAAGCTGGTGGGGAAAAGACATAAAGGCTTAGGGAAGTGCAAAACTCCAAGAGCATATTGAGTGTGGTGTGTATTCAAAACACTGGGAAATAGAGGGAGCGGGCCCTGGGAAGAAAATGATTTTTCACGGATACTGAAGGACGGAAGGCTGAATTACATCATGGTCATTTTGTTGATTTCTACTTTCAAAGCTAAAGCTTTTCTTTCCTATTGTGTAACAATTATGTATACCAAAAGCTTACACGATTGCCAGAAAAGTTGTTTATTTTAAATGTAATGGTTTTAAGATTTTTTATTGTTTCCTCCCCAAAAATAAGAAAAACATCCTTAAAATAAATAAGCATACCCAAAAAATGATAGATTTTTGTTTTGTGCTTTATAAATTATCTTGAAGAACTGAGGCCAAAGCATACCTAAAATGGGATACTTTTTCTTTCAATTGGGTAAGAGTTGATTGTTTGAAATGTGTACAGGGAAAAAAAAGAAGTTATATAAAGCACTTCAAGATAAACGCTTAATGAAGACCCAAACGCACAGTGTGTATTATTTAGTGCCTCCTAGAGGTAAAAAAATGAGGTCACTCAAAAAAAAATTGATTCAAATAAGCAAAAATACATGAACTATCATATAAACATGTACTTATTAAAAACTTGTAGCTCTGGAAATTTGTATTTATTTTACTTAACACGAGACTGACTCAAAGAAAGCTGCCATACTGTGATTGTCTGCCATTTTGTCAATATTACTCAGGGTGGTGTAGAACCCAAATACAGCATTACAGATAGTACAGGGTTCAGCTCACAGGGAATCCAGCATTGGTGCAGCAGTTAATCGATCAGAGCTGCAGTCATTGTCAGAAAAGGAGTGAAGGCTTAGATGCACTGGAAACAAACAAAGGTATAACAAGAAGGCTTGGAATGTGGAAAATAACAGTAGCACCAAGCTGAGACAGTAGAAAGGTTTAAATAGTGAAGAGAGAGAGGTGAGATTGGAAATGGTGTGGTTGGTCACTTTTACTCCCTGTGGTCTGTATTGTTGTGCTTTTTAGCACTAATTTTTTTACACAATACAGCAACATCTAGTGGGCAAATAATTCACAGTGTCCCTTTAAAAGAGGAAAACATAATAGAATATAGGGATATATTGGCACAAATGTTTACAAGACAAATATAATGGCCCAGCGCTGCCGGGCTTACCTTTGCCAGACTTGGCGTTGTTGGGCATTCTACTTAAAGGAGGTTGTTGGGGCTGTGATTTGTTGAAAAAGTACCAGGGAGACACAAGGGATTGCCAAAGACCAGTATGACTGCATGCAGCTCCAGAGACGCTTGTACACGAAAGCAGATGTTTATCGATGTTGTATTTATTTAGGATGCCTTCACACAAAACCTTAGTGGGACACCAACCCCACACCTGCATCCAGGACCAGGATTAGCATCTTTCTACCTGACTTCCTGTGTACAGAGTCCTGCCCCAATAAAAGACCTCTGTTTGCTGTACTAACCAGTGTTTCTGACAGTTATCACACAATGTCCTTTTTGGAGTAAAATAAGATGTTATAATAATCCAATGACAAATTGTGCAGTGGAACAACAGAGCAACAAAAACTTGTATCGGCAACTAAGTTCCCAAATAAAAGAATATATGAATAACCATTTTTCTATTTTAATACCCATTGCTATACAATACATTTTGCTGTATTTTACTGTGTGTCTCAGGTCCATGTAATCTTTTTTCTTCTTTTTTCTTTGAAGGTGTATGAGCAGGACGACCTTTCAGAGCAGATGGCAAGTTTAGAAGGGCTGATGAAGCAGCTAAACGCCATTACAGGCTCTGCCTTCTGAAGCCTTTCCTTGAAGCCCTCAACCCCGCAGCAGGAAGCGTTCTTTAAGCTTTGATGTCGCTGGCAATGTGTTTACAAACAACTGCAGCGTCTGACTTTGAAGACGCCACTGGGGATACCCACCTCCGTTTTTCTGGATTCGGCCTCATCATACGTCATCAGCTCCAGTAATGAGACAATGGTAGAAGGACCTCTTTGGACCTATCAACCAAAAACTTGAAAAACGGCAAGACTCAATGGCTACCGCCTTTATTTCATACAACACAGCGGGCGGGTTTATCACAGAAAAAGAAGACACAATTTCAAGATCTCAACTGTTTTTCTTTTTTGTGGTATTTATTAGCACTTCGTTGTTCTCCTCTGCTGAATTCTTTACAGCTCAGTTACTGTGACTACAGTATACCTCAATTATTTTTCATGATTTTCATTTTCACATACATTTTGCCAAACTAAATTTCCTTTTGGAAGTCCTCTGACAGTAAATCCAAATGTTGATTTTTGTTTTCTTGTTTTTGTCTGGAATATTAGACCTTTGTCGTCTGGATTTTGGGGTCGGAAGATGCCCGCAAATTATCGATAAGCTCCAGATCTATCACTACTCCTGAAAAAGCCTTTAGTCCTGCCACAGCAGATAAACAGTGAACGGGATATCCAGTACATGTGTTGCTGCCAAGATAGGAAAAAAATGGAAGCTCACTGTGGCCTTCCTTTGAAAGTCAAGGCTGACATTTCTACGGACAGTTTCAGTTATGTACGGACCCTTTCTGAAACGCAGTAAGATCATCGGAATTAATAATATTGTAAAATACTTTGTGTTTGTCTCACTTTGGATGAGCACAAGACTGTCAGTTAAATGTTAAATCGTAATTGGGCCTAGGGTTTATTCCAAACTAGAGTTGTGTGAATATAAGGTGTTTATTTTGGGATTCGTTATTTTTTGGTACACATCCAGTAGGAGTGTTCTGTATGAATTTATTTTCATTTTAAACTACATTTACAAACATTGGTGGAGTCAAGTGTATGGACTCACATTTATATAAACCAGTCAAAACAAAATACAAACATTAAATAATACATATTTGATAACACATTAATAATTTTGATTCAGTTTAACCGCAGTGCATTACTCATAATGTTGTTTTTGTTTTAAATGCTAGCAGTTCACTTATTCAATGTACAGAATTTTGTTACAAATGCTCATCCAGCATTTAGTTCCTTTAAACTGCTTTTTATTGACTGCAGAAAGGGATTATTTCCAATTAAATGGGTCATTAGAAGAGATTGTTATTAGTGCAGGGGTCACCAACATGAAGCGCTAAGTATCATCCTTTGGTGATATTTGCCACAATTACATTATTGCGATATCAAATACCTTATCGTAATCTGAAATGTCGTGCGCCAAATGATTTGTAAATTGAGTAATTGGTTTATACACGCAAATCTTGTGGTATCTACTTACCAGAATCGTTTTGCACGTAAATAATGTGTTTTGTACGTTACATTTAATGTGTTTGTACATACAAAACTGTCCTAGCCCCTTCAGGTATTAGCTCACATCTTTGTTATGATTGAATTGTGCACATCAAATCAGAAAAATGCTCAGCAACCTAAGTTGATCTTGTTCCGTAAAGTTTAATTAGTACTGTTTTTCATGCCTAGTAGGGAGACAGCTACCGAAGAAATCTGTTGCAAGTGTACATGAGAACAGTTATGTACATTGTTTGTGTATGAAACACATTACTTATGTAAAAAAAATCATTTGGTATGCACAAAACATATTTGTGTAAGCATAACACACATTAAGTTTACCGTATTTCAGTTTATGTACTTTATGAATAAGCGCAGATCAAATGTGAAAGCCTGTGGATAGGCTCCTATGTAGCTCAGTAGTGATGGATCATTGATTTTTTTTCAGGAAATTTCAAAATTCAAATGTAAACTAGTCACACGAACTCATTTATCTTGGTAATATGTGTTTTCAAATTGGCATTCCCAAACATGACAGCTCTACAAGATAGCTCTTTAACGGGATTTATGGTAGCTGGCTCCCTACCAATCTGGAGCTGGTTCACTTTGAGACTTCCTTTTTTCCCCTCTCTTCCTTTTTTTCTACTGAAAGTACACGTGATTGGTCCATATAAGATGTTTCTCTTTTTGTGGATAGAGGAGAAAAAAGTGCTACACTCATATCCCAAAAAAAGAAATAAAGGAGTAAATTTGAACTTCTTAAAATTATATTGATGGCTTCAAGTTTAAATGAGTTAATAGTTTACCGTCAAGTGAAAAGAAAGGTTACCTTTCAATTAGTAATTCATTCCTTGCATTATGTTACATTATCATTGGCAATATATGGATTAATGCAACAAAAAATGAAGAGCCATTTGGGAGCAAAAGGGCGCGCTCTTTTTTGTAAGCCGAGCCAAAAGAGTTGGTTCTCTAAAAAAAGTCTCTAAAAAATTCCCATCACCAATAAGAACACCTTAATGTGATCAGTGTTTTTAAATACATGAATAAGTCTGAATACATCTTTTTTATCTAAATATTATTCTACATTTAATCACACGGTGCCACTTTTTCGAGTAAGATAATATACTTCGTGGTTGATTTAGCATATTTTAGCCCTACTCATTAAAAGAACATGGTAGTAACATAAAAACATAATAGCAACAAATCAATAACATGTTAAATGTCGTCATTTTAGAAATGGACATCTCCCTTCACACTTATCAATGACATATACATAGCTATTAGTTCTAAAAAGGCTGGTGACCCCTGGTTTAGCGTTAACTATCAGTGAAACGTTTAGTTTTTTTGGTGTTTTTTTTTTTTACAAAACAAACTTTGAGGTCAATAATTTTGAGCTCAATAGTATGAGTAAGTAACTTAAAAAAGGAAAATGTATGACCTGATTTTTTTTTCTGGACCCCGAAAAAAAAAGTTGTTTTCATACATTTTTCATACATAAGGCACACCGGACTAATTGAGACAGCGGTAACGCCTACCATGTTTATTCTACACTTATGCTATATATTACTGCAATGATTAATCAATTGATTAACTTTGCTGAATCATTTGGCAAAACATGTTGCGCAACAGGAATCAAATTTGAGTAGTGGCAGTGAGAGCACCAACACTTTACCACTAGACCCCCATTGGTACACATGACATGCGAAAAGGCATTGGAGCTTATCTCATAATGACACAAATATTAGGGTGCCACCAGCACTGATTTTCATAGTACATTCTATTTTGTTGACTTTTTGTTTTCTCCATTCTCTAACATTCGTTAGTGAAGAAGTGGAGAGACTGTTTATACTTTCAGAATTAACAATGCAAATCTGTGTTTCACGTAGGGATCGACCGATATGGGTCTTTTAGGACCGCTACCGATAGGATTATTTATGTTAAGAGGTGGCTGATATCTCGTATTTTGAGCCGATATTCAATTGCTGTAAATCCTTAAAAATTAGCGTATCAATGAAAAAGAAACAAAGAATTTTTGTTATAAATGTATATAAAACTTTGATACCTCTCTGAAACATTTTACAGAAAGAAATGTGTATTATAGCACAACTAGCATGACTAATATTTCACCTAACCCAAAAATGAACTATATAGGAATTAGAATTAGGCTCGGCAGCAACTCATTTAAAGGTACATAAACTTTAATAGCACAGTGAAACTTTTTACAATAAAAAAATTACAATTTCAACTCGACTAACATGACTAATCCTTTACTTAAATCAAAAGGGTACAGTGCAGTGCATAAAATTAAGCTTAGCAGCAACTTGTATAAAGGCAAATAAAAACCGATATAGCTCCCGGATTTCTTTTTCTACAATGAATAAATAAAAATGCCAATACAACCAACATGACTTAAAACAAAAAGTGCACAGAAACTTCAATTATGCTGGCGAATGGATACGTGAGGGCTGTTTTAGAGCCAGATTGACGAACTAATGTTATGGAAACAGATAATCACTTCCAGTTTAGTGTGCTTTTTCTGCTCTCTCTCAGTCATAAATACACATGCCTAATCAACTAACTCAATTTGTAAAAAGAGCTAAACAACTTAACTTGACTTTTAAGCTATTTCTTAATTGCAAACATGCTTATAAATCACAGACACAGGCTTGTCAGGCGAGTTAGAAGAACCATTGCTCTAATGTTCATGCTCTAGTCGGTCGCTTCTCCAATCAGAAGGCGCAGGGTGGATAGCGGGGAGGGGAAGGAAGTAGAGGAGAAAGAGTTTTGAGAAGCAAGATAGAGTCTATCGTGTGCATCTGTGGCTTGAAAATAATCTGCAAAGAAAAGCCAATACTGAAATCCGTCAAATTCACAAATATTGGTGCCGATAATGTGCCCGCCCGATAATCAGTCGATCCCTAGTTTCTGGCACCCTGATTAAAAACACTGCAATAATGAGGTATGTTATAAAACCTTTTCATATGTCATCTGTACCACTGGTGCTACAGTGGTAAAGTGTCGCCGACCTCACGTCACCACTCTGGGTCCATTCCCGTTGCATACAAGGTTTTCGTTTGATCAATCATTGTGCAATCACTACTCAACGTATACTGTATAACCTGGTATGAAAACGGTTTCCTATACGGCATTTCTGTTTTCTGCGGTATATAAAGGTGCAGTGATTCAAAAGGTGCACTTTCAAATTTCTGGCCATATTGGGTTTTTTAGGTGTGCCTTATAGTATGGGAATCATAGTATTGAGTTTTTTGTGTCCTGTTTTGAAAGGGGGAAAAAAGCTCCTTTCAACTTCAAATGAGAAGTCATTAATTCATTAATCAACGCAGGTAACAAAAACAAGCCATCAGTATGCTCCATATTTGACAGTGTCACCCTATTCTCCATATTGTAATTTAGGGACCTTTATCTGGGCGTGATGAAAAAGGAGAATCCTGCGGGAGGCTGAGCGCGCTCAGGCAGAGGAGTCGCATTGATATTCAGAGTCGGCTTGCATGTGTGAGCAGGGCACAGAGGAACGAGGCGGCGAATTCATTATAAAGACGTCGCAAACATTATGATTCAAGCTCACGCTCGCTGGGCCGTTACGAAAAGTCCCTGGGACGGAGGCGACAGAAAGGTAACATCTCAGCAGAATGGATGCGGGGAGGAAAGGTTACAAGGAGCAGACGTGCAAGCGGTGTGGGGATCAAACTCATCAACCTGCACTGGGAGATGAATCCACTGTGAGCAAAGTGCTTGCATTCCTCTCTTCGGTTTGACATGGAGTACAGGAAAATTGTATTTTGGCAAAAAAAAAAAAAAAAATACACAGGAGACACAGCAGAATAACCAGTGTTAATTCAACACCCTGTAAACAAGGACCATATTTTCATTGGGGCAGTGTTAAGAGTTTACTCTTTTCTGTTGAATTAACATTATTACTGAGAACCTTTAAATAAACAGTGTTAAATAAATACTTAAAGAGTAATCTTTTGAAACTACCTCAGTGAAAATATGGTCCTTATATATAGAGCAGGGGCAGGCAAACTAGAGCCCGTGGACCACAAGCTGGTCTGTCAGGCTTATACATCTGGTCCCAGAACAAAATTGTTTAGAATATAATGATAACATGAGTGTTGGCAGCACGTCGGGGCAGTGGTTACCGCGTGTGCGGCACAGTTCTGAGGTCATGGGATCGAACCTCCTGTGTGGAGTTTGCATGTTCTACCTGTGCTTGCGTGGGTTTCCTCCTGACACTCCGGTTTTCTCCCACATTCCAAAAACATGCATGTCAGGTTAATTGGCTGGTCCAAATTGTCCCTGGGTGTGAATGAGAGAGTGAGTCATCTGTCTCTGTGTGCCTTGCGACTGGCTGGCAACCAGTACAGGGTGTCCCCTTCCCACTGCCTGAAGATAGCTGGGATGGGCTCCAGCACCCCCTGCGACCCTACTGAGGATAAGCGGTGCAGATAATGGATGGATAATATGTGTAAAATGGTAAAATCAAAAGAACTACCAGAGAATGCATTGATTTGGGCCATTCTTGTCCCCATTGTCCCCAACATTCAAATAGCTGGCTACATTTTCTTTACTTGCAATTTTCATCTGGAATTTATTATATCCATGAAGAAATGTATCACATTTTAGAAATAAAAGCATATGAGCCAGCTCTACTGCATTTTAAATGTTATCAAATTTAGTGGTTAAGAAATGATTTTCTATTTTGCTTTAATTCTGAGTATTTAAAAAAACATTTGATACAATGGTTTATTAGTGGACCAAAAGAGAGAAATACAACACTTTTTTTGCCTACATTGAATGCAAAAAAAACAACCCAAAAACAAATAGAAAAGTGTGTTTTCGAAATTGCTGTGACAATATATGAAACGTTGTTGTTTTCCAGACAATATCATCTCATCTCATCTCATTAGCCGTACCGCTTATCCTCAGTAGGGTCGCGGGGGTCTGGAGCCCATCCCAGCAATCATCGGGCAGTGGGCAGGGGACACCCTGAACTGGTTGCCAGCCAATCGCAGGGCACACAGGGACAGACAACTCATTCGCTCATTTACACCTAGGGACAATTTGGACCGGCCAATTCACCTGAAATGCATGTCTTTGGAATGTGGGAGGAAACCGGAGTGCCCGGAGGAAACCCACGCAAGCACGGGGAGAACATACAAACTCCGCACAGAAAGTCTGGAGCTGGATTTGAACCCACGACAGGTTCCCATGACATGAACTGTGCCGCACAAGCGCTAACCACTGCCCCGCCGTGCTGCCCAGACAATATCAGAAGGTGCTAAAAATTAAATCAATTATCTATTTCCTTTGCCAAAAATTTTAACCCAAATCAGCGCGTGAGTCAAAAAGTTTGCCGACGCATGCTACATCCTGTTAACTTTACACTGGTAGTATTACTGTGTAAGAAAAGTCGATTCAATTTTTGAATTTATGTTAGGGTCAACATGTGCCTCGTTTTCTGCGCTTAGTAAAGGGAACGCAACTGACTCGATGGCAAATTAATGCAGCTTTCCTTGCTGGTAATATTTTTGTCTGGAAATAAAACAAAAAAATGCATTTTGAGTATTTGAAAGCCAATGAAACCGAAATAAATAATGAGGAACAAAAGGAGAAAATAATACATGTTTTTTTGTTGCTTTTCTACTGCACCTTGTCCTTGAAGAGGTTGCTGCAAAACTGGATCTCTGCCAAGCTTCTACATTATCTATTTACCTCCATGTTGATGTTTTCAGTGGCTGGAAACTACTTTGCCTAAAGCTAAAATGCTAAACTACCGAGCTAATTATGTAGGATTCAACAGTTCTTATTTGTAAACATGTGATTTGTCTCTTTGTCCCTGATTTCAATTCCCTCTCCCTTTTAAAACTGCATCGTATGCGGAATCCAAGCCATTGCTGTTAAACCTCCAAAGTCATTAGCCTTGAAATGTATTTAAGTTTATGTCATTTTATGATGGACAGAATTTAGTTCATGAAGAAAAAGATAATTTTCCATTATTTAAATCCATTGGCAAGCGAACTGGACTTCCATTCAACAGTCACTGAGGAATATTACTATAACCAAGCTTATTTATTTTTGCAAATAAATAATGACAGTATCTGCAAAATTCGGAACAAAAGTATGGAGCAAATCTTTCAGTAAATGTTTCATTTTGCTGGTTTGAAATGTTTCTCCTTACATTTTTAAATAGGTTTTAAAAATTCATTTTTAATCATTTCTAATAGAGGACCGATCTAGCAATGTTAGAAATAAATGTATGGATAATTAAATACTTACGAATATATGCCAAATCAATAAATGAACACATAGATAAGTTACCTTGACTGGTTATATAAATGCAATTTATCTGTTCATTCAAGCAAGTTCTCACTTGTATTGTTATTTATTTTTTCGATATTTACTTTGTCATGTATTTAGTTAGTCAAGTCAAGTCATTTTTATTTGTATAGCCCTAAATCACGAAGAGTCTCAAAGGGCTTCACAGATTATTACACTATATTACACAGACTATTTTTCAGCCGACGAGAAGAGTAGGTTATTCATATGCTATGGAGTAGAAGTGAGTTTTAAGCTTAGATTCAAACATTTCCACTGAGGTTGCAGATCGGATCTCAGGGGGAAGAGCATTCCACAGCACCGGTGCCCGGATGGAGAACGCTCTCGAACCAGCAGAACACTTCTTTGCTCGCGTAACTTATTTTGTCATGTACTTTGTCTTGTATTTTTACATTTATTTATTTCAGTATTTATTTGTTGTGTATTTTTTCGTGTATTTTGCTGCGCATTTTCTATATAATTTGTCATAACAAAATATTATTCAAATAAGGAGGTTGCGCGAATGACAAAATGAATACCAAACATGAACAAAAAATAAATTATTAAATTATATATATATATATATATATATATATATATATATATATATATATATATATATATATATATATATATATATATATATATATATATATATATATATATACCGTAAATTCCGGACTATAGAGCGCACCTGATTGTAAGCCGCACCCACCACATTTCGGGGGGAAAACCGATTTTGTACATACACAAGCCGCACCTGTATATTAGCCACATGCGCCCACATTGAAAAAACGCAATACAAACACGAAATTAACCCATACCCGATACAGTCCAAAAAACACATCCGGGTGCCCGTTGAAAGTAATCCAAGAAAGAAAGTGTATATTTCCAAAGGTAAGGGTGGGAAAAATATATATCCACTATTGTCGACCGCGTCCACAAACACGTCTCACCTTGACTCCACTTCCCGTCAGCCCGCAATTGCCCCACCCCTTCTTTCTCATTTGCTCGTGCAAAACATCAGAATAAGTTTCTAAAATAAATACATTACAAATATATACAGTTGCAAATACATATTATACATGGTTACACATATTTACAAAGAAAGACGGTACACCGAGAGAGTTTTCAAAGCTTTAATAATAATATTATAACTTTCATCCCAAACCGTGCCTGTGAAGGGTAGCAAAACGCTTCTAGCAACACGCTCGCATCACAGTAAATAGCTCTGTTAAAAAAACATACCGTGCATGTAGAAACCACGGTAAACCGTCCTCATCTTCCTCCTTATAACTGACGTCATCAAAGTCGTCTTCGTCCAGTATGGGAAAGAGATTTCGCCATACGGACGTCGTCCCCCGCTCCCTTACTCAAAAACACGCTAACATCACGCTCGCAAAGTAAAGTTTACGTGCGATAGCTCTGTTTCCTTCTATATCGGACTGCTCGATTGCATTTAGCTTGAAAGTTGCGTCATGTGCCTTTCTTTTTGCAATTTGCATGATGAGGATATGTCTACGCTAATATAATTTGTGCACAAGCTAAGAAGTTGCTGTCTAAAAATTTTACCTTTTGTACTCGAGCGCCGTTGGCGGCCGTTAGAAAAATTACATAAATTAGCCGCATCATGAATAAGCCGCAGGGTTGAAAGTTTGGGAAAAAAAGTAGTGGCTTATAGTCCGGAATTTACGGTATATATAACATTTTGTGATTTCTTGCATTTATTTGTTGGTATTTCTTGATTTATACATTTATCTTTAACTTATATTTCAAATTATGGCAGGATTGGTCCTCAATCTCTTGCCTTTGTCCCACAGATTAAAAGGAGCATACTGGATGCTTTATTTTGAACACGATACAACACGCACACTGAATGATTGTATACCCTGTCAGATTATATACATTGGTGAACACAAAGAGAAGAACCAAAATCCTTTCTGACAAAAAAAAACTCTGAAAACTGATTTATGAAAGTTCGCATTAAAATTGAGAATTTTCAACTAATGACTGATTTAGGACTTGGAGGGTGGGAAGTTGAGGTCTGTTTGGTACATTTAGGATTTTATGTATAACAGATTAGGATTTGTTTTTTTTCAAAAGCCCAAACGATGTAATTCATAAAATTCTGTATAGTTTTGGAAAATAAATTGACTTTGTATTCTGTGATAATGACATGAAAATATTCTTTGATTATTTTATTGTTTAATTATATCGAGGCTTCCCTTTGTCAGTCGAATGTTACGTTTGACTTTCTTTTGAATCTCCCATTTGTGTATTCAACTGTAGAGAAACATGTTGCCGCAGCAGAAGTAAAGTGCTAGCGTCTGCTGATTATTTTTTTTACTATGTATAGCTCCATTAGAGTAGCAGTAACTTTTTATAATCAAATTTAATATATTATTATTGTTATTTGTATCATTTACTTTACTATGAGTGATTATTAAAGTGTTTATTTAAAACCATGTGATATTTCTGCAAATGTACATTTTGCTTCGTAAACCGAGAAGTAAATGTGCACTTTTTTGTTGATTTTTTTTTTCTTAAATGAAGCCTAATATCCTAAATGGTATTAGTTGCAATTATAAATGATTTGCCAAAGTGGTTCTTCTAAGGACACACAGTCACCAACTTGTTCTGTTTATTTCAGTTACACCTTTGTAGATTAAGGTTAAGGTCTATGCAGTTTTTTTCTTACATCAATAAAACCACATATGTTAACAGGTGTGATTTTGTGAGATGTTTGTGTGTGTGAGGGACATGCATGGACAGAATAAAGGCCATGTGGGATCTCTAACTATGTTTTCCATAATCCAACAAAACTTTTTTTTAATGCTTGTGTTGCATTTTGGGAGTTTTTATTCGACTTCTGGCAGCATGTGTTAGCGCAAAACTATGGCCCAAGGGAACTACTTAAGCATCAGGCAAACTGGAAAAACAGAAAATAAATAAGAGAACAGTCTTGAAAGAATGACTAGCTTTGCTGGCACAAGACCCAGGAAGCTCAAGAGTTAGTTAAAGATTTGACTCCCCTTACCACACAGGCTGGGCATTGCCCTTAGCAACACCCATAGCAACCACTCCCTCAACTTTTTGTGGTGCGGCGAGGAAGCGTTACAGTGGGACTTCGCTACTTTGCGGTTCCACGTTCGCGGGTTCAGAGCTTCGCGGGTCTAAAAAAAAAAAAATAAAATAAAATAAAATATATATTTTTTTAAAATCTTTTTTTTTTTAAGCATTTTTGAAGGGGTGTCGCTACTTTGCGGATTTTCACTTTTCGCGGGTGGTTTTGGTCCCCATTAACCGCGATAACCGAGGGATTACTGTATATTGAAAACTGAGGCAACTTTGAAACTATAAAGGGTAGTGATCTGATTAGAACATTAAATTGTTAGACACAAATTTAAAAGCTAAATATTTTGAGGTAAACAGACCGGACATAAAACAATTTTTTGTTCGTCGTTTTCGTGTCCACTGGAATCCATCAGGAGAGGGGTATGTTTGGTTTTCCAAATTTGCCATGTCCGCTAGCTGCAAAATTTGGAAAAGAACTCAAACTTAGGGCCCGGTCACACAGCCGTTTGCGGCTGAATCACGGCCAGAAATTTCTGCCTGTGAGGCGGACGCTATTGGACGCTTTGAGATCGCCATACAGACGAGATACAGCAGTGCTTAACACGCGGTCGGAAATTCACGCGCGGTTGGCAGCGCGAAAAAATTTTGAGCTGCTCAAAACTTTGAGCACGTGTGAACCGCGGGTGGCACACAAGGTAATGACGCGTAAATGACGCGGAACGCCGTGCTCTGGCCGCGGCCAGGGCGTGGTTACACATGGGTAGGACGGGAAATTTCAGCGGGTAATCGTGGGTGGAGCATGGTAATAGCATGTTCTGCGCCTGTATCGCGGTGTTATTACGTGAAATTAGCGTGTTACGCGTGTGACGGTCAAACGCCTTTCTCCGCGTATATACAGCGCGATTTGCCGAGCACACGTTAGTTGTGCTCGAGACGTCAAGGGGTGGACATGGATCGCCGTCACCGTAGTGACCTCCTCTTAATCCATTTTTAATTCTTGACATGTATTTTCATTTCATAACAAGATAATAAAATCAAAATGAAAAACTATTACAATAATAACATATTGGCTTCTTCGGTGCCATAGCTTGAAATCTTGATCTTCACGGGACTGTGTCTTGAGCGGTTATGATTTCTACAGCCCGTTGTTATGCCGAGAAATGCATCCCTGCCGAGATTTGCATCCCCTCGCTACTACAACCACTTTTACCTCGTTTTATCTCACTTTTATATCACTTTTAGGGAATGTAATGGCAAACATATAACCAAAACCACTTCGTCTTGCATTTGTTGGGAATGTAATACAACTTAAACCATTCCGTCTTTGTTTTTGTTGTGAACGTAATCGAACGGTAATGCACACCGTATATAAAATCCTCCCCCCCTCGCGTGAACGCGCATTCTCCTGCGCTTCCAACAGAAGCGATCGTATTCTATATAAAACGCTTATTAAAACAATAAAGCGAGCTAATTATAACAATTGGGAGATCCTAGTCTATATAACGCGTTTATTTAAACAATAAAGTGCGATCGTATTCTACAAAATGCGTTTGTTAACGCGGATGAAAAAGTCACCAACGTCAATGCACGCTTCCAACAAAAGCGATCGCAGCAGAATGCGCGTTCACGCGGTGGGAGGGGGGCGATTTTGTGTAGGAGTCGGATTTGGGCACAAAGCTCGGGAGCTTTTATACCCGTGGTCCACACGAGAAAGTGACGCAAAAATGACGCGATGAGGAAGCGGAACCTTCGCCGGCGTCTGTTTTGTGGGCATACCACCGAAGAACAGCGGGTTGGCCAATTTTGCGCATTTTCCATCGCTGGCAACCACGGGCAAAAAAAAAACGCAAAATTTTCCCAGCGATACAGACGCAAACGGCTGTGTGACTGGGCCCTTATAGAGCCTCATCAGTTGAGTTATTTTCTTCATAGCACTTCATGACCACAATTGTAAGTGCAATATGCGTGTAGTCATTGAGGCTGACCACTATTAACTTTTTGGAGTTTGGAATGATGGTAAAGGTTTAGAGACAGGCGTGAATGGAAGCTTGTGACAGGGACTGGTTGAAAAGCGTACTGAAGACCCTATCCAGCTGGTCCGCACAGTCCTTAAGCACTTTCCTATGTACCTTATTCAGCCTTTCTGGGGTTCAAAGTTCTCATCTCACATCTTACTTCATTATCTTGAAAAATCAGTGTGCTGCTGCTGGTTGTTGATTGGTGTGGTTCAACTGCTGGTGGCCTGCAATCTTCAAAGCGAGGAAAGAAGTGATTTAAATCAAATACCAATGAAGCAACAGCCCCAACAATCACCAGTTTCTGCCTCTGAAGTTTGTAATCTGTTAAGTCCCTGCCATATTCTCCTAAAATCTTTTTAGACATAGTGGTCCTTAATATTCCACGTATAAGCTGCTTTGGCAACCAACATTATAAATCAGGGGTGGTTAACCCGGTCCTGGAGAGCCGCACATGTTTTGGAGGTTTCTCTGCTCCAACAAAAGAAACAAATAGCAAAGCAAAGCCAACAGACGACAGTGACGGCATAACTCTTGAGCAGACCTGTTGTGAAACACAGCAACAGCCTCAACAACTCCAGGCACTTCACCTGAAATGCAAGCACTTTTCCATTCTTGAAAATACTCCAACACAGGTGACACCAATTTTCAGCTTATTAGCTGGCTTTGTGAGAGCTTGATAACGATCCAGGTGATTGGAATCACCTGTATTGGCGCAAAGAAACCTCCAAAACATGCAAAATGTGCAGCTCCAGGACCGGGTCAACCACCCCTGTTATAAATGATGAGTAACCAGAATTTGCAAATCCAATATAGATCACCTCATTAAATGTTAATCTTATGCAACCATGCACTATTGTATGATAAGAGTAATCTGTTTTTAATATCAGACACCTGCAAAGGAGATTGGAGATGATGTCAGGTCGTTATTGCTCCTTATTCATTAATATTGAGCACTGCTTGTCAGGCGGGACGGAAGGAAAACTGAGATCACTCGTTTCTTGGTTTTTATTGGAAGGAAGGAATGACAAGGCGTGATTCTTCGATCCGTTGTTTGACGGATTGTCGAGGCTTGACAGGCGGGTGAAGGCTTGGCGGGAATGGTCGTGGACAGGCATAGTCGTCGTGTTGTTGGTCGGGGCTGGAGAAGGAGGGCGTCGTCGTGTTCGGAAGAGAGATCAGGAGTCAGGCGGGCAGGGCAGGTCGTAGGCAAATTCGGAAACGGGTCGGCAACGGATATTAAGTAGAAGAAAACAGGAGGCAGGCAAAGAGTCGGAGGTACGGGTTTTCTGAAAAGATGGCAACAGATCGCATAGTACAATCAGACAAGTTGTTTCCGGAAGCTGAGGATTTAAATTGACAGGGTGCGCCAATCAGCTGTCCTGGCTGTTGGCGCCAAATCCTGAGCACCTGTGTTCCCGATCGGGGTGATTGTGACAGAACCTGCCCCCCTCAAGGGACGGTTAACACGCGGTTGGAATTCCCCAAAGAAAAAAAAGTTAATCCGACAGGAAAGTGCATAATCCTTCAGGCAAGTGAATAATCCGACAGGCAGGTACATAATACGACAGGCAGGCACATAATCCGACAGGCAGGTCCATAATCCCACAGGCAGGTACATAATCCGACAGGCCGGCAGGTTAGAACTCCTCTGAGCGGACCGATGCTCCATCGTCGTCTTCAGGCGGCGCGGTCGAAGATGGGTCCGGCGGAGACGTAGTAGTCGGCCGGACACCCCTCGGACGACCTCGGCGAGGAGCAGGTTGATACGGATGCTGGCGGTGGAACTCGGAGATAAGCGAGCGATCCAGGATCTGCCGGGCGGGAATCCAGGATCGTTCTTCCGGGCCATATCCCCCCCAGTCCACGAGATATTGAAGACCGCGTCCTCTACGACGAGAGCGGAGCAGATGTCGTACGGTGTAGATAGGGTCACCATCCAAGAAGCGTGGGGCTAAGGGGGGAGGGACTTCAGGTACCAGAGGACTCTGGCGGACAGGCTTAATGCGAGAGACGTGAAATGTCGGGTGAACCCTCATGGTGCTGGGACTGCCGATGGACGAACTATTTTGTCCACCGGAAAAGTTCCCAGGAATCGGGGAGCCAACTTCTTGGACTCCACCCGGAGTGGAACGTCCTTGGTGGACAACAGACTCGCTGGCCCACCTGGTACGTCGGGGCCGGAATTCTTCTTCGGTTAGCCACCTTTAAATAACTTTGGACGGCCCGAAGAAGAGCAGTCCGTGCCTGAGCCCAAGTGCGACGACAGCGACGGGCATTTGCAAGAGCCGACCGACAGGATACCTCTCCCTCTTGGTGGGGAACACGGTGGCTGGTAGCCAGAGACGCACTGGAAGGGAGACATGTCAGTGGAGGAGCAGACAAGGGAGTTGTGGGCGTATTCCACCCATACCAGCTGTTGCGCCCAGGAGAGAGGTTCACGGGAAACCAGGCAGCGGAGAGCCGTCTCCAGTTCTTGATTGAGGCGTTCAGATTGTCCATTAGATTGCGGATGGAACCTGGACGAGAGACTGACCGAGGCCCCCAGGACACGGCAGAACTCTTTCCAAAATCCCGAGGCAAATTGAGGACCACGGTCTGAAACAATGTCTTTTGGGATTCCATGGAGGCGGAAGACATGCAGCTGGACCACCTGCGCCGTCTCCTCGGCGGACCGAAGTTTGGCCAAGGCCACTAAGTGGACCATTTTGCTGAACCGATCCACAATCGTCAAAATGGTTGTCATCCCTTCCGAGACAGGCAACCCAGTAACGAAGTCCAAGGAGATGTGGGACCAAAGACGGCTGGGGACTGGTAAAGGTTGAAGCAATCCGGCAGGGGGCCGATTCGAAGCCTTCTGCCGGGCACAGGTTTGGCAAGCCCCGACGTAATCCTGGATGTCCTTTGCCAATGAGGGCCACCAGAAACGTCGGGCCAGGAAGTTGCTGGTGCGGGTAGACCCGGGTGACAGGAGGGACGAGAGTCGTGCCCCCATTGAAGGACCTCCGACCGTAGAGCTTCAGGGACGAATAGCCGCCCCTCTGGGCAAGTACTGGGGCCTGCTTGGTCTTGGACGGCCTCCCTGACACGGTCCTCAATGTTCCAGGTGAGTGTGGCCAGTACCCGGGAATCAGGAAGGATGGCTGTCGGACCCTGGGAATGATCGTTCTCCTTTTGGAACTGGCGAGAGAGGGCATCTGGCTTGACATTACGGGACCCGGGGCGGTAGGAAAGGGTGAAGTTGAAACGGGTGAAGAAGAGTGACCAGCGGGATTGTCTCGGGTTCAAACGTTTAGCAGATCAGATATATTCAAGATTTTTGTGATCAGTCCAAACCAGGAACGGAACTGGCACCCCTTCCAGCCAGTGGCGCCATTCCTCAAGTGCCAATTTTATGGCTGGCAGCTTACGATCCCCCACGTCATAATTGCGTTCGGCGGGGGATAAGCGTCGTGAAAAGAATGCATAGGGGTGCATCTTTTGATCCTCAGCCGACCTTTGAGAGAGGACAACCCCAACCCCTACGTCCGAGGCATCCACTTCAACGACTAGCTGACACCCGGGTCAGGTACTTGGAGGATGGGCACCGTCGAAAATCGGGCCTTGAGGGTGGTGAATGCTTTGTCGGCCGCAGGAGACCATCTGAGTGTTTCCTTGGGGCTAGTGAGAGCCGTCAAGGGACCCGCTACCGCGCTATAGTTCCGAATAAATCGTCGGTAAAAATTGGCGAAACCCAAGAACTGCTGGAGCTTCTTGCAATCCGTGGGGACAGGCCAGGAGGTGACTGCCGACACCTTTGCAGGATCCCTCTGTAATCTCCCCTCCGCGATGATATACCCCAGGAATGACACAGTTTGGGCGTGGAACTCACACTTCTCAGCCTTAACGAAGAGGGAGTTCTCAAGGAGTCGTCGAAGGACAAGTTGGATGTGCTGCGTGTGTTCCTCCAGGGATTTAGAGAAAATCAGAATGTCATCCAAGTAGACAAACACAAACTTGTTGAGTACATCACGTAGCACGTCGTTGATAAGGGATTGGAAGACAGCGGGGGCGTTAGTTAGCCCAAAAAGCATGACTAATTATTCGTAGTGCCCCGTGGGAGTGTTAAAAGCCATTTTCCATTCATCTCCCTCCCGGATACGGACCAGATGATAAGCGTTTCTGAGGTCCTATTTAGTGAACACCGTGGCCCCTTGCAGCAGTTCAAAGGCGGAGTCGAGCAGTGGTAAAGGGTAGCGATTCTTAACTGTTATGTCATTAAGGCCCCGGTAGTCAAAGCACGGTCGTAAGGAACCATCTCTCTTGCCGACAAAAAAAAACACAGCTCCAGCCGGGGAAGAGGACGGCCGTATTATTCCGGCTGCCAAGGCCTCCAAGATATATTCCTCCATGGACTGTCTTTCGGGTGCAGAAAGTAAATAAAGACGACCCCGCGGGGGAGTAGAGCCAGGCAGAAGGTCGATAGCACAGTTATAGGGGCGATGTGGAGGAAGGGAAGTGGCCTTGGCTTTGCTGAAGACGTCCCGTAGGTGGTGATAGCAGGCAGGGACCCTGGACAGGTCAGGAGGAGACTTGGAAGCCACGGGTCGGTCGGGGTGAGATGCAGAACGTAGAGATTGATGGCACTGATTCCATCACGTTTCCCGAACGCCAATCAAAGTGAGGGTTGTGCCGTACCAGCCATGGATGGCCCAAAACGAGGGGCTGGCTGGGGGATGGGAGCAGGTGGAAACGGATTTGCTCCCTATGATTGTCAGAAAGTCTCATCTCCATTGGTTCAGTAACCTGGGTAACCGTGCCCAGAAGACGGCCATCTAGTGCTCGGCCAATGATGGGAGTAGCGAGGGGATTCAATGGAATTTTGAGTTTGGAATGTTAGCTTCGGCCCCGGAATCCACTAGCACGGAAAGTCTCTGCGGGTAACCAGCAATCAATAGATGCACCTCGAGGAAAGGTCGAGAGGTTTTGGAGGACGGGATAACGGCTGAACTCAATCGGATCCCTCCGTTGTCCGACAAGCTCCCCCTTTTAACGGATACGTTGAGATTCGATGCCCCTTGCCACCGCAATAAAGACAGAGTCCCTCAGAAACCCGCCGCCGACGCTCTTCGGCTGATAACACTGCCCGATTAACCTCCATTGCTTCGTGGGTAACTGTCATCGGGGATCGGGGTGTTTGGAACCCACTTGGCTCTTTGGGCGAGTTCGTCGGGATTCGTGTTGTTCTCCCCCTTTCCTGTCATCGTGCTTGGACCCGACGGTCAATTCGCGCCGTCAGTGCAATGACTTCGTCAAGGGTAGAAGGCCGGGTATGGGACACCAACTCGTCCTTTAAATAGTCGGCTAAACTGTGGAGATAAACGTCCACTAACGCTTCCTCATTCCAACTACTCTGGCTAGCGAGTGTTCTGAAGTCAATGGAGTAATCGGTGACCGAACGTTTTTCTTGGCGTATGTTCAGAAGGGAGCGGGATGCGTCAGACGAGGCTGACCCAGTGTCAAATACTTTCAGAATCCTGGGAGAATAGGGCGAACGAGGAACATGCCATTGATCCTCGCTCGAACTCAGCAGTTCCCCAAAGCCGGGCTCTCCCAGTCATGTGGTTAATGACGAACGCTACCTTGGCTGCTTCGGACATGAAGTTTCGGGGTTGCAAGTCGAAAATGAGTCGACAGTTTACGAGGAAAGCACGAACTTGGGTAAAGTCGCCGCAAAACTTTTCGGGTGCGCCCACATGCGGTTCTGCTGCTTCGGAGACGTGTGAGGTAGGCAATGGAATGATCGGCGAAGGTGTTTGTGGGCTCGGAGACGGATTGACAGGTTGCGGAAATGGTGACGTTAGTAATTTTGACAGTTGCTCTGACAGGCTCGCTACATGTTGTTGGTTTTGTAGTAATAGATGTTGTTGCTGTTGTTGTTGTTGTTAAATCGCTTCAAGTCGTCTAAAGATGATCTTTAGGAACGACATGGAACGCTTCGGTTGTGTTACGAGTTCCGCGAATTCGGATCCAACTGCCCATTGTTGACGGTCCGCGATGAAGGCGGGGCAATCGACCCATAGGTGTTCGGCCGATTCCTCGCTCTCCCCACAAAGTCGACAGATGTCGGTGGCCGACTTGCGGAGGAGGAATTGCCAGCGTCGAAGCAGCTGATGGTGGCCGCTCCGAAAGCGGATGAGGTCTGTGCGTTCAGCTTTGGGTAGTTGTACCGAAGCGTTCGTGTAGCGGGTGGGAGACGCATTCGTCGGCCATGTGGCCGTCCACAGGACACCACGTGGAGGTTGCGTTCCTTGTCATGCTGTTGTTGCTGTTGCAAAAGACCTTGTTGCTGTTGGACTTGTTGTAATAGCGTAGCGACGTCACTTGCGGATTTTTGTACGGTGCTCTCGGTCCATTGTAGCCGCTGCAGAGCGGAAGGAGGCTCCGAGTTGCTTGGTTCTTCCTTCGGAGAAACGCGCGCTGATCTCATGATTTCGGTCTGATTGTTCTGTCAGGCGGGACGGAAGGAAAACCGAGATCACTTGCACTCGTTTCTTGTTTTTTTATTGGAAGGAAGGAATGACAAGGCGTGATTCTTCGATCCGTTGTTTGACGGATTGTCAAGGCTTGGCGGGAATGGTTGTGGACAGGCGTAGTCTTCGTGTTGTTGGTCGGGGCTGGAGAAGGAGGGCGTCGTCGTGTTCGGAAGAGAGATCAGGAGTCAGGCGGGCAGGGCAGGTCGAAGGCAAATTCGGAAACGGGTCGGCAACGGAGATCAAGTAGAAGAAAACAGGAGGCAGGCAAAGAGTCGGAGGTACGGGCTTTCTGAGCAGATGGCAACAGATCGCATAGTCAGACAAGTTGTTTCCGGAAGCTGAGGATTTAGATGGACAGGGTGTGCCATTCAGCTGTCCTGGCTGTTGGCGCCAGATCCTGAGCACAGGTGTTCCCGATCCGGGTTATTGTGACACTGCTATTTGTTGTTTTGACCATTCTGACATAGTTGTGACTATTGCCCAAACTTGTTGCTTTGAATTTCACAACATTTAGGACAGATTTGCTATGCAACCTGGAATATGTAACGAAAACCAAACAGCTTTGGGCAGGGCTTTTAGAACAGTTTGGACAGTCTTATCTGAGGTCAGGGCTCTTTTCTGTTCTGCTTGCCAATTTAAATACCATTGATGTCTTCTCTCTTTATCAGAAAATTAGGAATTATAAAGGACAGATGATAAAAGTAACTCAAAATGTATGTTACATATTATTATACAAAAACAGTAAAAAACGGTTATACCATAATATCCAGATTATAGAGACAGCTGATTATATAACCCCAAGCAAAGAGTAGGGAATCACCAGTCCTGAGCCAGCCCCAACTCAGACATTTTATTCTGTAGAAAAAAACTCAGATCACAAACGTGAAACAAGTGGAAGGTCATTCCAAAGTGTAACATATTGGCATTCAGAAACACTAAAAAGTAAATGTTACCTTTAGAGAGCAAGTGCAGGGAAATAAATATGGAATCACTCAATTCTGAGGAAAAAAGTATGGAATTATGAAAAACATACAAAGAAATAACAATCAAAACATAGTAATTACAGACGCTGCCCGACCTAAGAAGGAGTTAGGTTCCGTACGATCATTCGTCAAGTCAAGTCAAGTCACATTTATTTATATAGCCCTTAATCAAAAAAAATGTCTCAAAGGACTGCACAGGATTACAATTCCACAATTACCTGATCTTAAACCAACATGCGGGCAAGGAACAACTCAAAACCTCAGCGTGAGGAAAAAGAGAAACCTTGAGAAGGGGCCTCACAAGTGGTAATCCCTCTTTCAGGATGACCAGGGTGAATTAGATTTAGCATTACAGTACACAAACACACAGTACACAGCACGGCGGCGCAGTGGTTAGGGCGTGTGCGGCACAGTTCTAAGGTCTTGGGAATATCCTGAGTGGGTTCAAATCGAGCTACCGGACTTGCTGTGCGGAGTTTGTATGTTCTCCCCGTGCTTGCGTGGGTTTCCTCCGGGCACTCCGGTTTCCTTCCACATTCCAAAGACATGGATTTCAGGTGGATTGGTCGGTGTCCCTAGGTGTGAATGAGCGAGCGAGTTGTCTGTCCCTGTGTGCCCTGCGATTGGCTGGCAACCAGTTCAGGGTGTCCCCTGCCCACTGCCCGATGATTACTGGGATGGGCTCCAGTACCCCCGCGACCCTACTGAAGATAAGCAGTGCAGCTAATGAGATGAGATGAGTACACAAACATAGTAAACACTAGGTAACATGTTGAAAATTTGTCCAGAAAGTCTATGACAGACACGACGCAGATTCCCATCTCTGCCAGCTGGTCAGGCGTTGACATGCTTCAGGTCAGACGCTGGTCCGCTGACTCATCTCATATCGTCCTTCTCCTTCGTATCACCACCGGGCAGGCAGTCGGAAAAAGACAGGACAATACAGAATATGAGGTGGGCATCAATCATAAGCTTTGGAAGTGTGTCTTAAGTCTTGATTTAAAAACTTACATTGAGACACATTTGACAGAGATTGACAGACATGGGACCAAGTCACACATGTGCAAGTCTCAAGTAAGTCTCAAGTCTTCACCTTCAAGTCCCAAGTAAGTCCCAAGTATTTTTTTCTTGGGCAAGTCAAGTCACAAGTCAAGTCCCGAGTCTTAGATTGCCAAGTCCAAGTCAAGTCACAAGTCATAAAAACAGCGACTCGAGTCGACTCGAGTCCAAGTCACTAAGTCTCAAGTCCCCATGTCTGGAGATTGAACATAAGAAGCTAAAAAGAGAATGGGTGAACCAGGTGTTCTACGCATCCTATGGTAAAAGAAGGGGAGTAGCAATTTTACTTGGAAAAGGGGTGGTGTTTAAAGTCGAAAAAGAAGTGAAGGACAATCTGGGGTGATATATAATGATTATAGGGTCAATGGCCGGTTGGGAAATATCAATAATGAATGTTTATGCACCAATTGAGGAAAAGGGGACATTTTTTCAAGTATTAGCTAAAGTAATAACCAACTGTGCGAAGGGAATGTTACTTATAGGCAGACATGGGACCAAGTCACACATGTGCAAGTCTCAAGTAAGTCTCAAGTCTTCACCTTCAAGTCCCAAGTAAGTCCCAAGTATTTTTTTCTTGGGCAAGTCAAGTCACAAGTCAAGTCCCGAGTCTTAGATTGCCAAGTCCAAGTCAAGTCACAAGTCATAAAAACAGCGACTCGAGTCGACTCGAGTCCAAGTCACTAAGTCTCAAGTCCCCATGTCTGCTTATAGGAGGTGACTTTAACACTGTACAGAATGGCAAAGTGGACAAGTATCCTTCAGTACATGGAACAAATACAAAGAGGTCGAGGATGTTGAATAACATAACTAAAGAATTAGGATTGATAGATCCATGGAGAGAGAAGAATCCCCAAACTAAAGACTATACTTTCTATTCAAACCCGCATGGCAGCTATTCGAGAATTGATTACTTTTACGTTTCAAGACAACATATGCATACAGTAGTAGAGTGTGGTATAGAGAATATTACTATAAGTGACCATTCTCCAATTACTTTGAAACTAAGTTTAGACAATGAACCCCATTTTAGGTATTGGAGGATGAATCTCTCCTCTCAGATAAAAATTTAGTACAGGAAATAAAACGGTGTATAAAAGAATATTTCCAAATCAATGACAACAATGAGGTTTCTCCATCAATATTATAGGAAGGAGGGAAAGCTGTAATAAGGGGGAAACTAATTGAAATATCGTCCCGACTGAAACGAACACGCTTAAAGAATCAGAAGGAATTGGAGGAGAAGATTAAGGAACTAGAAGAAGAACATAAAAAAAACACCAAATAAATCCAGATTACAGGTATTAAAAACAACCAGAAGCAAATTAGATGAACTTTTGACAAATAAAGCAGAAGGGGCTCTGCGCTTTGTGAACCAGAGATACTATGAAATGGGCTATAGAGCCAGTCGACTGCTAGCCTTCCAACTTAAAAAGGCCCAAACAGATAGAATTATATCACAAATAAAACATCCTATCTCTAAACAATGTTTAGTAAAACCCAAAGGTAGAGCAGAAGCATTTGCAGATTATTATAAAGAATTATACAAGGACTCAGAAAATGACTTAGATAACTACACGGCACAAAACTTTTTAGGAAAACTACATTTACCAACACTAACAGGGGGGGATACATTAGAAATTATTCGCCCCATTACAAAACAGGAAATACAAGATACAATAAATAACTTAAAAATAAATAAATCACCAGGAACGGATGGATTCCCGGGGGTGTTCTACAAAAGCTTTAAGGAAGAATTAACACCAGTACTGCATAAAGTATTTAACTATGCTCTTAACAAAAGGAGATCCCCCCAAATCATGGTCGGAAGCCATCATAACAGTCTTGCACAAAGAAGGAAAAGACCCAATATTGTGTGAAAGCTATAGACCAGTTAGTTTACTAAAAATTCTTACAAGCATACTGGCAAAAAGAATGCAGAAATTTATAGCGAAATTAATTAGAAATGATCAAACAGGGTTTATTCCGGGAAGGCAGGGTGCAAACAATATTAGGAGGATACTAAACATAATTACGAGCACAAAATCTAAGACCCAACCCTCGATGTTACTGAGCTTGGATGCACAAAAAGCTTTCGATAGTGTGAAATGGAGCTTCTTACATCAATCACTTATAGCTTTTGGCTTCCCTCAAAAATTTGTTGAATGGGTGAAAATAATCTATAAAAATCCTAAATCTCGTCTTAGAGTAAATGGTCACTGTTCAGATTTCTTTGATATCAAAAGAGGAGTCCGGCAAGGGGATTGTTTAAGCCCACTCTTGTTTGCAATAAGCATAGAACCACTCGCAGAATCAATTAGACAAAATGAGCAAATAAGGGGGATATTTGATGAAGGAGGAACAGAACATAAAATATCATTGTTTGCAGACGACCTGTTGGTAATGCTGAAGGAACCTTCGTTATCAATACCACCACTGTTGGAGAGCCTTAAAATATATGGAGAAGTAGCTGGGTATTCAAATAATGAGAGCAAATCAATAGCAATGATGATATCAGGAAAATGTCCAACAGATGTGATTGAAAGATTTGATTTTAAATGGACAAAAAAAGGGTTTAAATATTTGGGGGTGACCATTACACCACATTCCACACAGCTGTTTGATGCAAATTATGGAATGTTGATAAAAGAAATAAGGAAAGATTTGGAAAAATGGGAAATTTTGCCCTTAAGTCTTATCGGAAGGATAGAAACAATTAGAATTAACATATTACCAAGACTATTATTTCTGTTTCAATCCCTTCCTATTCTGATCCCGGCGTCCACATTTAAAATGTTAAATAAATTGATAACAAAATTCCTTTGGCAAAACAAGAAACCTAGAATAAAATACAAAACCCTGTTAGCTCCTAAAGAAAAAGGGGGCCTAGACCTACCCAATATTAAATATTACTATTGGCAGCTCAAATTAAAGCACTCATCTTGTGGATTACTACAGACAAAGATACGATATGGGTGGACATGGAGCAGCGATCTTGTCCAAATATGCCTGTGGAATCGTTACCATACATATCAGTCACGAGGTGGAAGAAATTAAAAATCCAGAATGAATGGATTAAGGCAGGGGTGTCAAACTCATTTTAACTCGGGGGCCACACGATAGAACAAACTTTCTGTCGGGGGCCGGATTAGTAGATTAAAGAGAAAGAAAAAGAGATAAATGAATAAGAGAAAGAGGGAGGGAAAAGGAGAGAGGGCGGGACAAAGAAAGAGAAAGAGGGTCAGCGCGTCAGAAACAAAAGAGATAAAAGAGAAGTGAGAGCGAGGGAAAAAAGGGCGAGAAAGAAAAGAAAGAAATCCAAAGAGAAATAGAGAGACAGAAGGAGAGAAAAGAGAAAGGAAAGCGCGAAGCGTGGGAAGAGAGAAAGAGAAAAGAGAGAACAGGAAAAAAGGAAGTTAGAGCAAGTTAAAAAGACACGGAGAGAGAAAGAGACAAAGAGGAACAAAGGAAGAGAAAAAGAGAGACACAGAGAATGAAAGAGACAGGGACAGAGAGAGAAAGAGACAGGGACAGAGAGTAGGAGAAAAGGCGTGGAAAAGAGAGAAATAAATACAAGTACAGTGCCTTTGTTCGAGGCACCTGGCTTTGGCAACATCAAGTTGACATATTTCAAGCTGCAGCTTGTTTTTCTCTTGCGCTTCTCTGAGTGTTGTCTCGCGGGCCGGATTCAACCCCTTAGCGGGCCTGATGTGGCCCGCGGGCCGCCTGTTTGACACCTGTGGATTAAGGGAACTATTAAAACTTGGTCAACAATACAAAAAAATTTTTAAAATATCAAGATCTGTAAATAGGGCTACCAAAATAGCGAAAAACACAGACTTTAAACCTGGGGTTATGGAGGTAGGGTTTCAAAAATGGGCCCAAAAAGGACTGATGTTGATTACCCAAGTATTGGAAGCACAGGCAATGAAATCATTCGAACAACTCCAACAAGAATTTGACCTACCTAGAAATGATTTTTACAAATATTTGCAACTAAGGCATTACCTCCAGAAACATGTGGAATGGGGGAAAATATGTAAGGAGCCAACTAAGGTTGAGGAATTATTAATATCATATACAAAAGGACAATCAATAAAGGGGGTTATATCAAAACTATATAATGCCCTGAGAATGGATCTCAGTAATGAGGACATGGCAGTCAAGGAAAAATGGGAACAAGAAACTAATGTAGCGATAAAAGACAACGAATGGGAAAAAACATTGAAAGAGGTACACAAAATAACCAACAGCCCGACTTGGAGGGAGTTTGAATGGAAAGTAAAAATGCGATTCTTCTATACACCCTCTATCACTTCAAAATATAAAAAATACCTCAAATCTATGTTGGCGTAACTGTGGGGGGGTCGGAGACTTTACGCATATTTTCTGGAATTGCCCTGTAATATTAAATTTTTGGAGAAGTATCCAGAGAGAAATAACATTAATTACTGGCTGGGAGTTGCGGTTGAACCCAAAGGCTTACATAGTAGGAATTTTGCCAGAAGAATTACTATCTGGTCAACAGAAATATATACTAAGGGTAATGCTTCTGGTAGCAAAGAAAATGATCACAGTGTCCTGGCTGAAACCACAACCTCCTGACATAAAACAATGGAGAGACAAATTAAAGCAAATGTACATTATGGAAAAAAATCACTGCAAGACTTCAACTGAAACTTGACCAATTCGAGAAAAGATGGAAGCCTATCACACAAATTTTACTTGATGTCTAAACACCTCCCCCTATTTATTATGGGTTTTTTTTGGGTGTATATTTTTATTTATTTATTTATATATATATATATTTCTTTTTGTATGGATGTATTGTATGAACAGTTATTCTTCTTTTCTATTAATAGTATTTTTTCTTCTCTGTTGTTCCTTCTGTTATTTATGAGTGTGTCAAGTGTATATATTTTGTGTTGATGTAAGATGGTGGAATCAAACCTATGTCAAAATTGGTGTGAGAAATAAAAAGTAAAAAAAAAAAAAACTTACATTGGGGTTTCAGATCTTATCTCCGGAGCCAGGGCATTCCGTAGCACCGGGGCCCGGATGGCGAATGCTCTCAAGCCTGCAGACTTCTTGGGTCTCGGAGTCACAATTAGACCGGCATTTTCCGAGCGGAGACTCCTTGCAGGAACTTAGGGGGAAATCAATTTAGAGAGATAAGAGGGTGCAAGTCTATGCAAGCATTTGTATGTTGATAAGAGAACCTTAAAGTCACTTCTTAAGTGGACTGGGAGCCAGTGCATACAGGAGTCATATGCTCAAACTTTTTTTGTCTTAGTCAAAAGTCTAGCTGTTGTAAGTTGCTTCAGTGCTATATTTTGTATGTTTATGGTTTACATTTATGTTTAAGGTTTTTATAAGTTACGTGGATTTTTAAAAAATAAACATTTAATAAGATAATATGCTCTAGAAAGATAAATAAAGTGAGGTTTTACTTACGCTTCACGAGGTCCTCCTCTGTGGTAAGAAGTGGCCGACCATTTTCTCAAACACATCAGGCTTTTTTATTCCACTTTCTTTCAAAAGAAACAGCTCGCCTCTTCCTTACACTTTACACTATCCATATTGAATGCATGCACGATATATTAAACAATAAAAACAAAGTTTTTCGCGCGCTAGAGATACAGTACACGTTGTCATGATTACACACGAACCAGGAAGTATAAACCGGATTTCTTAGGCGTAGATGCTGGTTGACCTCTCACAGCGCCACGCGTTGAGAAGAAGCACTACAGTACTGTCCTCTACTCGGGAAAAGGTGCACACAGTACCAAATCTAACTTCCAGCAATTTCCGGATATTTTTCGACATCCCGAAAAAAAACGATCCTATCTACCGTTTTGCGTAAGTCGAATGCATGTAAGTCGATTGTACGTAAGTCAGGAGGCGTCTGTAGTTGCACCACCTTTGGCTTTTATGATAGCTAACAGTCCCTGAGGCTTAGACTTGAAGAGTGACAAACAGTATTCTTCATCATTTTGGTGCCAACTCTCTTTGATTGCAGCTGCCGGATCACCTTTGCAAGTCAGAGCCTTGCTGTGGACAATTTTTTCAATTCCCACCACAAATTTTCAATTAGGGTTGAGATCTGGGCTATTTGCAGGCCATGCCATTGACTGGATGTGTCTTTCTTCAAGGAATGCTTTCACAGTTTTCGCTCTGTGGCATGATGCATTGTCATCTTGGAAAATGAGTTCAGCATCGCCAAACATTTTTTCAATTGAAAGAATAAGAAAGCTGTCCAAAATGTCAACGTAAACTTGTGCATTTATTGCAGATTCGACCACCACATCCATTTCTCCAGTACCTTTGCCTGATCCGATCTGCAACCTCAGTGGAAATGTTTAAATCTAAGCTTAAGACTCACTTCTACGCTATAGCATATGAATAACCTATACTTTTCGTGGACAATATCTCTGTATTATTTGCGATTGCAACATCCTTTGCTGCCTGGTAATCCTGGAAGGGGGATACCACTTGTGCGGTCCCTTCTCAAGGTTTCTTCATTTTCCTCATGTTGAGGTTTTTTTGAGTTTTTCCATGCCCTCATGTTGGTTCCAGATCAGGGGATGGTGTAATAATAGTCTGAAAAAATAGCCTGTGTAATAACCTGTGAAGCCCTTTGAGACTCTTTGTGATTAAGGGCAATACAAATAAAAATGACTTGACTCATATCATTCGGGACTGTGGGAATTTTTATGTTTTCTTTGAGCAGTCCTCTTGTAAAACTCACGGAAACAGCACCAAACAAACGTTCCAGCATCATCAACTTGTCCAATGCAGATTCGTTAGCTGAATATAACCTTTGTCCAGTCATCCTCTCCTTAGGCCATTGCAGTACGGTTCTTTTGTGTTTAAGCATCAACGATGGTTTCCTTTTAGCTTTCCTATATGAAAAACCCATTTCCTTTAGACGATTTTGCACAGTTCTGGCACATACATGGACTCCAACTTCATCCCATTTCTATTCTATTCTATTCTATTCTATTCTATTCTATTCTATTCTATTTATTGATGTGTATTTTCGATTTTGTAGACATATGGCCTTTAGTTGTTTGTCTTGATGCCTGTGTGTCTTTTTTTGCTTACCAGTATGCTTGACTTGAACCACCATGCGGTTTGTTCTTGGTCCAAATTTTTGATACAGCTGAAGGGCCCACATCTTAAGCAACATGGCGGCACGCATGGATGCTGCTGCGGCTAGTTGCTCTCCAGCTAATCTTCTATTTATTGCCGTTCTCTTGTCTTTTTTGCTTTCTTTTTTGGACACATGCGTGGCCAAAAATACTTACAGTAAGGACAAACTTATTTGGTTGGGTGGGCGTCTAAATTTCGACTTTTCGGGCACTTTTTACACCGCCTATGATATACCGAGCGAACTTCAAAGAGATCCGGCATCCTTGTGGACAACTATTCCTCCTAATAAACGACGACAACGGCGCCGTAAAGACAGAAAACAGAAGCGTGGTTGCCGTGCGGGTAGATGTGTGAAGCGTGCGAAGTCAAAGGAGCAAGAAGGACGCAAGGATGTGACTAATTTCAGTATTCATTCCTCGCCGGACAACCGACGCTTTAAACTCCACGCTCACGAACGGCCCCAAAGGCGACATCTTTTGACGATCTCTACAAAGACTACAAAGACTTCAGCTAAGTCAAATGATTCAGCAAAGCTAAAATTTGGTCTTTTAAATATTAGATCGCTTGCTCCTAAAGCTTTACTTGTTGATAACATTATTCCTGATTATAAACTTAACTGTATTGGTCTTTGTGAAACTTGGTTACGCCCGGATGAGTATTTAGCGCTAAATTATGCTTCACCCCCTGACTACGCGAGTAGCCATGTAGCACGCACGTTGAAAAAGGGTGGCGGTGTCGCGCTCATTTCTGAAAAAACGCTCAAATTTAATCCTCGTACCTCTAATAATTACAAGGCGTTTGAGGCTCTTGTGATGCGGTCCTCTCTATTGTCAATTTATGTAATAACTATCTATCGCGCACCTGGGCCATACACAACTTTCTTGGACGAATTTGCTGAACTTTTGTCTGAACTAGTAACCTATGCAGACAAAATTATAATTATGGGGGACTTTAACATTCATATGAACTCCCCACTCAGTTCACTTACTATTGCGTTTAGGTCTCTAATTGATGCATTTGGTTTTAATCAACTGGTTGATTTGCCAACCCATAAAGATGGAAACACGCTAGACTTGGTTCTGACTCGAGGAGTTTTAACCTCAAACATTATGGTGTTACCGTGTACTGCCGTTATCTCGGATCGTTATTTATTACATTTGAGGTGCTAGCTAAATGTAGTGTTAAAAAGCTGAAGGATTTAGCGGACGCAATATAAGCACTGGCACAGTTTCTGAGCTCTTTGAACTCCTTCCTGGAGCAGTTGCGTCCTTTCCTTCATACAATGGCTCGATTGACTCACTCATGAATGAGTTCAATACTATCCTGACTGGTGTCCTAGATTCAATAGCGCCCATAAAGCTAAAATCACGTCCTAAAAGACGCACGCCTTGGTTTACTAATGAAACTAGAACCCTTAAACAAGAATGCAGGAAATTGGAAAGAAAATGGCGCGCTACCAAGCTTGAGGTTTTTCATCAAACCTGGTGTGACAGCTTGTTAAAGCATAAAGTGGCCTACCTTTCGAAGGTGTTTGCGTCTCAAAAGAACAATCCCAAAGTCCTTTTTGACACTGTAGCATCGCATACAAGGCAACAGACTATCACAGATTGTTCGACACACCCTGCTCATGACTTAATGGTCTTCTTTACTAAGAAGATTCAATGCATACAGGAAGAAAATGCTAAGCCTTAGATGTGATTTCAAGGTTCTCTTAGTATTATACAAAATCATACATGGACTTGCTCCCTCTTATCTTTCAGATCTGATTTGCCCCTATGTCCCGGTCCGAAGCCTACGATCTGAGACTGCCGGTTTTCTGGTGATCCCAAGAGCAAAGAAGTGTTCTGCTGGTTCGAGAGCGTTCTCCATCCGGGCACCGGTGCTGTGGAATGCTCTTCCCCCTGAGATCCGATCTGCAACCTCAGTGGAAATGTTTAAATCTAAGCTTAAAACTCACTTCTACTCCATAGCATATGAATAACCTACTCTTCTCGTCGGCTGAAAAATAGTCTGTGTAATATAGTGTAATAATCTGTGAAGCCCTTTGAGACTCTTCGTAATTTAGGGCTATACAAATAAATATGACTTGACTTGACTTGATTTAAGCAACAATACGAGTAGCCTTACCTTCTTAGAAAGTTTGATGATCCTGTCATTGGTCTCAAGAGACATCTCTATTGTTGGAGCCATGATTCTTGCAAATCCATTTAATCCAGTAGCCCTCTAAGGTGTGATAACTGCACTGCTTTTAAATGCTTACTAATGAGCAGACTCAATCTAAGACAGGCGCCCAATTAAGAAGAGGAAATTGACTCGGTGTGTCCTTATTTTTTAGTCAAAATGCACTGATTGCATATCTTTTTATACATAATAAAATGTCTCAGTGAGGGCTTGCCCAAGACTGGTAATAATATACTTTTTGCTCGGGGTGGTAAGCCACGCCCAGTACATTTTTAAAGGAAAACCATTTTGTACATAGATAAGCCGCACCTTGACTGTAAGCCACATGTGCCCACATTGAAACAAGAGATTTTTATAAATAAAAACGGCACAAAAAAAGAGTTTTAATCATATACTGTACCTTAACCCCCTAACGTTTCGACGGCCTGCTGGACTTTTCCTAAACAAATAAGTGTCTATACGATGTCACCAGTCACAGAAATGCGTCATGTCACATATCATTGGAATGCTTCAACTCTGGGGATTCAAAATATACTCCTCACAGAAATATATAAATGGTAATACAGGGTGGTAGTCTTCCTGCTGGGCATTTCTGCCTGACGCGCCTCCTCCGGCGCCTTCGGAATGCTTGTGTGCCCTGAACATTCGGGCCTGACTGGGTCATCAGCTGGGGACCACCGGTCATTGATGTTTCGCTCCTTTAACCCCAGGACATCTCCCGGTGGCGGAGCGATGGCTGGGAAATCTCCCTGCCAACCCCACTGATGCCCTAGGTGTTACTTGAAGGCCCCCAGTTCCTGTAATTCCTCCGCAGCCACAGCCAGAAGCTGCCCTTTTCCGCCTCTTCTAACAGCTCTTTAGTTGCTCTCCGGTTGCCCGCTCCTGTGCATCCAAGGTCTCTGAGCAAGCGGGAGTTTGAGGAGGCCACAAAACCCCTGCACCCCACCTACACTGGGCATACTGTTGTTTTCCAGCCCGCCTCCCTGCACTCGGCTGCCAGGTATTCATACTTCGCCCGTTTCCTCTCGTATGCTGCCTCTATTCCCTCCTCCCAAGGGACAGTGAGCTCAACCAGGAGGACCGCCTTGCTGGCTACAGACCACAGGACAATGTCTGGCCGCAATGATGTTTCTGCGATCTCCCTGGGGAACTGCAACTGCCTTTTGACGTCAACTTTCATTCTCCGTTCGCTGGCGGGCGAGAGGAGCCTTCCAGAGTGTGCGGGCGAGGGGCATTAGTGTTTTTGCGAACGTTGTCGCCAGCCCTTGCAAACTGGATGAGGTGATTTGATGGAGGAGCTGGCTGACTGTTTTCCTTCTGTCTGCAACCTTGGACTACCTCTGCCAACTTCTTTAGGACGGCATCGTGCCACCACGTGTAGCGGCCTTGGGAAAGTGCCATCTTGCAGCTTGAGAGGATATGCTGAAGGCTCGCATTGATGGTACTACAGAGGGGGCAGATCGCATCAGTGCCGTACCACAGATGTAGATTATAGGGGCAGGGAAGTGTGTTGTACGTTGCCCGGATCAGAAAGCTGAGCCTGGCTTGAAGGATCCATGTCCATGAGCCCTTCCCAAGTTGTCCAGATGCCCTGTCTGCCCTGGGAAACCGCTTTGATGGTATGGCGTTCCTGCTCAGTCCTTATCACTTCCGTCACCACCATCTCTTACCTCTCCCGCCTGGAAGCCTTTGACCAAAAGAGGGGCACGTCGCTCCAACCAAAACCTGCTCGCCCTACTTGGACCCTGCCGACCACTTCGCGATGTTTTAACCTGCCGATTGCCTGCTCAACCTCTTCTTCTGCATTCCACCTTCTTCCTGTTTGAACTTTGGTGCCCGCTGATCTAACAAGATGATCGGAGGACTCTCTCAATTCCAAAACCATCCGGGCCTTCTCCTTCTTACATCCTAGGCTGATGGAATGCAGCGGCAGTTGGAGTATGTTCCGACCAAAGAGGCCCACATCTGAGAGGCATCTTGGCAGCCCCAGCCACTTCCTAATGTAAGAGTTTGCCAGCCTATCCAGCTTGCTTGCCAGTGAGGAAGAGACCTCACTCACCTTCAAAGGCCACATCACCTGATGGAATAGTATGTGCTGGTAACACCATACTTTGTATTTGCCTGGGAGCTGGCTCTGATTGATCCTGGATAGGCCTTCCGCAACTGTTTCTTCACAGCCTCTGCCGCCTGCTTGTCTGAGAGGTCTGCTGTGGAGGAGCGCCCTAGGCTACGGATGGGTTGCTTTAATAGTAGCGGGATCTGCTCTCCTCCTGCAGTGAAGATGGTATGGTCGTCCCTGATACCTTTCCTTAGGGACAGGCTTCGGGACTTAGATGGCTTGATCTTTATTCTTGCCCAGCCTACAAGCTCATCAATCCTCTTCAGCAGTCTTGATGTGCATGCTGCTGTCCGGAGAATGGTGGTGACATCATCCATGAAGCCTCGCAACGGTGGTAGCCTTTGGCCAGATGGCAGTTTCATTCCGCCGACCATCTTCCTTGCCCCGATGAGGATGATTTCAAAGGCCGCGATGAACAGTATGGGAGAGATCGAACATCCCATTGCTATGCCCACTTCAGGCTGCTGCCATCCTGTAGGGAAGTCCTGGTGAGCACAGCACATCTGCAAGTCTGCAAAGTACTTGGCCACAATGCCTTTAATGCAGTCTGGCGTGTGGAAGAAGTCCAAGGGGAAGCTGATCAGCTGGTGCGGGACGAACCCGTAGGCATTGGCAAGATCCAGCCACACAACATGGAGGTCGCACTTCTCTCTCCTTGCCCTTTGTATTTGCTCCCAAATTATTGCCGAGTGCTCCACACACCCTGAAAATCCTGGGACACCAGCCTTCTGGCAGCTGGTGTCTATATAGGTGTTACTTGTGAGGTAGCTGGTCAACCTCTTGGCCATGATGGAAAAAAAGATCTTTCCTTCCACGTTCAAAAGTGCAATGCTCCTGAATTGGTCGATTGTGTTAGAGTTCGGTTCTTTTGGGATGAAGATCGTAACCGCTCTCTGCCATTCTGAAGGAATGATGTTCTTCTTCCATGCCACCTGCAGGAGTTTTCAAAGGATTTTCAGGACGCCCGGGCAGTACTTGTACAGCTTATATGATATGCCGTTCGGGCCAGCGGCTGAGGCTGCTCTTGATTTCCGATCCACCTCCCCAACCTCACTCAGTTTGTGGGGAGCAGTGTTGAAGGGGATGACTGGGGGAGCTGGACTAATCTGACACAAGCAGAGGTGGGTAGAGTAGCCAAAAACTTTGCTCAAGTAAAAGTACTGTTACTTCAGAATAATATTACTCAAGTAGAAGTAAAAGTAGTCATCCAAATATGTGAGTAAAAGTAAAAAAGTAGATTAAAAGTCTTCAATGTAAATTCCTTTAATATACAATAGAATGAAAAACACTGTAAATCAAATAAATAAATTAAGCAGATGTGACACCAAGTAGCACATTTAAAGCATCAATAATTATCTTAACTGGCTCTGCAAGCAAAACAACAAGCTAGCCCATGAACTCGAACAAAGGACACATTGCATATTGTAATTGGTGTTTCGAACCCTTTAAGGGGAGCCTGCTTTTGATGTGCGGCCAGGGGTGCTCCTCCTCTTCTATCTTTTCATAGTCGGAATTGCTAAGTGAAATTTTTGGTCTGTTTCATCCTTAAACCACTTTTCCCCTGCTGAAGTTGAATTTGGTCACGTGACAAAGCTTTTACGTTTGGTTGGTTAAACATGGTAGACCGGAGACAGACAGACGCGTACTACCGTGCAGGGGATGTATTCAGTAACGAAGTAACGTCTTCAATGTTCCCTAATGTAGCTGGGTAAAAGTACAGATTTTTTTCCCAAAATTTAGTCAAGACAGAAGAAAAAGTATAGGGATTTAAAAATACTCCTTGAAGGATAAAATTTCCCAAAACTTACTCAAGTAAATCTAACGGAGTAAATGTACTCCGTTACTACCCACCTCTGGAAACAAGATACCAAAAGACTTTATAGCTGGTGTAACTCACCATTACATCCCCTGGCTGTCTTCAACTTCTTTGGATGCCTGCGAAAATGGGTTTGTTACATCGACGGCAACTCATAGATTCCAACCGTGTAAAGTTTCATACTGGGGGTCTGTGCATGTTAGTTTTGTTCATGCACAAAGCGCCAAGTTATAATAAACTTGCGTTTTCCTTGACACAAATATTCCACTTGTCCCACTCTTACTTAACTGCTCGGGCACCCCTGGCGGCCTTTAGGAAAAATGCAGACATTAGCCGGAACATTGCATAAGCAGCATGGTTGAAAGCTTGTTACAAAAGTTGCACTGTATAGTCCGAAATTTATTGTAGTATAGTTTCCATGCATGGAAGACATAAAGTCAGGAAAACAAAGAATGACTGCATGGATCTCAGAAGTACCACCTCACCCTGTTGGATGATCATTTTGGGGAGCTCAAAATGGTAAACTTTATTCCAATAACTTTTTGGGGACATTGAATGTCTTTGAAAATATCAAGTTAAAGTGTGTAGTCTTTAAGGATTACTAAAATAATCACATTGGCCAAAGGTGAATGATGTATGTGGTCTGATTTTGGTGTTCGTAGCCCAGAAAAGATAAAATCAGTTTTGGTGATGAGCAAAATGTAATTGTGTCCAAATAGAAGCTGAGTTGGGAACAAAAAGGGCTCGGTGAAAGGGAAAAATTATGCAGAGATTTATCTCCCTGACACGCAGACAATAATTTCATTTCATCAAGAAGATCAGTCTTCGACAGAGAATCTTGTAGATGGGCAGCTTGAGTAAATATTTTCATTTTACCCGTTCCATCAGGGAGACATAAGAACAAAATTATCCTTTTACTGATAATAATTTTACGTTTTCCTCCATTTGAGTTACCGGGATAGTGATTCATACTTGGTCTAACTCCTTCGTTCCAATTAATGACCATTGTTTTAGCAATAGACTAAAACCTGAGATAATTCGAAGAATAGCTTACCGATTAGGGCCTTTGTGCATGAGAATTGACCCAAAAGTGAAGATTTCGTTGTCATCTTATAGTTTTGTTAAGTATGTCGTTTAAGTTAAGGGATTGGTGATAGGCTGCTATTCTAAGTTCCAATGCAATTAGTATTGTTCTATGCACTTGATTTCTGATCTGAATGTTTATTTAAGTACATTCCTACCCTGTTTATCAATGAATCGCTGATATTTTTCTAATGTTAACCTGATTTCACTTACGGAACCAAAATGAGATCTAAATTCCCTATTACAAAAAGATCCTACTGTCGAAGATTGCAGTAATTGCCAACCCAAATAGGTCGGTTAAAATAAGAGCTCTTTCAAAAAATATATTACAGAATATTTAGAGCAAAATAGGATATATGACAATGGCTGTAGAAATTTACTTTACTGAGATGGTTCACCATAATTGCTATACACAGAAAGGCACAAAAACAAGTTGTTTTTCTACTGGAGATAGCCTTCCCCCCTTTGGGGATGTCCTGCTCAAGCTACTTAAAATTATCAACAGGGACGAAAGCTGGACTTAATGTGATCTGCACTGACTGCAAAATAAAACCCAAATAAGTTCCATTTTTCCATTTTATTTTATATATATATATATATATATATATATATATATATATATATGAGAATTGAAAAGGAAGTTCATAGGATTTACAGAATTTGTGCGATAATTACTTAAACAAAAGTAGGCAGGTGCATAAATTTGGGCACCCTTGTTGTTTTATAGATTTGAATACCTTTAGAACTAATTATTAGAACACCATTTTTGGGGTAAGCTCATTGACATTTATTATCACTTGTTATTTAAGGTGACCAGTTGCAAGTTGTTCTCTTTGCAACTTCTTTGAAGAGTGGCAACATGGGATCCCCAGAACAGCCGTCAAATGACCTGAAAAACACAGATTGTTCAACATCATGGTTTAGGGCAGGGGTCGGGAACCTATGGCTTGCGAGCCATATATGGCTTTTTCTATGAGTACCTGTGGCACAAAGACAAATTTGATCGGATGCAAATTTTCTCCATCTCATTCAAAACTTGAGCCATTAATCCTGTTCAGATACACGCAAAGCCAAACCAAAGCTGAATTACAAAGTAGTACTTCACAGAATATATTGGGCACGTTTTTCACTACAATTTACAGTCAAGGTGTCACACGGGAAAAAAAAACAAAACAGTTTTGGCTGTACAATGCTAAAGAATCCTTTATATAAAAGCTCAGTATATAATCTGTGTTCAGTGTTCAGATACTTTATGATGAAATTCACAGGACAAACTGTAAATACGCCAAAACACCGGAAGAGAACTTAAAGTTATTTGATTGGGTGAGTGGGAGGGATGGGTGGAGCTATGCAAAAAGTGCAAGCACTCCTTCCCATCTCTCCCCCTACTCTGTCTGCGCCAAAGGTAAGCACATCAGGCTCTCTGTTTGCAGAATGTTGTGACGTTTTTACAAATTAACTGCTTGCATCTGGTTTTGAAACCAATATGTATGAAAAAAAGGGTCAAAATGAGTTTAACCAATCTTGAGTACCGTATTTTCCGCACTATAAGGCGCACCTAAAAGTCTTAATTTTTTTCAAACGCTGACCATGCGCCTTATAATACAATGCGCCTTATATATGGCTCAATATTAAATCGCAAGGTCTCGCAACTTACGCAACAGCCGCCGACTCGATTTTCCCCCGAACGTGGAGTAGTCCGCAGTGTATGCTGGGATTTATATACCGGCGTTTCATTGGCTAACCAATGTGTCAATCATCATTTGAATCGATCGCTATTGGCTAAAGCTATTCGGAGTCTCGGATAGGCTAGAGGGCCAAAACAAACCCTGCAATTGGCCGAAAAAGATGTGTCAATCATCAGTTAAATCGATCGCTATTGGCTGAAGTTATTCGGAGCCTCGGATAGGCTAGAGGGCCGAAACAAACCCTGCAATTGGCCGAAAAAGATGTGTCAATCATCAGTTAAATTGATTGCTATTGGCTGAAGTTATTCGGAGTCTCGGATAGGCTAGAGGGCCAAAACAAACCCTGCAATTGGCCGAAAAAGATGTGTCAATCATCAGTTAAATCGATCGCTATTGGCTGAAGTTATTCGGAGCCTCGGATAGGCTAGAGGGCCGAAACAAACCCTGCAATTGGCCGAAAAAGATAGGTCAATCATCAGTTAAATTGATCGCTATTGGCTGAAGTTATTCGGAGTCTCGGATAGGCTAGAGGGCCAAAACAAACCCTGCAATTGGCCGAAAAAGATGTGTCAATCATCAGTTAAATCGATCGCTATTGGCTGAAGTTATTCGGAGCCTCGGATAGGCTAGAGGGCCAAAACAAACCCTGCAATTGGCCGAAAAAGATGTGTCAATCATCAGTTAAATCGATCGCTATTGGCTGAAGTTATTCGGAGCCTCGGATAGGCTAGAGGGCCAAAGCAAACCCTGCAATTGGCCGAAAAAGATGACTGAATAGCAAGCTTGCTAAACTACGCCATAAAGAAACATGTTTCATTAGTCTGTATTTGTAAACATTTTACTCTCCTGGATTTACTACACTCACGGTTGTAAGAAGACCATGATTGCGTATCATTATTGAACGTGAGAACTTACGTGAGCTATGCAGCTTTATATTTTCCCGGTATTTTGTTTTAGAACGATCTTGATTTTGCTGTGATGAGTTGAGTGAATTAAACTCAATTCCAAGTGTTTATTGTCATATGCACAGTAAAGTTGCGAGCGAAAAAAAAAAAATAGAAACTAAGGAATGGTTGGCATTTCTTGAATCCCAAGACTTTAACCTTCCGAATGATATTTGAAATGATGCATTTGAGTGACATCGTACGGACACCGCATCCGCACGTGTCTACGACACGTATTTGCTTCTTTGCAAGCTTTGGGAATGTTAAGGGGGTAATCAGTTTGACTGAATCATCTGACTGTTTTGTCGACGTTCCCATTGTAGCGCCTTATAATCCAGTGCGCCTTATCTATGGAAGATATAGGACCAAAAACTATTTTTTGGGGGTGCGCCCTATAACTCGGTGCGCCCTATAGTGCGGAAAATACGGTAATTGCAAGAAAGAGACAAGTTTAAAGTGTATGTTTGTTGATTTTGGGACACGGGCTCTGGCATTATTCTCTTTTCATAATTTTTATCAAATCATCAAAAATAAATGTGCTGAAGATTAAGCTTTTGTCTGGGGCGAGGGTTTTGCAATTGAGTAAATTTGTCATATATGTTGTGGCTCTTTCCCAAAATAAAATTAATATAGTTTGCTTTTATGGCTCTTTGAGTCAAAAAGTTTCCCGACCCCTGGTTTAGGAGAAAGATACAAAAAGCTTACTGTAACAGAGTTGAAATTTGATTGTTTTGAATGTTTTTTTGAATTCTCACAAAATCTGTGTTTTTGTTGTATTATTGTTAATATTCCGGTACCTCATTCAGTTGTTAAGTCATGGGCGTCTGCGACTGTTTTTTTTCGTTTGGCACTTTATGGGCTTCAGCGCTTGCCGTAGCTTAAGTGAGTTTGTAAGCGTTGAAGGTAAGATGTGCCCAATATCAGTTGGATAAAAAAAATGCATATTTTGCTAGACATTTGAGCTGCTTTCGAAATTATTTTTGTATATAAAGATATATAAGTTGTTCTAAATGATGTATATTAAAAAAGCACTAAATAAGAAGTTAAGCAATACAGCTTGAAATGAAGATGCAACGTGTTTTGATGCAAACACGCCACGAGGTGCGGCCTGTTGAGTGATGACCCGTTCTTTTGTATCTTTAATATTTTAGATAATTGCAGTCGTGAACAGAGGCCCCTGACTTTTGTATTGTTTTGTTTATTGAGTGCAGGTACGTGTGAAAGTTATGTTCATTGTTATTATTGAAGTTTCATTATTAATGTGCTCGCATGTTGTCTGCTTGCCGTAGCTGAAGTGAGTTTGTAAGCGTTGAAGATAATTGCAGTCGTGAACAGAGGCCCCTGACTTTTGTATTGTTTTGTTTATTGAATGCAGGCAATAAACCCAGAGATTGTGAAACCTTGTGTCGTGCATGAAAGAGGGTCGCTACACTGGTGCCGTGACTACACAACTGGATCATTTTGATCAGCCTCTGAGCGGATCCCGGCGTTGCTGCATATTCTTCTTGTGTCCACTAGAGGGTACTGTTGCACTGCATTGGCGCGTTGATTTCGTTTTATGTATTTGTGCCACTGTGCATTTGCTATCAATACGTAAATTATTAGTTAATTTCTGGTTTTTATTTTTTTCCTGTTTTATTTTCTATTCTTTGTACTACTGAAAGTATAATGGGTGAAGGATATAGTAGTCAAAATGACGATTTTCAGGGCTTTTCTATTGGCAGGGGCAGGGGTGTCCATTTTAATGGTTTGAATGCAAACACACTTACTAGTGGGTATGGAAGTGAAGGTGTAGGTGGTCTCCAAGAACATGTTAGTGATGGGAGGGACAGGGGGCGTGGTATGAGCCCAAACTGGTCTCCAAGTGAACAGTTCTTGAGGGAGAGTGCACAGACTTCAACCCCAATGAGTGATAACATTGCCCTGCAACACCTGACTGACATGGTAGGCCGAATTGGAGAGCAGATAGGCAACTCAGTATTGGCTAGTCTGCTCTCTTCTGGTTTCATTGATCGCACACATGCACATGACACACCAATGACTGGCAAAGCAGCGACTGCTATGACTAAAGACGACCCCAGACCACATAACACAACGCAGGTAAACACTACACCGGTAATTGTCCATGTCAAGACTGAACGTGAAATTGTGACTTTCAGGGGAAATGGTTCTGACAAGTTTTCAATTCAAGAATGGATCACCATGACTAAAGCCCAGCTTCGGAAACAGTCTTATACAACAGCTGAAAAAGCAGATGAGATACTATGCAGGCTTTTAGGGAGGGCAAGAGACGTTGTCAGAGTAGCTCTCAGGAGTGATGAGGCACTTGATGTGAGGCAAGACCCAGATATCATTTATGACATTCTAATACGATACTTTAGTCATTCCTCGTCAACTCTCCCGTTGCAAGATTTTTACACCACGCTACCCACACCAAAGGAAAATCCAGTTGACTACTGGATCAGACTAAACAAAGCAGCAGACACTGCTGATGAGGGTTTGCGTCGCTTGGGTAGAAAAATGGAAAACCTTGGTGGGGAAGTGGCACAAATGTTTGCAAAGTACTGTCCTGATCCACAGCTATCGAACATTTTCAGATGCAAGCCTGTTAATGAGTGGACTTCTAAGGACGTTCAACTCAGGATAGATGAGTATCAAAGGGAATCAGGGGCGTCAACTAGGTCTTGCAGTGTCCCTCCACTGAAGAATTACCCGACTGCAGTGCTTGACAGTGAATCTTCTTGTTGTTCCTACTCTGGCTCTATAGAGACGGGTCTCCAGTCCATTTGTCCCCACCATGTTAACCCCGATCCATATACAGATTTTTCGTGTGTTCGACAGCATGCCCAGCGCCCACAGCATGTCTCACCGCCTGTCCGTGTCCCATCACAACATGTCCCACCACAGCATGTCCCACCACAGCATGTCCCACCACAGCATGTCCCACCACAGCATGTCCCACAGCCTGCTCAGAAAGATGACAGTGATGTCCTTGGCCGAATGATGAGCATGCTAGAGAGAGTTTTGTCTAGAGTGGAGCCACGCAATCCTGAGCGTATTCAGAGGCGCCTAAGTCCTTTCAACTCCCCTCCATGTAAGGTGTGTGGTGGCGCTGATCACTCCACTTTATATCATTGCAAATTGAATAATCTGTGTTTCAAGTGCCTAGCCCCTGGTCACTCTAAGCAGCATTGCCCCGACAAAGTTTCTCCCCAAATCAGTTCAGTTTCGGGAAACTAGCTGACCTGTATTCAGAGGGAGGCCGTACAGGTCAAAATGAGTTCTCCCACCCATTTGATCTCAATTTCAATTCAGTTTTTAATTCTGACACGTTCACACAATCTCAGTTGCCTAATATTGTTTATCAAAACATACATACTGTAGGGGGCAGCGATAGTTTGTTTTATGTACCAGTTAGAGTGGGGAGCAGTATGACTTTGGGGGGGATGTTGGATAGTGGCTACATGGCCTGTACCCTGAGTGAGACTGCTCTGCGTAAGATGCTCTCTGTTGGAGCAGTACGTACAGAAGACGAATTTTCCACCAACGTGACACTCATTGGTGTTGGGGGTCGACGAGTGTGCCCAAAGTCAGCTTTCAACATCCATATGGAAATCAATAACTGTAAAATGATTGTGCCAACAATTGTTGTAGAGGGGCAACCTGATGACCTAATCATTGGAACTAATGTTATCAGAAACATATTGCATGAGTCAAAGAAGTTTAGTGCGTACTGGACAGCAATCTCTGCTCCATCATCCACTAATGCTGAAATGGAGCAATTTCTTTCAATGCTAGCTGGCTTGCATAGATGGAGTGGTGGTGAAATGCCCGAGAAGATAGGCACAGTGCTTTGCAATTCAGCCACATGCCTTGAGCCTGGCCGTGAGTACCTCTTGTGGGGGAAGCTATCAAAAACTGCAAAAGTATCTCCTGGGAGTGCAGCGATGACAGAACCTACGTCGGCACGATCAGCCCCCAAGGGTCTAATGGTCGCCAGAATCGTCACACCTCTGTGGGCAGATGGATGGGTTCCACTGAAGGTCATGAATGTTACAGAATATCCGCTGTTTTTGAGACGCAATGCAAAGCTGGCTGATTTGGTGCCTTGTGTTGCTTTGGAGGATTTAGACCTGGTCAGTGGTCATCAGAGTACTTCCGTTGTGCAATTGCCCCCTGTCTGCTCTGATGTAAGTAATGCTGAGGAGAAGCTACAGTCTATTGGCCTGGGTGAACTAGATGTTGGCTGTTGTGATGCATCGTCTGAGTGTAAAGACAAGTTGTCAGAGCTGATCATTCACTACCAAGACATCTTCTCGCATAATCACCTTGACTGCGGAAAGGCGAAGGACTTTGTTCACAGAATCCATCTGGTTGACCAAAAGCCGTTCAGACTCCCTTTCAGACGTGTGCCACCGAGTCAGTATCAAAAATTACGCCAAGTCTTGAATGAAATGGAAGAGAAAGAGATCATTCGAAAGTCGACAAGTGAATATGCTTCACCTTTAGTTCTCATCTGGAAGAAGAATGGTGATATGCGTGTGTGCACTGACTTTAGGTGGTTGAACAAGAGGACTCTGAAAGACGCTCATCCTCTGCCACATCAGGCTGATTGCTTAGCAGCACCTGGTGGCAACTCCTTCTTCAGTACAATGGACTTGACGTCTGGGTTTTACAACATGCCTTTACACGAAGATGATAGGAAGTACTCAGCGTTCACTACGCCTATGGGGCTTTATGAGTACAACAGGTTGCCACAGGGGCTCTGTAATAGCCCAGGGAGTTTCATGAGGATGATGACTTCCATTTTCGGGGACCAAAACTATTTAAGTCTGCTATGCTACTTGGACGACATTTTAGTTTTTGCCCCTGATGAAAGTTCTGCACTCAGACGTCTTGAAATGGTGTTCAGCAGACTCCGTGCCCACAATCTGAAACTGGCCCCCAGAAAATGTCACTTTTTAAGGAAATCTGTAAAATTCTTGGGCCACATTATTGATGAACATGGAGTGTCAACCGATCCAGAAAAAGTTGAAAGTATAAGCAAAATGACTGTGGCGGACTTGATGGAGTCGGATGGAGCGACACCTTCTGAGAAACGTGTACGGTCTTTCTTGGGCATGTTAAATTTTTATCAACACTTCATTCCGGGGTATTCAACACTCGCAAAGCCCTTGTTTTATCTGCTGGCTGGCCAGAAACAGAAGAAAGGCAGAAAGCCCAAATGCACTGTAGTGGGCCGCAAACTGAAATCAGGTGACTGGACTGCTGACCACGACCAGGCATTTACAGACCTCAAAAAGGCCCTTATCCATTCTGTGGTTTTGGCTCATCCAGACTTTAGTCGTCCATTTTTGCTGTCGACTGACGCCTCACTGGATGGCCTTGGAGCCGTTTTGTCCCAGGTACGTGAAGGTGACACAGTGGCTAGGCCAATTGCGTTCGCTAGCAAGTCTTTGACCCGGTCACAGAAGAACTACCCAGCTCACCGTTTGGAATTTCTTGCACTGAAGTGGGCTGTGTGTGAGAAGTTTAGCCATTGGTTGAAAGGCCATGAGTTTACCGTCTGGACTGACAATAATCCACTTACACACATTATGACTAAACCCAAATTGGACTGTTGTGAGCAAAGATGGGTGTCAAAGCTGGCCAGTTACAATTTTGAAATCAAATATGTGCCTGGTCCCAAAAACACGGTTGCTGACGCTCTCAGCCGTGTCCCTTTTTGTCAGAATGTTGGCCACAGACTAGTCAGTGAACCTCTTCATGATCTCACTGCGGAAGCTGCGGTTTTGTCTGATACAGCCGTCCAACAGACTCTCAGAGACTCTACAGATCAGCCTGTCATGGCAGAGAAGCTGTCCCATTCTATAGCTACAAATGTCCAGTCATTACTCGTGTCGGCCCAGACTGTATCCAATCAAGAAGTTGCTGCTGTTGTCCAGTCACACACTGAATGGGCCTCTGGTGCGAGAACTCATGCAGCTCAACTGATAAGCCACATGCCCCACCTTATTCCAGATACACTACCCAGTCTGCCTGCCTTCCCTATGGATGACCTGCGAGAGGCTCAGTCCAGGGACAGAGTTTTGTCTCGTCTTCGGTTTTATGTGGAACGGTCTCGAAGACCGTCTAGACGTGAAAGGGCACACGAGACAAGTCAAGTTCTGGGCCTCCTGAAGCACTGGGAGAAGTTTGTTCTGAGTGATGATGTTTTGTACAGAGTATCCCGTAATCATATTTCAAATGCAAAACGCCATCAGTTAGTGGTCCCTGATTGCCTGAAGGCCGAAGTTTTAAAAGGGGTGCATGACAGTGCGGGCCATCAAGGCCAGTCAAGAACCCTGAGCATCGCCAGACAGAGATTCTTTTGGTTGCATATGGACAGAGATGTGAGGATGCATGTTCGTCAATGTCAGCGTTGCATAGTCAGCAAAGTCACTGAGCCTGCAGGGAGGGCCCCTCTGGAAAGCATTGCCACTTCCCGCCCATTGCAACTTGTTTGTATTGATTTCTGGTCCGCTGAAGATTCACACAACAAATCTGTTGACGTATTAGTGATAACAGACCATTTCACCAGATTGGCACAAGCTTTTCCATGCAGAGACCAGTCAGCCAGGCAAGTAGCTAAAGTTCTATGGGAAAAGTATTTTTGTGTTTATGGCTTTCCGGAGAGGATCCACAGTGATCAAGGCCCAAGCTTTGAGAGCAATTTGGTTGCAGAACTTTTACAATTATCTGGGGTGCGTAAGTCACATACTACCCCGTACCATCCGATGGGAAATGGAAGTGTTGAGCGTTTTAATCGTACTTTGGGCAATATGATCAGAGCTCTGCCTCCTGAATCAAAGCAGGACTGGCCAAGACGTTTACAAACACTCACATTCATGTACAATTGCACTGCTCATGAAACTACTGGATATGCACCATTTTACTTGATGTTTGGGAGAGTTCCTCGCCTCCCAGTCGACACTCTGTTTGGGAACATTTTGTCTGACCCTGACATTACCACCTACGGCAGATATGTTGCAAAACTGTCTGAAGCTGAGGGAGGCTATGTCAATTGCTCAGGAACATGCAAAAAAGGAACAGGGCAGACAGACTCGACTCTATAACAGGGCAGCAAAAGGGCCGTCAATTGGAGTTGGAGATAGTCCTTGTGGCGAACAAAAATGAGAGGGGCAAGCGAAAATTGGCTGATAGGTGGGAGTCTACCATCTACAATGTTATTGAGATGAACCCTCAAACACACACATTCAAAATTCAAGACACCATCACAGGGAATGAGAAGGTTGTTCACCGTAACCTGCTGATGTTGGTTAACTTTCTCCCAGTTCAAGACCAGCCCTCTCTCCAGTCTGATTTGTCTTTGTCCTCTGCACAATCATCTGCCTCTGTTTGTTCTTCAATGACCAGTCCCACTGTCTCCGAAGAATCTCATGCTCGAGTGCCTGCTCAGCTAAACCGGTCTGGATGTGCGGCAGATGATGCGCAGAGTCTTGTAAGCATCTCAGGCCCTGACAACTACACAGATCTTACGCCTGCGTCTGGGGAGAGAACCAGAGAGTGGGTGCATGGGCTGAACTCTGAAAGTTCTGATCACTCTGGTCATTCCTTGACCACTCATACTCACAACACTGCTGTTAGGGATGACATTTCGACTCTTAGTGAGCATGATCATGTTCAATCTGTAGTGGCTGCTGTCTCTGGAGGTAACGTTAGCCACACTGATCAACCAGAGTCTGCACCACACCGCACTACACGCCTGGGTCGTGTTATACGACCAGTCAACAGGCTTCTTCACACTATGGCCAGACAAGATGTCACCAGACACCTACAGTGTAATGTTTAGACTATGCGTAACACAGTAGTTCGAGCTCTTGGGGCATGACATTTTTTCCCTTTAAAATTCTTCTGAAATAACTTGGTTTTGGAGAGAATGTTTTGTGCTCATTTATGTCTTATATATGTCTTGGGTGAATGTGGAATGTGTAAGGCATTCTATAGCCGGTGGCTGGTTCAGAGAATTTTCTCTGTCCACTGCATCCTTAAAGGATACTTCTCAAGTCGGTCCTAATATGTTTGACCCAATGACTACTGTTATATATTGATTTTGATTTTATAACCAAGTGTCAGATTTTGTCCAGAATTCGGTGGGGGTGGGTGTAACAGAGTTGAAATTTGATTGTTTTGAATGTTTTTTTGAATTCTCACAAAATCTGTGTTTTTGTTGTATTATTGTTAATATTCCGGTACCTCATTCAGTTGTTAAGTCATGGGCGTCTGCGACTGTTTTTTTCGTTTGGCACTTTATGGGCTTCAGCGCTTGCCGTAGCTTAAGTGAGTTTGTAAGCGTTGAAGGTAAGATGTGCCCAATATCAGTTGGATAAAAAAAATGCATATTTTGCTAGACATTTGAGCTGCTTTCGAAATTATTTTTGTATATAAAGATATATAAGTTGTTCTAAATGATGTATATTAAAAAAGCACTAAATAAGAAGTTAAGCAATACAGCTTGAAATGAAGATGCAACGTGTTTTGATGCAAACACGCCACGAGGTGCGGCCTGTTGAGTGATGACCCGTTCTTTTGTATCTTTAATATTTTAGATAATTGCAGTCGTGAACAGAGGCCCCTGACTTTTGTATTGTTTTGTTTATTGAGTGCAGGTACGTGTGAAAGTTATGTTCATTGTTATTATTGAAGTTTCATTATTAATGTGCTCGCATGTTGTCTGCTTGCCGTAGCTGAAGTGAGTTTGTAAGCGTTGAAGATAATTGCAGTCGTGAACAGAGGCCCCTGACTTTTGTATTGTTTTGTTTATTGAATGCAGGCAATAAACCCAGAGATTGTGAAACCTTGTGTCGTGCATGAAAGAGGGTTGCTACATTACTCAGTGATTTCACTTGTCAATTTCCACTAGGAGGAACATAGTGGGGAAATGAAAGACCACAGGCACAGTTCTACTGTAGTTAAGGCCCGGAGTGTCAGGCCAAGAAAAATCTCAAATAAGCAGAGGCGAAGGAGGGTGAAAACAGTAAAACTCAACCCACAGACCAGCTCCGAAGACCTACAACATGATCTTGCGGCAGATGGTGTCACTGCGCATCGTTCAACTATTCAGCACCCTTTGCACAAGGAGATGATGTATGGGAGAGTAATGCGGCAAGAGCCTTTTCTGGTCACATGCCACAAACAGAGTCGCTTGAGGTATGCTAAAGCACATTACGACAAGCCAGCTTCATTTTGTAATAAGGTGCTGTGGACTGATGAAACTAAAATTTAGTTATTTGGACCAAAAAAGGAGCATAGCATGGCTGGAAGAAGAACACAGCATTCCAAGACAACACTTGCTACCCACAGTAAGATTTGGTGGTGGTTCCATCATGCTGTGGGGCTGTGTGGCCAGTGCAGGTACCCGCAATCTTGTTAAAGTTGAATGTCGTATGGATTCCAGTCAGTATCAGCAGATTCTTGCGAACAATGTTCTAGAATCAGTGACAAAGCTGAAGTTGCGCCAGGCCTGGATACTTCAACAAAACAACAACCCTAAACACTGCTCAAATTCTACCATGGCATTCATGCAGAGGAACAAGTACAATGTTCTGGAATGTCCCCAGACCTAAATATTATTGAAAATATTTGGTGTCATTTAAAGCGGGCTGTCCATGGTTGGAAACCATCAAACCTGATTGAAGAGTGGAGATGTTTTGTTAAGAAGAATGGTCAAAAATAACTTCAACTAGAATCCAGACCCTCATTGGAAGCTCTAGGAAACGTTTAGAGGCTGTTATTTCTGCAAAAAGAGGATCTACTAAATGTTGATGTACTCTTTATGTTGGGGTGCCCAAATTTATGCACCTGCTTACTTTTGTTTCAGCAATTATTGCACACTTTCTGTAAATCCTATAAACTTCATTTCACTTCTCAGATGTTACTGTGTTTGTCTGCTATTTGATATACTTAACTGAAATTGCTGATCCAAACAACCAATGATTTATAAAAGAAAATCTTGAAAATGATCAGGGGTGCCCAAACTTTTGCATACGACTGTATATTGTAGCAAGTAGTAGCAAACAAATCCATAACATTAATTATCATTTATGGACAAGACATTCTCAAGAAGGATACTTGCAGTAATCATGGAAAATTAAGCTGTTTTGAGACCCCCTCCATCTGGTGTCTCTTCTTCGATCCTTTTTAACTTTGGACATGTGTTCCCAATGGGGAATGCTTCAAGGTTGAGAATGACCTAGTCAGATAAAAGTCAGTGGTCCGTATGCGATAGTGGCAACGCTAAAGGGTCTGCAATAAGGGGTTAACTAGTCATGTGTGAAAATAGGTGAAGACAATCCAAGGGCAAAAAATGTATACCTAATTTGTTTCTCATTACATCCAAAATCATACATTTCAAGTAGCTAGACCAGAGTATGAAATGAATAAAGAGCCATTCAAATTGCTGTCATGTCTCGTTCATGGACCACTTGTGCATTAACAATTTTCCATCTACAATATTTGGAAAATAATGCAATATTTTCTGTGCCTTAAAATATATTAAAATCCATTGATGTAGTCCTTATACAGTCACTACATTTCTCCAATTGGTGTTCTGATTTACTGTTGTGAGAGAGGCCTTGTGTTCCAATTTCCGCGTGGGGGTCTGGGTGTGATAAAGGCCGAAACCCCACAGTTGATCCTGTTTTTAATACCGGACACCTACAAAGAAGATTGCATAGGATGTCACTTCGTCATTTTGACTTTTATACTTCACTGTTGTTATTATGCCTTTTCTGCACTGTTTACATCATTGTCACTATAATAATGTTGCTGTACTGCTGGGTTCCGGTTCCGGTTTCCAACATGGCGGCGCGTGTTTACGTTGCGGCTAGTTGCTATCCGGCTATCCTACTATTTACCACTGTCCTCCTGCTTTCCTTTTTGGATACATGCGTGGCCAATAAGACCTACAGCCGGGAGGAGCTCATCCGACTGGGTGGGCGTCTAAATTTCGACTTTTCGGGCACTTTCTATACCACCCATGACATCCCGAATGAGCTCCAAAGGGACTCGGGTTGGCCCTGCTTTCCCGCTCCACCGAAGAAAAAGATAAATCGGAGACGAAGACGGCGCAAAGACAGAAAACAGAAGCGGGGATGTCGTGCAGGGAAGCGTGTGAAGTTGAATGAGCAACGACATGAAGATCTGTCTAATCCAACCATCATTTCTTCGTCGATTCTGCGAGTCAACCGACGCCTGAAGCCCAACGCACACGAACGGCATCTCGTGACGATCTCTACAAAGACTACAGCTAAGTTAAATGATTCAAAGCTAAAATTTGGTCTTTTGAATGTTAGATCGCTTGCTCCTAAAGCTTTACTTGTAGATAATATTATTCGCGATTATAAACTTAACTGTATCGGTCTTTGTGAAACTTGGTTACGCCCGAAAGAGTATCTAGCGCTAAATTATGCTTCTTCCCCAGACTACGAGAGTAGCCATATAGCACGCACGTTGAAAAAGGGTGGCGGTGTCACGCTCATTTCTGAAAAAACGCTCAAATTTACTCCTCGTACCTCTAATAATCACAAGTCGTTCGAGGCTCTTGTTCTGAGGTCCTCTCCATTGTCAATTTATGTGATAACTATCTATCGCACACCAGGACCATACACAACTTTCTTAGACGAATTTGCTGAACTTTTGTCTGAACTAGTAACCTATGCAGACAAAATTATAATCATAGGGGACTTTAACATTCATATGAACGCCCCACTCAGTTCATTCACTGTTGCGTTTCAGTCTATAATTGATGCATTTGGTTTTAATCAACTGGTTGATTTGCCAACCCATAAAGATGGAAACACACTCGACTTGGTTCTGACTCGAGGAGTTTCAACCTTAAACATGACGGTGCTATTGTGTACTACAGTTATCTCGGATCATTATTTAGTTACATTTGAGGTGCTAGCTAAATGTAGTACAGAAAAAACTGAAGGATTCACTGGATGCAATATAAGCACGGGCACAGTTTCTGAGCTCTCCGATATTCTTCCAGGAGCAGTTGCGTCCTTTCCTTCCTACATAGGCTCTATCGAACCACTCCTAAATGAATTCAATGCTACCCTGGCTAGTGCCCTGGATTCAGTAGCGCCCATCCGGCTTAAATCACGACCTAAAAGACGCACACCTTGGTTTAATGATGAAACTAGATCCCTTAAACGAGAATGCAGGAAATCTGAAAGAAAATGGCGCGCTACCAAGCTTGAAGTTTTCCATCAAATCTGGTGTGATAGTTTGTTGAAGTATAAAGCGGCCCTGGCCTGTGCAAAATCAGCCTACCTTTCGAAGGTGATTGCGTCACAAAAGAACAATCCCAAGGTCCTTTTCGACACTGTAGCATCGCTCACAAGGCAACAGACTATCCCAGATAGCTCCACTCATTCTGCCCACGACATTATGGTCTTCTTTACTAAGAAGATCCAAAGCATACAGGAAGAAATTGCTAAAGACAGTATTAATTCAACACATACTAAAGCACTCAAATCTATAGATGCACAACATGGTGGCTGTCCAGGGATTTTGTCCCGTTTTAATGAACTGTCACCCGATAATCTTAAACAGATGGTGAATACGGCCAAACCGACGACTTGCCAGTTCGACCCGCTTCTAGGTTCACTTATTAAAGGTCTCTTTGGCGTTCTTGCACTTTCAGTTCTAAATATTTCAAACATATCACTCTCCTCAGGTGTAGTTCTAGCGGCTTTTAAGTCCGCCGTCATTAAACCCACACTGAAACGACCCAACTTTGATCCAGAAAACTTATGTAATTATAGACCTATGTCAAACCTACTGTTTCTTTCTAAAATACTTGAAAAAATAGTGGCACAGCAGCTGAATGATTTCATGTCCGAGAACAATCTCTTTAAATCAATGCAATCAGGATTCAGGGCTAACCACTCTACTGAGACAGCTCTGATTAAGGTAACCAATGATCTCCTTCGGGCAATGGACTCTGGCGCATCATCACTTTTGCTGCTGCTGGACCTTAGTGCTGCATTTGACACAGTGGACCATAATATCTTGCTAGAACGGTTGGAAAAATGAATTGGTCTCTCAGGAAACGTCCTCTTATGGTTCAGATCCTACCTCTCAGATAGGACACACTGCGTTAAATATGGCGAATTGACATCTGAGCCATTTAGTGTTATTTGTGGTGTTCCGCAGGGTTCAGTGCTTGGCCTCCTTCTCTTCAGCATTTATATGCTTCCACTAGGTGATATTATTCGCAAGTATAATATCAGTTTCCATTGCTACGCAGATGACACTCAACTCTATCTCCCGATGGAGGAATCTGCCACACTAAACTGTGGAGATTTGGAGGCCTGCCTCACTGAAATAAAAGAGTGGATGTCACTCAATTTCCTGCGTCTTAACTCTGAAAAGACTGAAATGTTAGTTATTGGTCCATCTAAGTCCCGTGACTTATTCTCTAAAACTGCTGTGAACATAGACAATTGTCACATCACACAGAGCGACTCACTTAAAAATTTAGGTGTCATTTTCGACCCCGATCTGTCCTTTCAAACACATGTGAAGAAAATTACTAGAACCGCTTTCTTCCATCTCCGTAACATTGCTAATATTCGTCCTATACTTTCTCAGTCGGATGCGGAAATCATAATTCACGCGTTTGTTACCTCCCGTCTCGACTACTGTAATGCACTACTTTCCGGTCTTCCGATGACCAGACTCAAGAGTCTTCAGTTGGTACAAAATGCTGCAGCGAGGCTGTTAACAAGGACAAAAAAGTACGATCACATCACCCCAATTTTGGCTAACCTGCATTGGCTCCCTGTTAGCCTAAGATGCGATTTTAAGGTTCTCCTATTACTATACAAAATCATACATGGACTTTCCCCCTCATATCTTTCAGATCTGATTTCCCCCTATGTCCTGGCCCGAAGCCTTCGTTCCGAGAGCGCCGGTCTCCTGGTGATCCCAAGAGCCAAGAAGTGTTCCGCTGGTTCGAGAGCGTTCTCCATCCGGGCACCGGTGTTGTGGAATGCTCTTCCCCCTGAGATCCGATCTGCAACCTCAGTGGAAATGTTTAAATCTAAGCTTAAAACTCACTTCTACTCTATAGCATACGAATAACCTAGACTTCTTATATGTAATAACTTGTGAAGCCCTTAGAGACGATTTGTGATTAAGGGCTATACAAATAAAAATGACTTGACTTGACTTGACTACTTTGATTTTCAAAACCCTTTAATGTGTCTCTGCTTGTTGTAATGTAGAAAATTAATATAAAATATAGTGTTTAGGGACGGCTTTTGGAGCTGATTTGGAATTTAGTTTTTTTTTGTTCAGTCTTCTCATCTTCATGCAAGGTCAATTTACTTCTCTCCTCATTTTGAGTGTCTACTAAACTATAAACTTATATATTAGAATGAAAATTGTCTCAATTGTCATTTATATCAACGTTGTGATACATTGTATGCAATGAGATTAGACATGGGACTCTAGGGTCAGACATTTTATATAAAGAATTGATATATTATATATTAAATTCAGCATATTCAAACGCAATAATGGATTGTAAAATAATATTCTTTAAACAATTTTTCATTTTCTGATTACAAATCATTTCGATTATTTCAAACTACTGTTATATAAAATTAATCTATGAGTAAAAGCGGTAAAACAATACACACAATTGGCAAAATATTACTGAAAAATACTTAGAAATACTTAAAAATATTGTTGTGGGTTTTTTGCCAACAGAAAGCCTTATCAAACTGCTTCGTTATTGCACTAAAATAAAATTAACATTAATAAATTTCATGGTGTTAACTGCTGTAAATTCATAAAAAATAAAACATAAATTAATAGTACAGTGGAACCTCGGTTCTCGACCATAATCCGTTCTAGAACCCTGTTCGAAAACCGATTTTTTCGATCACTGAAATCATTTTTCCCATTAAAAATAATGTAAATCGTTTTAATCCGTTCCAACTCCCTGAATGTTTACCTTGAATGTTTAACATAAACATAAAGCTAACCCAGGCTAATCGTACGTTCGCGTTATTGTAATCTTCCGTACGAAAGATTACGCTAACATGAACGTGTAAAAATAAAAAAATCAGGTCGTTTTCAAGTCATTTAGCACCCGGGTGTCCACAACAAGTGGTGAGCGGTTCATTGGAAAGGGGGCTCCGTTCCAACACCCTGAATGTTGGGCTGCGTTCTAACACCCTGAATGTTTACCTTGAATGTTTACCTTGAATGTTTAACGTAAACATAAAGCTAACCCAGTCTAATCGTACGTTATCTTAATCTTCCGTACAAAAGATTACGCTAACATGAACGTGTAAAAATTAAAAAAAGGATAAAGAAAAGAATTATGAATAGGATTTCTTACCTTTGTGGTGGTCAGCACATTATTTCTTTCTTTCAATGCAATAGTTGTACGCACTATTTTTTTTTTTTTCACCTGTAACAACTTTGCTGCTTGCACTGACTTTCTTCGGAGGCATAATTAGGGGCTAAAACACTTGGTACACTTATATTAAAAGCGAAAGCAAAACGAAGCACGTCCGCACATAATAACAGTTGGTCACGAAAAGAGCGATCTTCACCCGTACGCCGCTCTGCATCGCACCCTAGCGTACGCACTCACGCATTACCAGCGTTCGAACTCCGATTTTTTGACCGAACAGCAAAGCAAGAATTTCTCGAAATTTTGGGCCGGACTCCGATTTGTTCGAACTGAGAGGCGATCGAAAACCGAGGTTCCACTGTATGAATATTTTATATAAGTGAAGGAATACTGTTACACAAAGTAAGATGTTGATAAGTATGTTCTATTTTTGATGTAGATACCTGCATGCTAGTTTGTTATGTTGACTGGTATGCACTGTGTACATCGTTGTAAAGAAGTCTTTAAGGTGTATTTGTTCGGTTCAAAAGTGAAAGTTGAAAACCTCTCTTTTATGATAAGTTTATTTGACTTGATTACCTTAACGAATATCACTCTGTCTTTAAAATTGAAAAATTGCAGATGGTGCCAGGGCTGTTCTTTATTTCAAAACCTGTTGATGTATTCTCTCCTTATTTTAAGTGTCCACTAAACTATTAACTTATCAGAAAAAAAAATATCAAATACCTTTTTTTAAAAAAAAGGATGATTTTATTCTTCATAAGTAAAAAAGGATAGCGCTGGTAGAGTTTCATAGTTGATAAAATATTTCACAAGTGGTATCTCACTGAAAAATGGGTTTAGAACCACTGTGTTAAGGTACTTTTTTCTCGAGGGAGAGCCGAAGGCTAACCCTAACTAATTTGAATATCTGGGCCAATATAGCTTTAGATGGCGCTGCCTTGGGGAGGCCGTGTACTGAAGCAAAAATTCAGAGAAATTATAGAAGTCCGTGAAGAAAACGTAGCACAGGGATTAGAAGTGACTCACAGGTTTCTCCACTGAATTTAAACATGCTGCAGGAATAGGCAAAAGCCTCTATATTACACATAATATTATTACCAATGTCTATTGACTGTTGTCCAGTTCGCAGTCCCATAATGCCATAGCTTCCAAAAATATTATCATATAATTTAAAAGCGTGTCCATCAAAACCTGCCTTTCTAACCATGGCATTGAGTTAAACACCATCCACGGAGAAGGCATTTATGCCACTCGCTTAAGGTTTAGGTAAAAGCCAATCACAACTCAGCTGAGGAAAAGAATAATGTTTTGATTGGCCGTTGCCTGAGCTTTCACAAATTTCTCAGTTTTGTGGCTGTTTTTTATTGGCGTAAAACAGAAAAAAAAACAGAATAGAGAAGTCCCCCGGTTTTTCAAAGGTTTTTCACAGGGCGGCAGTGGCTCGGGAGGTAGAGCGCTCGTCTTGTGATCAAGAGATCGCAGTTCGAATCCCGGCTCCTCCGTGTTACATGTCGAAGTGTCCTTGGGTAAGACACTGAACCCCTAATACCCCCAATAAGCAGGTTAGCGCCTTACATGGCTGCACGGCCGCTTTTGGGAGATGTGAAGCACACTGTAAAGCGCTTTGGGAAGTCTTGACTTGAAAAGCGCTATATAAATGCAGATCATTTCATAAAAGAAACCAAAACCACCCACGAAAAGTGTAGATCTGTGAAGCAGCGTCGCACCTTCATAAAAGCCTCCAGAGGGGCAAACTCAACTTGTGAAGAAGTCATTACCGTGTAGAGGAGCTAAACTGCCACAAAATGATTTTTCCTATCATTTTTTTCCAACAGCTGCCTCTGCCAACAACTCAGAAGACCCACATTCATTTATAGGAAGTCACCAGGCTCTCCAGCTGTATAATAAAGATTTGAAACCAAATATATGTCATGTTTCGTAAACGAGGATTTATTTAATTGTGTGTCTGCATGACATTTTGCCTTTTATCAAGAATTTTAATTATTATAATAATAATTATAAACCAATTGGAGAACTTTTTTAAAAAAAACATCAACTGGAACTCCGGCAGCACGGCAGCGCAGTTGTTAGCGTGTGTGCTCCACGGTTCTGAGGTCATGAGGTCAAAACTTCCTGTGTGGAGTTTGCATGTGCTTGCGTGGATTTCCTCCGGGTGCTCCGGTTTCGTCCCACATCCCAAAAACATGAATGTCAGGTTAAGTGGCCGGTCTGAATTGTCCCTAGGTATGAATGAGCAAGTGAGTTGTCTGTCTAAGTGTGCCCTGCGACTGGGCGGCGAGCAGATCAGGGTGTTCCCTGCCCACTGCCGGGGGATAGCTGTGAGGGGCTCCAGAACCCCCACGACCCTACTGAGGATAAGCGGTGCAGATAATGGATGGATCAACTGGAACTCACCAGTCACAGGACCCGCCTCCAGTAACTGTGATATCATCATTTTAAAAGGAAAAGCACAAATCGCTTTCTTCCTCTCTTCTACCCCTCGTTCCAACTGCCTAGAAGCACCGGCCATGGGCCGGGATTAGGATGGTGGACCAAGGTCCCCAAGCTTGGGGCCTGACCACCCCAGAGCCGAGAGGCTTGGAGAGCCTGTGGTTTTCTCCCTCCCTGTTGTCTGGATGAGAACAACTGCTGTGAATTCCACTACTGAAAAGGATTGGAACGTGAATCATTATCCCTATCAATGAACTGCAAAAAAGATAATTTGAAGCTAAAAGTACAATATGTTTAGAGTATTGCTTCCTTCATGATAAATGCTAAACACAAAATGAGACTATTTTGAATTAATTTGTGTGGGAAACCATAAATACAACATGCCGGCCAAATAAGTTACCACCGAATTACACTCTCAACCATCGATCCATCCATCCATTATCTGCACCACCTAGACTTAGTAGGGTCGCTGGGGTGCTGAAGCCCATCCCGGCAATTTTCGGGCAGTGTGCAGGGAACACCCTCAAGTGGTTGCCAGCCAATAGCTGGGCACATAAAGACAGACAACTCACCGGCTCATTCGTTTTGGGCGGCAGTAGCTCAGGAGGTAAAGCGCTCGGCTTTGCATGGCTGATGCTGCTTTTAGTTCGTTCCTGTGTGTAAAATGGAAAGTGTGAAGCACGTTGTAAAACGCTTTAGGTCTTCAGTGACTTAAAAAGCACTATATAAATGAAGACCATTTACATTGACATGTACATTATATATATATATATATATATATATATATATATATATATATATATATATATATATATATATATATATATATATATATATATATATATATATATATATATATATATATATACACACCAATATGTAGAAAATAAAGTTTGTAATGCAACAAAAGTATCAATGGTCTCTCATTGGCCCTGTTGCCACAGTGACAATATATTTACAGGTTTTTGTTCAGGAACAGTGACATGTTTAATTTATGAGGTCATTGATCTCTTTTTTCATGTGTCTATGACAAGTTGTGGCTTTATCACAATAGCAGACCACCTGACCGCACAAAAGAACTATTGTTTTCTGTAAAAAAAAAAAAAACTGTCATTATTAGCTTCTAATAGAGGTTTGTGCAAAGACTTCTCTTACTCCTCTGCCTGTCAGGCTGGATGCAGCATAAGGCCAGGTAGAAAAGAGAGCTAAAAGTGTGCTTTCAGTCATGACTCAGGTACAGACCTAAAGAGTGACTTGAAGGTCTGCACTATCTACATAAAAAACGGTTCTATAAAGAAAATTGTGGAGGAGCCAAGTATAGATCACAGGACAAAGGTATTAATCAGATCCAAGTTCTTGTTTAGTATCAATAATATTAATATTTCAAGCGATCTGCCTATCTGTACTGATTAGCTTTAGATTATGATTGTTTGGCAATGATAGCTTTGTAATTCACTAAGTGCTTTTCTCACTCACTGGCAATGCCAGAGTCCAGTTTCTCTCCAATGAACTTCAACATCATAATTGCAGCGTGCACGTCTTACTTACTTTTTATTATTCATATGGAAGCTTTCATTGCGAACACAACCCTCTTTGAGAATTATTATTGCAGGGGAAAAAGAAGACCTATCTTTTTATAGCAGACACTGTCTGAGGGATACAGATGTAAATAAAGAAGCAACCTGGTATGTAGACACTAACATTAAAAGATGGCTGGACATGGACAAGGAAATTAAGGGACTACATTTCCCACACATATCCATAACATTTCTCCAAACCGTGAGCAAACGTATAACATAACATAGAATATAGGAAATATCAGTTCACCCAGGGGATATCTTTAAAAATATTTTTGGGCCCCTACTGGTCCAAACACAACATTTTGATTCATAACCATATAGTTGACACCAACTGTAAATAGCAAGTTTTATCACAAAAAAAGAGATCCTAGCTAGGGGTCAACAAACCGAACTAAATGCACATTTTCTAAAGCGCAAGTGGGCACCTATGTTCAAAAGCAGTGGTCTCCAACATGGCCACCAGGAAACCCCCTGAAAACACCTGAATAGCCGACGGGCAGGTTCGAAAAATAGAACATCAATGATTGATCAAATTTTTTTTTAGTAAATTTTATATCTAACTGACATAACTGACTGACTAACTGACTGAGAGTGCTGGTCTTCTGATGATCCCGAGAGCAAAGAAGTCTTCTGCTGGTTCGAGAGCGTTCTCCATCCGGGCACCGGTGCTGTGGAATGCTCTTCCCCCTGAGATTCGATCTGCAACCTCAGTGGAAATGTTTAAATCTAAACTTAAAACTCACTTCTACTCCATTGCATACGAATAACCTACTCCTCTTGTCGGTTGAAAATAGTTTGTGTAATATAGTGTAACAATCTGTGAAGCCCTTTGAGACTCTTCGTGATTTAGGGCTATACAAATAAAAATGACTTGACTTGACTTGACATAATGTTTTAATGGTTGGCTTAACTTCTGATATGTACAACTTGATAATTGCATAGTAACAACATTGTAATAATATAATTTATTATCTAAGACAGATATTTAGATATTATTTTGTACATCAAAATGGTAGCCCTTTGCACCAATCACTAACAAAAAGTATCTCTCATTGTCAAAAAGGTTTTTGGGACAGACAAGGAAGACCAGGACAAAAACACACAATGACAAGGTCTCTGGGAGGGGTAGGAAAAACACTCGTGCAGACAATACAAGTTGAGGAGACACAGAAAATGAACACAGAAACACAAACGTACAAAATATAAATAAATAAAAACACCTACCAAACTCCTAAACCAAAGGAAGGAAACACAGAAAGTAAAAAGAGGAAGAAAAACAAATAAGACGACAAACAAGAATTGAATAGTAAATGTTTGGGGGAAAAAGCCCATTCTCTCCTCTGTTATTTGTCAAGTTGGATAAGCAGTCCTCCCGTCTAGTGAGGACAGAGCAGTCATTACCATTCTAAACACACAGGACTGATAATAGCCCTGTAAGATTATTTTGTATGTCTATTTTGCAACTCGGCAGCACGGCGGCGCAGTGGTTAGCGCTTGTGCGGCACAGTTCATGTCATGGGAACCTGTCGTGGGTTCAAATCCAGCTCCAGACTTTCTGTGCGGAGTTTGTATGTTCTCCCCGTGCTTGCGTGGGTTTCCTCCGGGCACTCCGGTTTCCTCCCACATTCCAAAGACATGCATTTCAGGTGAATTGGCCGGTCCAAATTGTCCCTAGGTGTGAATGAGCGAATGAGTTGTCTTTCCCTGTGTGCCCTGCGATTGGCTGGCACCCAGTTCAGGGTGTCCCCTGCCCACTGCCCGATGATTGCTGGGATGGGCTCCAGCCCCCCGCGACCCTACTGAGGATAAGCGGTACGGCTAATGAGATGAGATGAGATGAGATGAGATTTTGCAGCTCCTGAAGAGCTGGATCCCACATTTTTATGACATGTGGCAGTTTGGGAGGGGAAATTGCTATAAACGGATTAATTAGATCATGGTTCACAGATCTCTTAACCCTATGGGCCGTTGGGGCAGCAATGAGGACACAACTCTGGACAGCCTTTTCCACTGTTGACAGTCCCTGGCCTGTTCTTGGGTCATTCTAAAATTGGCACTAGTCCATTCCTTCATGTTGTTGGTCCAGTTCTCCTCCAGCTTCGTTAGATTGCCTCATGGAAAATAAACTTGGTCACTCCTGATGATCTTGTAACATGAGCATACCACTGAAGTTTTCGTCTGCGCACAGTTGACATCAGTTTTCTGTAGGGTCCAAGAAAACTGGATGCAGTGGTAAAAAGTGTGAAAAGAATGAAAAAAGACATACAAAAAAGGTAAAAAACAAAACAAAATACTGAAAAAGAGGGAAAAGGAAACAAAACAATAATAGGAAAAAGAGAAAAATGAGAATAAAAAACAAAAATAAGTAAAGGAGGAAAAAGCTGCAATAAGGAAAAAGCTACGAAAATGGAAACAGGGAAAAAATAAAACATAGAGGGAAACAGGAGAGAGTTGCCGACCTGTTTCCGAATTTGCCTACGACCTGCCCTGCCCGTCTGATTCCTGATCACATTTCCGAACACGACGACGCCCTTCTTCTCCAGCCCCGACCAACAACACAATGATTCCGCCTGTCCGCGACCATTCCCGCCAAGCCTTCGCCCGCCTGTCAAGCTTCGTCAATCCATCAAACAACGGATCGAAGAATCACGCCTTGTCATTCCTTCCTTCCAATAAAAAACAAGAAACGAGTGCAAGTGATCTCAGTTTTCTTTCCGTCCCGCCCGACAGAGAGAGAAAAAAATACAACAAAGCAAGAGAAAAATAAGTAAAAAGCCAGAAAATAAACAAAGTAAAAATTGAAAAAAGAAGAAAACAAGCAGAAAAAAATGAAATAGTGGAAAAAGGTGACAAAATGATTAAAAGCTAGGAAAAAAAGAAACTATAAAAAAAAAGAAAAAAAAAGGAAGATGGAAAAAAAAAATAAGAAAAAAGCGGGAAGGAACAAAAGAAGAAAAAAGTAAAAAAATGAATAAAGAAAGAAAAAAGAAAAAAAATAACAGGAAAAACTACAGTATAGTCTATTAGAATAATAATTTAATATTTTGCACACAAAATTGGATACGTTTTTTTTATATTATTCCACTGAACATTTTTTTTTTCATGAGGTGTAGAGATGATGGATAACAGTGGAACGGTGTGGCAGGCTGATTCTGAGGAAACATTTAGAAGGTTGGTAATGGAGTTTGTAAAAGTATGTGATAGGCATAAGTTATGTGTGAATGTTGGGAAGAGTAAAGTGATGATGTGTTTACATGATGGAGTGGGCATGGCATTGGAAAAAAGGTTCTATGGACAGGTGCTTTAGGTACTTGAGTTGTTATGTGGCTGCAGTTGGTGGAATGGATTGTGAGGTATTGCACAGAGTAAATCAAAGAAGCAAGATTTTGGGTGCTCTGAGGAGAGTAATGAGTAACAAGAGTATGAGTATGGATGTTAGGAGAGGACACTATGAGAGTGTTATTGTGCCGACTGTGTTGTATGGTGCAGAAACATGGAGCCTGAACGCAGATTTGAGGAGAAAATTTACAGTTTATGAGATGAAATGTTTGAGTATGTTAGGAGTGACATGATTGGATAGATTGAAAAATGAAATTGTGAGAGAAACGGGAGTAGTCGTTCAACTAAGCAAGCGTGTGTCCTCTCAGTTGGTTTGTACACATGCAGAGGATGGATGAGAGCGAATTTTGAAGAGGATCTACAGAGCAGAAGTAAATGGAAGGAGACCAAAAGGAAGGCCGCGATTGACGTGGATAGATGGTGTTATGAGTGCATTGGAGGAAAGAGGTCTGAATGTAGTGGAAGCTATAGCTATTGTTGATGAAAGGAATGAGTGGTGAGGTGTTGTGATAGGATAGTGGGATGTTTGGACGCGTTCCAAGGGATGGGAAGGGCGCCTGTATGATGCAGCAGGGGTAAACCAGTGAAAGCTGTCGGGCCCTTCTGTTGAACAGAACCGTGTGTTGTTTCACCCTGAACCGAGTGACATGGCCGCTTTCTTCTGTCCTGTTTTATCTGGAGGGACGAAAGCATGACCAACTTGGGTGCCTAGGTGCTGAACTAGTTTGGGTGTTTGGGCATTTGGGTTGGCCATGGTCAAATTTTTTGTGTTTTTCCTTTTTTCTATTTTTCTTTTTTTTTTGCTTCTTTTTTTTCTTTTCATTGTTTTTGTGTTTGTCTCTCTGTCAGTCGCCCCTCTCGGGGGATATGACCAGGTTAGATAGATAGATAGATAGTTAGATAGACTTTGTTCTGAAAACATTATTTACCAAGAAAAAATGATATTTATCAAAATGAGCCTCAATGCTTTTAAAGGTGGGGTGCGTCATTTGAAAACTTAAACCTGCAATTATGACTTTAAGGCATCTTTAATTTCTTAGACACCGTTGGAATAAACTCTTTTTTTCCATCTTTTTGGGGGTGTGTTCCGCCCCGAACAGGCCTGTTAAAAGTAAAATAAGAGCAGATAGCGCAATGGAAACTTAAGTATAGGGGCTCTCTGAACTCAGTTGGGCATTATTAACACATTCTTAGTATAGAAAATATTAAACTTCCTACTTTTTAAACATCCTCAAACTATGCACCCCAACTTTTAAGTAACTGCAGGAAAGAGACAAGTTTTTTTGTAGTTATTTATTCAGCCAGTATAAACCATAAACATGATTTATACAAGAAATCATTTGACACGCGAACTCTCAATAATGATAATATAATAGATTTAAATGGATAAAAAGAATAGAGTAAAAAATATAATGTAGTGTATAGAATAGTTTAAAAAGAAAGAATATGGAAATAACAAGACTAGAGTAGAATAGGTCGGAGGAACGCTGTTGGCATGATAAAGTTTAAAGTGGTATATTTGTTAATATAGGACACAGGCTCTGGCATCATATTATATCGTAAATGTTATCAAATCATTTCGTCACGAGAGTGGGTTTTGCGGTTTAGCGGTCTTTCCAGTTTGCATAATGAAAAGTGCAGCAATAATTCATTATCATACCAAAAGTCATCCGCTGCTACTGTTGTAATACAGTGAGTATTTTCAAGGTGGTGGCTTCTGATTTAATGAAACAGATGATTACATTTAGTAAAAACCCTCTCTCTAGTGTTTGGCTAAATGCAAATTACAGATACAGGCCTGATATGAGCGTTATCTGAAAGATTATTTGTATTTGTAGAGGTCCCATTTCTCTTTGCTTTAAAACGTAAAATTGGACTCAGGAATTGCTGCTTTGTAGTCAGCCATGATTATAGGAAAATTCATAGGAAGAAACCCAAACCAGGTACCTCATTCTCGATCACAGAAGACGATCCCCGGGGATGGCGGACACCTTTTTTTCGTTGTTGTCGCTTGCAAGAGGGTTTGATTTTTTGCTCCTGCAATGCAATGCAGTACAGCACATTATAATACAATGCAGATGCGGTCATGGGGAATAAACATGACCCTTAGAAGTTTATTAAGGAGTAATATATCAAGTAATTGTTTCATTAATCTGTTAATATTTAAATGCCATTGTTTCTACAGTATGTAACAAATCACAATTTTAAAGATGGAGGGAGTGGTAAGTTTTCATTCCCCTGAAACAAAATAGCTTTTAAAACTACTTAATTTTCATGTGACAGCATCAATATAGTATAAGTTGACTATACACTGATCTCATAACCTTGATCGATACATTTTGCCTATTTTCAAATTTTACAGACAGAAAAGAAGAGGGAGATCTACGTTTAAATATACTACGGCAGGGGTCTTTTACCGCCAGGCTGCAGTATGGTCCTGGACCATGGGTCATTTGGTACAAAGACAACCAGAAAGAAAAATATAAGTTCCGTTATTTTTGGTCCGATGTTGTCGTTGTGTTTTTACATTGCTACAGTCACAGAAGGGGATATTTGAGGTTGAGCATTTGAATTGAAGTCATTGTAGTTCCCAAAGCTGAGTGCAGTTGGCTGTCAGGCCGCGCAACTGTCATGATGAAAGCAAGGCTCCCCTCCGAGGAAGTTATAGCGAGGGATGAATCACACCAACTTTCTGCGCTTGTCAGGATCTGGCACCTTCCCCTGGAGGGTGCCACCTTGGAGGAGACTGGCTGAGCCACACACCTGCCAGCAATTATCCACAGCTGACATTAATCAGGGATGGCTTGTATAATGACTGGTCAGACAGCAGTCTGTTGGAATGTTTAATGCTTTCCCAGGGTCTGCCTGATGTTGATCAGCTCTGGATCTTTTGGAAAATGAATGCACTGTATTATGTTTTTACTTGTGTGTTTATTCTTCCTCTCCTGGAGTGTTTTAATTTGTCCCCTTTTCCCATCAAAGTTCCAGTTTTTCTTGCAAGTTGTGTCTGCACTTGGGTCTGCTTTCCACAAATCATAACAGAACCATACGACCACCAATATGGTCACAGCAGACGCATGGTAATGTATCAATATAAAAGACGTTGCCGATGCTTGACTTGAGCGTTTTTGTTTAAATTGCCCAGCTAAATTTCACCTGCCCTAGCCCGCTCAATGGAGATGCTGGTACTTCTCAACCAAGCATCCTTTGGATCACATGCACCCGCAGGAATGGGGAGATATCGCTGGTTGTCACTTTCTACACCCCTGATTCCAAACCCTTCAATGGAAGCCTCAGCAAGTGTGGGGGTTTTGTGCTGCATTGCCAACTCATCTTTGCCTAACAAGCCTAGCTTTTTCCATGTTTAAGAGTCAATTACATTGTTTTGAGGGGTTTCATCCAAGATTACAGTAAGGAAGCTGAGCAGCTGACAAGGCGCTAGGTGCATCTCTCTTGCACTCATCTCCCCATTCTCAAACACAGGCAGACAGGTTGCGTTCTCCAACAGTTCGCTACTGGGCAGCAGGAGTGATTCTTTGCAAAGGACTTTTCCATGCAGGAAGCCTCATTCCGTAAGTACCTTCGTTGTGAAGTGTGTCTTGCGTCATTTGAAGTCTTCCCCACCTTCCATGTCTCTTTCATCAACCCAGTGGTGGAGTCTGACCTGGTCTCCCCACCTGAATAACCCCGTTTGGTTCGGTGGATGTCCAAGATGTTCCGTACCGTGTGGCATCCAGTACGTAATGGACTGAGAAGGGAAAAATCCGAAGAAGAGGTCATGAATTCCTTTGTCCTCGACTGCGACATAATCTTGGACATCCATCATGCTCACCTTGATAAATCCGGTGGGATGTCTGAGGGTGCCCGTTGAATTAGAGGTAGGGGGATGGGCGGGTTGGCTTACTGTCAGGATCTGGCAAGCCACCTTCCACCAGAGGGCACCACCCTGGGGCAGAGTGGCTGTGCCACGCACCTGCCGGCACTTAACCACAGCTGACAATAACCTGGGACTGTGATTATGATGACTGGACTGATTTCTTGACTCTGAATGATGTACTTGGCTCTGGCAACCACACTTTGCTGTAGCTAACGTCAACTGCCTTTGAAACGTTTGAACAATGATAGCTGTGAGTGTATAACAGTGCATCTATTAGCGATTTGGTGAGTGGATTTGACAAATGACTCATGTAAACAGTGATTAAATAATTATCTTTTCTTTGTCGCAGCGTCAATGGTATGATAGTTACTACTGGAAGTCCTGGTAAGAATATTGTTAATTCTGTGCCTTTTGGGTTTTTTTGGACCTAAATGGTAGTAAATAAGGTGGCTGGGTTAAGAGAGGAGGCAAAAATCCTGTGTTTTGGCAAATATAAATCATACAAACTGTTTAAAGGTGGGGTGCGTCGTTTGAGTATTGTTTTTTTTTTGGTAGGAATGAACTGACTGAAGTTGTAATTATGAATTTAAACGAGGAGATCGCTTTTTAAGTTGTGGACACCACCTTAAAAGATCAATACACCCAAAAGAACAGTTTTGCACATCATTAGGTAGGGTAGACTGTACAGTATTGGAAATATCTAATTAATTCTATTGTGTTATAATCTGATTTCTAATATCATCCGACTCGATTATGAAGTGGAGATTTGGCTGGATTATTATTGTACCACACAAGGTTTATCTGTGACATATTCATGGTGTGGTGCGTCAAATTTCAAACTAACAACTGCTAATCTTCTGACTCATGTAAACAGAGGAGAATTTGACCTGCTCTCGACTGTTTTCAACATTGCTTGCTTAAATACATTAACACATAATCAAAAGGAAAATGAGTCTTCTTAATATAACTGACTACGTAATTTGGGAATGTAACAGGTGTTAAAAGTTTCAACCTTTTTTTTTTGGGATTGACAATTGCAAGGTCACAATGTGGCATTCGTGCAGAGAATCCATTTTCATGGTTACTTATTGCCAAGCACCGTGTTAATGGATTAGATGTGGTTCTTCAGATTCAATTGGATTGATGTGTGAAAGTCAGATACATGTTTGAAGCTCAACTCAACTCAACTTTATTTATAAAACCCTTGCAAACAACCAAAGCTGAATACAAAATGCTGTACACAAGTACAATAAGTTAACAATCATCTGGGACCTGCAACAAGAATGGATGCTGATCAATGTGCAATATATTTAATACATTATGTTTAAACCTTTTTTTAAAAGCTGAAACTTACTTCGTTATTTATTCATTTAGCTGTTTTTGTTTTATTTAGGATATATGTTCTGACTGTCAACCCCGCCAAAAAGCTTCACTGCGATTGTGCAAGTGCGCAACTTTGAGGATTGCCATCTTTTGACTTTTTTGGGGAGCAGCTACCATTTATCTTTTAATCCTGGTCCTTAATATGTATCGTGAGACAAGAGGCCAAAAAACTACCAATGGAAATACCTACAATTGAAATCAGGAGTGTCAATCATACGACCAAGCGGGATATATCACGCTTGCCACTGGATTTGTTGGGCCTAATAGACAATGCTTAGAGAAGCACAAGGAGAAAATGAGCTTAATCACGTCAAACAATGACCTGCAATATTAAATATGACTACTGGATACTGCACATCCAAGCACCACTCTCAAAACAAACCATCCACTGTATATATTTGCTGACTAGCATTTACCTACCAGAGAACATTTGAAGAAATGTTAATTTCAGTGTTATTTTTACTTAAAATATAAGTCACAGATGCACTGTAAATTATCGGTCAGCACCTGGATTGAAAAAATATAAAATAAAAAATAGCACTTGGGTATCTTTGCAGACGTTTAAAGAAGGTTAAACTCCTATTGCAATTATAATTGCAGTGGTGTTCTCAAATCAGATAAACGTTTCATTAACAGAATAAAATCAAAAGCTGAAAAATATTTGTTAAATTATTGAAACAATTATTTCCACTTGAATTACTGTGTGTGTGCTATATTTCCAGTTTGTATGGTTTTCCCTTAGTTAAATAAAGTACACTGTTTTTTGTTTTTTTTAGAAATGCAGTTGATAAACATAAAGGGGTTTAATCTTAGTTGAGAAATATTGAGAAGTATTGAGAAAGAAAACCTCAATAATCGTTTTATACTGAAATTTTACACCCCTGAAGCATAATTGTATTGTAAGTGTGAGCCTCTGAAAGATTCCGGAGCACTCTCTTTATGCCATTAATTTACTACTGCGCCCCAAGTGAGAGTGAGTTTTTTTACCATGTAGCCCTTGAACTTAAATGGGTTTGACACCCCTGTTTTAAATGATTCAAATTTCGCTTCTCTTCACGTAAATGAAAATGAAGCTAGTCTCAAATGCTCATGTAATATAAGGCATGCTTGAGTACATCACACATAGAACACTAGGTGACCATACAACTGTTGTATGTGCTTTGAATTCTGACTACAATCTAAGCTTAAGCATATTACATATGCCTGTATCCCACTGCACCCCTATTACTTTCATATATCAAATTCCAATTATTTTTCCAGTTCATCTGAGTGACTCTAAATTTTCTTATTTGTTCTTGTCAGACAGCCTCTAGGGTGTTCAAAGCAGACAAGAGAAAATCCTTGCTTGAAGTCTTACTTATTCATTCGAGAGTTCCCAGTCTGGGCTTTGAAGAAAACAAGCAGCACATAATGACGTCTGTTTGAAGGACCGGGCACTTTTCCGAAATGATGACAGCCCACGGGGAGACCAACGATTGACAACAAAATAGAAGCTGAAAAGAGTGTGGGACAGTACAGTTTGTACTAACGTGGTGTCTAAAGCAGATAGTTGAAGAAAGATGTCATAAACACCATGACTTTCTGCAAGAGGCACTTTTCAGAAGCCATCTTTTTTTATTTTATTTTTAAGTTGATCACTCCAATGAGTAAATCCCCTCCAAATCATCTTACAAAATCAGATTCTAACTCCCTTATTAAAACAGGGGCGTCAGTACCTCTGTTTTACAAGCACCATTAAATTACCATAACTCTGGTACCATCGGGCTAAAAATAAAATTTAAACGGTTCCTAGAAATAGAGAAGACGGACAATGTCACAATCTAAAAAAAAACTATTTGAATCAAAGTAGTTCTCTGAAAACACCTACGAGGTGGCAGAAATATCCCACAATCATATCTCACAGGAATCCAGGTGTAACAACGGACCAATCACAGGCAAGAAACGACACAGACGGAGCATAAATAGTAATGCATTTTGTAATGCATGTTTTTACCTGTAACCAATAAAAAAAACATTTGAATCTTTTTGAAATAATCTATTAATTTTGATCAATAATTGGTCATGTATGATGTGGGTCTCTCTCCAGGAATTGCTTCACCAACTACCACACTGGCCCATAAAACGTCTTGTCATGGTGAAAAATAGTCGACAATATATGGATAACTGAAAGAACAAGACTAAAATATGTTTTCTATATATTTACAACTGTTCATACTTCTAGTTTATGATGTCTTACAATGTGTTCATGTTCAGTTGTGGTCTCTACTTCATTATAATCCTGAATAAGCCAAGTCTGTTTTTGTTTTGTTTTTCGTTTTTTAACTACTATTACAATGTCTTAGCACATATTTATGGTAGATATTGCCAGATATTGAAAGTTTTACTCTTCCATGGCAAAAATGACCCCAAAAAATCCAAGTGGCTTTTATGATACTTGGTCGGTAAAGGGTTAGAAAAAAAAAACATTCTTAAAAATATTTCCCCTTATGTTCCGGTCCCGAGCCTTTGCTCTGAAAATGCTGGTCTACTAGTGATCCCAAGAGCCAAGAAGAGATCCTGAGGTTCGAGAGCGTTCTCCATTCGGGCCCCGGTGGTTGGGAATGCTCTTCCCCCTCAGATTCGATCTGCAACCTCAGTGGAACTGTTTAAATCTAGCTTGAAATACATTTCTATTCTATAGCATATGAATAACTTTTATTGTACAGAAAGTATAAATTTACTGAGGCTGTTGTCCTCTGCCACGTCCAAAGCCACCCCTAAAGTGGAACTCTGTAGCAGCTCCAGCACCAGCCTCTGCTTTCTTGTCAGCACCAGGAGGTGCAGCAGATCGCCTGTATGCATCTCTGTCAGACTCTGCGGTTAAGACGAGCAGGCCTGTCTCCATCCTTAGGCCTGGGCCTGGCGGTCTCGGGGCGAGTCTGGCGACGCAGTGTGGCGGGCACAATCTCGGAGGGCAGGTGAAGAAAGTCACGCAGGTATTGGATGCCCTCGTTGGTGAGATACCAGTAGAAGTGGCGCCAGGCAAATTGCTCCTTGACGTAGCCGCAAGACTTCAAGGACTGCATTGCTTTCATCACATGAAGGTTGGGCACGTTCTTGTCGGCAAGCTCAGGATGCTTGGGCATATATTGTATAACACATATATTGTATGTTGACAATATGTGTGTATTATTTATTATTGCAGCATGGTCATCCTGGAAGGGGCATTACCTCATGTGCGATCCCTTCTCAAGGTTTATTCATTTTCCTCATGTTGAGGTTTTCGAGTTTTTCCTTTCCCTCATGTAGGTTTTAGATCAGGGGATGGTGTAATATCAGTCGGTGGTTTGCAATAATCTGTGGTCTGTGCAGCCCTTCGAAACTCTTTGTGATTAAGGGCTATACAAATAAACATGACTGGACTTGACTTGACTTAATGGACGATACAAGTTAGTTGGTGAAAAGTTTGTTCTGTTTTTAAATGTGGACTCCTACAAGGGAGACTGCATAGGATCCCAGGTTTTTGACTGTTATTGATCATTGTTTTTTTGTCATCGTCACTATGAGCCAATCATGTTTCTGTTCTTGTATTTCCAAACCAGCTTTTGTAACCTGGCAGATTTTATAAAAAGAAAAGCCTCAACGGAGGGCTTTTAGAACAGGTTTGAAATACTTTTCACTAGCACTGACTTTTGAGGTTCCTAAGAATGGTTAGGATTCTTTATACGATGCTGTTTGATAGGGGGAGCTACTTGAGCCAATTGAATTTGGGAACAAAGAGATAAATCAAATGTCTACAACTCAAAAGTTGTATCATATCAAATGTCCTCTGTGGTTTAGCATGTTAGCATTTGCTGAAGCAGTTCCCAGTCTCAGAAAACATAACCATGAAAAAAAAGAGAAGCATGCAGTGCTTTGATCACTTTGAGCCTACGTCATTTGGATTCTTCTTTGTGCTTTTAGGCAGCGACATCTAGTGGTCAAATAATACAAACAGTTCCTTTAAAATAACAGATGTAATGTATAATGTAGTATGATGTACTGACATAGTAGTAGACAGACTGTTCCTCAGTTTTGGCATTGAGGCTGAAAGGAAATTCTAGAATAAAATTATGACCGTAATTGTTGCAGTGTTGTGCCCTGGGCCTACGAGAGAACAGAATACAAAAAAAATACCCAAAAAGTTTAGGCCACAAAAAAAGGAAATTGGGAATGAAATGGATGTACAGAAAAAAACAATAATACATTTCTGACACCAGGCCAGTAATACACAGAAGAAAAAGGCTAAAGAAGAAAACAATCCTGAAGCAAAACATTAAATTCAAATGCACACACAGCGAGTCAAAACACGTTAAAGTACAATGAAATGTGATGTGAGAAAAATACTTATGCATGACGAAAACTAGCAAAGATTGTGACAAAAGAAAACCCTACAAATTTTGTCAGCGAAGTTAGAAAAAACTACAAGCCTCTCACCAAATCCACTCTCCATGGCCATGATGCTAAAGACAGTAGTCAGCCACAGACTGACTTCCCCTTCACAAGTTTAAGCAACTGGCCTCCAGCCTACCTACGAAGGATGGAACCGAATTCTAGGCTGAGTGTTGCTCACTGCTATGGCCCAGGTGGCTGCCTGGCCCTTCTGTCAAAAACCCCTTGAGGGTGGTGCGGAAGCAAAGTGCAGAATCACTAATTAGTAGTCTTGTATCAGGCCAGGGTTCGGTACACAGGGAGTCATGTAGCGAGGCAACAATAGTCCAAAATGCAGGCGAGGGGGTCAATGTTCCAGTAAACCCAAACAGCAAGGGTCACAGTCCAAGAGTTTGTCAGGCGGTACTCGTGATCCAGAAGGGCAGTCAAGGGGGTGCTACACTAGAATAACATGACACTAAGGCAAGAGTGCTTTGGATGCGGCATGGAAAAGCAGAAAAGTAGCACAGAGCCAAGGACACAGTGTTTAAATAGTGACAAGGGGGAGGGTGTGATAGGAGGGAAATCAAGACAAGTTTGCGAAGCTGGAAGGAGGAAAACTTTTCAAATATGATTCAATTGTGGTTTTCATGTATTTATTTATTTCCAAAATATTGTGCACTAAAATGACTGTATTTTCTGGACTGTAAGACCCAGCTTCATGCATGGTTCAAAAAAGAACTGTTTGTCATGTTAGATTCTTAAAATGTTTAATTGAGTGTGTTGTCACTATCGCATGAGTTTTTAGATATATTATATTATAATTTATTCAGAAGCACATCATATTTATCCATATATTTTAATTGAGTTTTTACTTGCTGTATTCATACAAATGTGTACTTTCAAATCAGGATTTTACAAGCAACGGTCTTTCGATGTGTTAGACTTATCTTATCATGCAACATTTAAGATTCAGCTGCGTGCAGCTCTAAGCTCTTGTACATTGCGGGTTTTTTTTTCGTGTAATGTGAGTTCCCAGAGTGGTCTGTTAGAGATTCGTTGTTTCATTTTGCAAATCCACACCCCTTTCTTATAAAAACTGTGGTTGGCCATTTGGTCGACGCACTACTTTCCTTTTGGAAGGGAAGCGCTCTCCTGAACATTTGGTCCGGAGTGCACTATGTTTTACTTTTATTTTGTAACTTTGTAATAAATGTCCTAAACTGAACTTCTCTCTTCAGCTGTATCTTCTCTGTCAGGACCAGGACCGAAGACAGGAAGCAGAACCCACTTGCGTAAAGTTACTCAAGTCAAGTCAGGTCATTTTTATTTGTATAGCCCTACATCACGAAGAGTCTCAAAGGGCTTCACAAATTATTACACTATATTACACAGACTATTTTTCAGCCGACAAGAAGAGTACGTTATTCATATGCTATGGAGTAGAAGTGAGTTTTAAGCTTTCCACTGAGGTTGCAGGTCGGATCTCAGGGGGAAGAGCATTCCACAGCACCGGTGCCCGGATGGAGAACGCTCTCGAACCAGCAGAACACTTCTTTGCTCTTGGGATCTCCAGAAGACCGGCACTCTCAGATCGTAGGCTTCGGACCGGGACATAGAGCGAAATCAGATCTGAAAGATAAGAGGGAGCAAGTCCATGTATGATTTTGTATAATACTAAGAGAACCTTGAAGTCACATCTATGGCTAACTGGGAGCCAATGCAGGTTAGCCAAAATCAGTGTTATGTGATCGTACTTTTTCGTCCTAGTTAAAAACCTCGCTGCGGCATTTTGTACTTGATTCTAGACTTCGGGAGACCAGAGAGTAGTGCATTACAGTAATCGAGACGGGAGGTAACAAACGCATGAATTATAATTTCCGCATCCGACTGAGACAGTATTGAACGGATTTTAGCAATGTTACGAAGATGGAAGAAAGTAGTTCTAGTAATTTTCTTTACATGTGTTTCAAAGGATAGATCAGGGTCAAATATGACACCTAAATTTTTAACTGAGTCACTCTGTGTGATGTGACATTTGTCAATGTTCACAGGAGTTTTTGAGAATAAGTCACGGCATTTAGATGGACCAATGACTAACATTTCGGTCTTTTCAGAGTTAAGACACAAGAAATTGTGTGACATCCACTCTTTTATCTCAATGAGGCAAGCCTCCAAATTTCCACAGTTTAGTGTGGGAGATTCCTCAAACGGAAGATATAGTTGAGTGTCGTCTGCGTAGCAGTGGAAGCTGATATTGTACTTGCGAATAATATCACCTAATGGAAGCATGTAAATGCTGAAGAGAAGGGGGCCAAGCACCGAACCCTGCGGAACACCACAGGTAATATTAAAGGGATCAGATGTCATTTCGCCATATTTAACACAGTGCGTCATATCTGAGAGGTAGGCAAGGGCCGCTTTATACTTTAACAAGCTGTCACACCAGGTTTGATGGAAAACCTCAAGCTTGGTAGCGCGCCATTTTCTTTCCAATTTCCTGCATTCTTGTTTAAGGGTTCTAGTTTCATCAGTAAACCAAGGCGTGCGTCTTTTAGGACGTGATTTAAGCTTTATGGGCGCTATTGAATCCAGGACACTAGTCAGGGTAGTATTGAACTCATTCATGAGTGAGTCAATCGAGCCATTGTATGAAAGAAAGGACGCAACTGCTCCAGGAAGGAGTTCAAAGAGCTCAGAAACTGTGCCAGTGCTTATAATGCGTCCGCTAAATCCTTAAGTTTTTTTAGCATTACATTTAGCTAGCACCTCAAATGTAACTAAATAATGATCCGAGATAACGGTAGCACACGGTAACACCATAATGTTTGAGGTTAAAACTCCTTGAGTCAGAACCAAGTCTAGCGTGTTTCCATCTTTATGGGTTGGCAAATCAACCAGTTGATTAAAACCAAATGCATCAATTAGAGACCGAAACGCAATAGTAAGTGAACTGAGTGGGGAGTTCATATGAATGTTAAAGTCCCCCATAATTATAATTTTGTCTGCGTAGGTTACTAGTTCAGACAAAAGTTCAGCAAATTCGTCTAAGAAAGTTGTGTATGGCCCAGGTGCGCGATAGATAGTTATTACATAAATTGACAATAGAGAGGACCGCATCACAAGAGCCTCAAACGCCTTGTAATTATTAGAGGTACGAGGATTACATTTGAGCGTTTTTTCAGAAATGAGCGCGACACCGCCACCCTTTTTCAACGTGCGTGCTACATGGCTACTCGCGTAGTCTGGGGGTGAAGCATAATTTAGCGCTAAATACTCATCCAGGCGTAACCAAGTTTCACAAAGACCGATACAGTTAAGTTTATAATCACGAATAATGTTATCAACAAGTAAAGCTTTGGGAGCAAGCGATCTATTATTTAAAAGACCAAATTTTAGCTTTGCTGAATCATTTGACTTAGCTAAAGTCTTTGTAGTCTTTGTAGAGATCGTCACAAGATGTCGCCGTTGGGGCCGTTTGTGAGCGTTGAGTTTAAAGCGTCGGTTGTCCGGCGAGGAATGAATGGTGGAATTAGTCACATCCTCGCGTCCTTCTTGCTCCTTCGACTTCGCACGCTTCACACATTTACCCGCACGGCAACCACGCTTCTGTTTTCTCACTTTACGGCGCCGTTGTCGTCGTTTATTAGGAGGAATAGTTGTCCACAAGGATGCCGGATCTCTTAGGCGGTGTAAAAAGTGCCCGAAAAGTCGAAATTTAGACACCCACCCAACCGAATAAGTTCGTCCCTACTGTAAGTATTTTTGGCCACGCATGTGTCCAAAAAAGAAAGCAAAAAAGACAAGAGAACGGTAATAAATAGAAGATTAGCTGGAGAGCAACTAGCCGCAGCATCCATGCGCGCCGCCATGTTGAATCCAATCAACTCACAGTTTATTGGGGAGAAGAGAAAGGAGCGCACACTCGATACGGAGATTGTTGGTCGCGGGGAGTAGATTGCTTAGAACGCGGAAGTGGTCGAAATCAAACAGATCGTGGCGAGAACAAAACAGGAACAAAAACACAGGAAAACCGGAAATTCTCAGGGCTTGACGTGTCAAAACAGAGTTTTGCAGACAATCCGACCCAAGGCGACTCACAGGACAGCTTTGAGTAGTGACAGGGAGCAATGTGTCAACGAGTTTCAGCTGGTGTCCATGGGCGGGGCCAATTGGGCGCCCTGGCAACCGTGACAGAAGCTGGCGCCACACGGCGGGGGCCAATTGGGCGCCATGGCAACCGTGACAGAACCCCCCTAGGGACGGCTCAAGAAGTCCCAACAAAAACAAAATACATTGCTCTCCAGAATGGGCTGATGCCCCCGAGGAGGGTGGCCCACTTCAGCCTCCGAAGGCGTGGCAAAAGCAGGAACAGGGAGAGGCTGGGTCGGCAGGCGGATGAGTCGAGCTGGCAGACGGAAGAGTCCGAAGAGTCGAACTGGCAGACGGAAGAGTCCGAAGAGTCGAACTGGCAGACGAAAGAGTCAGAAGAGTCAAGCTGGCAGACGGAAGAGTCAGAAGAGTCGGGCTAGCAGACGAAAGAGTCGGACTGGCAGACGGAAGAATCGGACTGGCAGACGGAAGATTCGGTCTAGCAGACAGGCGAATCAGGCAAGCAGACAGGTGTGGTAGGCCGGCCGACGTGGGACGACGGGGACCTCGAAAAGATCCTGCCAAATTTTCCCGGAAACCCCATTCGAGGCACAGCAATCCCCACGGCGGGCGAGTCCGTGGGCCGAATGGGTGAGAAACGCGAAAGCACGGCAGGATGAGAGCCCCCAGGAGGCGGGGCCGTTGCTGACAGCCTATGCGACAGGAGCTCAGTCAGCTGAGTTAATTGCTCCTGCTGGTGCCGCATGGTTTGTAGATTTTGCTGGAACAGCAGTTGAAGGGCGGTGACGTCACTGGACAATCGCCAGACCGCGCCCTCTGTCCGGTGCAACTGCTGAAAAGCGTAGGGAGTTTCCTGCTCCCCCAATCCGCGCTTGTGTGAGCGTTTGCTGGGTTCATTTTAGGGTCGGAGCATTCTATCAGGACCCGGACAGGAAACAGGAAGCAGAACCCACTCGCGTAATGTTACCCACAGTTTATTGGGGAAAAGAGAAAGGAGCACACACTCGATCAAAACAGTTTCGCAGACAATCCAACCCAAGGCGACTCACAGGACAGCGTTTAAGTAGTGACAGGGAGCAATCTGTCAACGAGTTTCAGCTGGTCTCCATGGGGGGGGCAATTGGGCGCCATGGCAACCGTGACACTTTTCTTTGTCCAAAATCCTCGGATTGCCTACGCCAACAGTCAGGACCGAATGGGTAAGACACTGGATGGAAGGAATGAAAACTAATATTGATGGACGTGTAGTGGACACATGTAAACACTTTTTTGGGTGTGTTTTCCAAGCATTTACCATTCACCATATCAGTTCAAAGTTGCATTTTTAGCTTAAAAGAAAAATTGCCAAACTGAATGAATAATTCATTGCACACCTTATTTGTGTGTGTGTGTGTGTGTGTGTGTGTGTGTGTGTGTGTGTGTGTGTGTGTGTGTGTGTGTGTGTGTGTGTGTGTGTGTGTGTGTGTGTGAGTGCAGACGGGTGTAAACCCTCTCCAGTTTTGCTGCTGATTTCCTTCGTCAAGCGTGAGAAAGTAATTAATCAGATCTGAAATGAGATTCTGGAATTAATGTTATGGTGTGTATGTGTGTTACCATTTTAGTCCTAATTAATTCTGACAGGCAAATTATATCAGCTTCCACCACCTCATCAGTTCCCGGCTGCATGGAATTTCTGTCTGCCTTTTCTTATATTTTTCTGGCACATCTTTTACTTCCCTTCTAGTCATATTCATGATTCGACAAACGGGCTTAATTAAGTTTTACAGGCCTCGAACATTTGAAAGGTATGGTTTCATTCACAGCTTATTACAGCAGACATATATTTAACAGTTCTGTTGTACAGTAATCACTCGATTATCGTGGTTAATGGGGATCAGATCCCCCCAGAAACGTGAAAATCCTCAAAGTAGCAACACTCTTCATAAAACCCTCAATGGTCAAACTTACCAACTGAGCATAACAACTGTAGCTATACAAGTGAAAACACAGAACACAGAATTGAAGTTGAATGAATGGCTCCAGGATCTTTGAGAAGATTTTGGCCGTACCTCTTGCCATGATCTTTGATTTTTACATTTCAGAGATGGAATAAGAGCTTGCTCTGTCCACTCCACGCATCGACCCGGTATTGCAGTACCTCCGGGAACGGTGCATTCGCAATGATCGCAGCAAGGCTTTAGGGCTAGGACCTTAGCTTGGCCAGTTGGCTGAGAGTAAGTGTCCCGGCTCCTAGGCTTTGTAGCGTATTATGAACTGACCGATAACGGATAATGGATAATGAATAACGAAGATAGAACAATAACCCTTAAAAACCCCAAAACCCCATCTGTTTCATGGGTAATGGATATGGTGTTAGCAGGATACAGGCTCGGCAGGGGTAGCATGTGAGAGTTGTTACGTAGCCTAGCCGCAGGACGCAAAAACTGCGACACGGCTATTGCCTTCTCTCCCAACGCCGCCTCGGTCCCTTACCGGAGCCGATAGCAATTCACAGCTGGTGATGACCATTTTTTTGCGCTCTTCCGCGCTTTTACATTTTTCAATGTAAAAAGCCGCTTAAATACAAACTGTTGGTGTGGTTCGCAGTTTGTTTTGATGGACACCACGGCTGTTTCACTGACAACATAAATCAGCCTATCACAGTCACTCACATAGTCACACCCACCCAAAACGCTAAGCCCTCCCTAACCTGTCCCTGTGAAAACCTATGCTGTGTGCTGTCTGCTGCAGAACACAATGCATGGTACATTGATATCAATGACAATAAAGAAATTTTATTTAAAAACCGTAAACAGTGAACCAACGATAACTGAAGCGCAAAGTAGTGAGGTGTTTCTGTATTTGTTCAGGTATTGGCGATGTACTTACGTGAAATATTGGTGTAATGGTTGTCAAAAATAATATTAGGGTTTGAGATTCACACAAAAGTATGCAGGTTTTGTCACGGTCGCCTTGGTGACCAGTCTGCCCCGCCCCCTGGGCAACAGCTGAAAGCAGTTCCACTAATGGTGGGTCTGTATTTAAGGCTGCATGGTGGGCTCTGCGGTTGCGGGTTCATTACTACTCATTCTTCACAGTCCCGGTCTGTTATGCCTTGTCCTGTTTAGTCTGTTATGCCTTGTCCTGTTTTAGTCTGTTATGCCATGTCCCGTTAAGTTCGTGCCGGAGGAACTCTGTATTGTTCTGTTTTGCCCCGGAGTATTGGGCGACTTTTATTTTATTAAATAAAACCTATGGATCGTCAACGCATTTGAGTTCTCCCTTCATGCCTCCTGCCTCCGTTCTGGTCCGGTCTCCTTCCACGCCACCACGCCCTCGTGACAGAATGAACCCGCCAACAATTGAACTCAGCGAACGATCCCAGCGCGACTTGGGGAGAGCTGGAGTGCGCAGTTTGGCAGGCGCCTACTGAGTTGGCCTTCCCTGCCCGTTCGAACCACGGCCCCGCCCGTCGTGGCCCTTGCTGTGCCTCGAATGGGGTCCCAGGAAGAATTGACGCCTGCCTGCCCGACTCCCGTGCCGATTGCCTGCTATTCCCTCTCCCCTGCGTGCAAGTCCGACTCCGACTCCGCTGCCCGTCGGGCCGACTCCGACTCCGCTGCCCGTCGGGCCGACTCCGACTCCCAAGCCTGCCTGTTCGACTCCCAAGCCTGCCTGTTCGACTCCCAAGCCTGCCTGTTCGACTCCCAAGCCTGCCTGTTCGACTCCCAAGCCTGCCTGTTCGACTCCCAAGCCTGCCTGTTCGACTCCCAAGCCTGCCTGTTCGACTCCCAAGCCTGCCTGTTCGACTCCCATGCCTGCCTGTTCGACTCCCATGCCTGCCTGTTCGACTCCCATGCCTGCCTGTTCGACTCCCATGCCTGCCTGTTCGACTCCCATGCCTGCCTGTTCGACTCCCAGTACTGATTTTGTTCAGTCTTTCCTGTCCTGTCTTGTCTGTTCTGAATCTGTTCCCCCCTGAGTCTGACTCTTCTGAATCTGTTCCCCCCTGAGTCTGACTCTTCTGAATCTGAACCCCCCCTGAGTCTGACTCTTCTGAATCTGAACCCCCCCTGAGTCTGACTCTTCTGCATCTGAACCCCCCCTGAGTCTGACTCTTCTGCATCTGAACCCCCTGAGTGCGACTCTTCTGCATCGGCCTGACCTGAGTGCGACTCTTCTGCATCGGCCTGACCTGAGTGCGACTCTTCTGTAGAGGCCTGTCCTGTTTACCCGTTCTGATTCTGCCCTGATTTTGCCTGTCCAGCTTGCCCGCCGGACCCCCCCCTGCCGAGCGCCGATTCCGATCCGCCCGACGCAGATGGCGCCTGCCTCTCCCCGTTCCTGCGTGTTCGGAGGAGGGAGCGGGGTTGCCCCAATCGTGAGCGTCGAACCATTCCGGGGCGTGAGGTTGTAATTTTTTCTTTTTTGGGACCTCGGGAGCTGTCCCTTAAGAGGGGGGCTCTGTCACGGTCGCCTTGGTGACCAGTCTGCCCCGCCCCCTGGGCAACAGCTGAAAGCAGTTCCACTAATGGTGGGTCTGTATTTAAGGCTGCATGGTGGGCTCTGCGGTTGCGGGTTCATTACTACTCATTCTTCACAGTCCCGGTCTGTTATGCCTTGTCCTGTTTAGTCTGTTATGCCTTGTCCTGTTTTAGTCTGTTATGCCATGTCCCGTTAAGTTCGTGCCGGAGGAACTCTGTATTGTTCTGTTTTGCCCCGGAGTATTGGGCGACTTTTATTTTATTAAATAAAACCTATGGATCGTCAACGCATTTGAGTTCTCCCTTCATGCCTCCTGCCTCCGTTCTGGTCCGGTCTCCTTCCACGCCACCACGTCTCGTGACAGGTTTTTTCTTTTTTTTCAGATCTTCTGTATTATCACAAATAAGCAGAGCATGCTTGTTACAGTTAACAGTGTAGGTGCATTTACTTTCCCAAAAACATTGCTTTTCCCTTGCTATAAAAATCCACAATATGATTTCATTCAAATGGTTCCACCTTAGTAACATTTCAAACGGGCACAAGAAACTCCTCACCGCTAGGTCAGGAGACCAGGCACGGCTACGGGGCCTTCTCCTCACCGCCGGCACAAGAACCAGGTGGAGTCGAGGGGCCTTCTCCTCACTGCCGAGAACACCAAAACCCACTGCCGAAACAGGGGTCTTCTGGTGGTCGAGTCATTCTGTTTGGATGAGGAATATGCAGGTAGTAGAGGCAGGGGTGCTCAAAAAGAGGGAAAGTATTCAGTAACAAAAAGATGAACAAAGAGACAAGCAATCAAAGAATCACAAAACAAAAAAATGTCCAAACAAAACCAAACATAACAAATTTCAAACCAGAAAACAAGACCAAAACTGGAAATGGAAACTGCAAAGAATAAAGTAACAAACTAACAAGTGAGCACTAAACCACTAACAAAATGTCCAAACAAGAAACCAGAAAACAAAGAAAACAACTAGTGTGTCTAAAATATACTTGAAAAAAGGTGGGGATAGTTAAGGACAGGTGTAAATGGTCTGCATTTATATGGTCTGGATTTATATAGCGCTTTTCAAGTCAATGGAGACCTCCCAAAGCGCTTTACAATGTGCTTCACACTTACCCGTTCACACACACATTCACACACCAATAGCATGTAGCCATGCAAGGCGCCTACCTGCTTATTGGGGGCATTAGGGATTCAGTGTCTTGCACAAGGACACTTCGACATATAACACGGAATTGAACCTGCAATCTCTTGATCGCAAGACGAGCGCTCTACCTCCTGACCCAATGCCGCCCTCAGGTGTGTGTATATTGGACAAAATCAATCGGGTTCACAAATTAAAGGTCTTTTTGGGGTCCTTGGACCTTCAGTTCTAAATATTATCAACATATCACTCTCCTCAGGTGTAGTTCAAGCGTCTTTTTTAGTCCGCTGTTAATTGACCTACACTGAAACAACCCAACCTTGATCCATAAAGCTTTTGTAATTATAGACCTGTGTCAAACCTACCTTTTCCCACTAAAATATTTGAAAAAGTTGTGGCACAGCAGTTGAATGATTTTATATCCGAGGACAATCTTTTTGTATGCAATCAGGATTCAGGGCTAACCACCCTACTGAGCTGATCTAGGTAACCAATGATCTTCTACTGGCAATGGACTCTGGCGCTTTATCACTCTTGCTGCTGCTGGACCTTAGTGCTGCTTTTGACAATGTGGACCATATTATCTTACTAGAACGGTTGGAAAAATGGATTGGTCCCTCAGGAACAGGAGACTTATGGTTCAGATCCTACCTCTCAGATAGGAAGCCTGTGCTAAATATGGTGAAATGACATCCGAGCCCTTTAATGTTACCTGTGGTGTTCCGCAGGGTTCAGTACTTGGCCCCCTTCTTTTCAGCATTTGCATGCTTCCATTAGGTTATTATTTGCAAGTATAATATCTGTTTCCATTGCTACGCAGATGACACTCAACTATACATTCCGATGGAGGAATCAGCCACACTAAAGTGTGGAAATTTGGAGGCCTGCCTCATTGAGAAAAAAGAATGGATGTCACTCAACTTCTTGTACCTTAACTCTGAGAAGACCAAAATGTTAGTTATTGGTCCATCTAAATGCCGTGACTTGTTCTCAAAAACTGCTCTGAACATTGACAAACGTAATATCAGCCAGAGTGACTCAGTGAGAAATTTATGTGTCACATTTGACCCCAATCAGTCCTTCCAAACACACGTTACGAATATTACTAGAACAGCTTTTTTCCATCTTTGCAACATTGCTAAAATTCGTCCTATGCTGTCTCAGTCAGATGCGGGGATTATAATTCATGCGTTTGTGACCCCCCGTCTTGATTACTGTAATGCACTACTCTCTGGTCTCCCAAAGTCCAAAATCAAGAGCCATCAGCTGGTGCAAAATGCTGCAGCAAGGCTTTTAACTAAGGCAAGAAAGTTTGATCACATTCTGCCGATTTTAGCTAACCTGCATTGGCTCCCAGTTAGCTTAAGATGTGATTTTAAGGTTCTGTTGGTAGTATACAAAATCATGCATGGACGTGTTCCCTCATATCTTTCGGATTTAATTTCCCCCTATGTTCCGGTCCGGAGCCTACACTCTCGAAATGCTGGTCTACTAGTGATCCCAAGAGCCAAGAAGAGATCCGCAGGTTCGAGAGCATTCTCCATTCGGGTCCCGGTGCTGTGCAATGCTCTTTCCCCTAAGATTCGATCTGCAACCTCAGTGGAAATGTTTAAATCTAAGCTTAAAACGTACTTCAATTCTCTAGCATATGAATAACCTAGATTTTATGTTGACAATATCTGTGTATTATTTGTTATTGCAACATCCGTTGCAGCCTGGTCATCCTGGAAGGGGATTACCTCATGTGCAGTCCCTTCTCAAGGTTTCTTCATTTTCCTCATGTTGAGGTTTTCGAGTTTTTCCTTTCCCTCATGTAGGTTTTAGATCAGGGGATGGTGTAATAATAGTCCGTGGTTTGCAATAATTTGTGGTCTGTGCAGCCCTTTGAGACTCTTTGTGATTAAGGGCGTCACAAATACACATGACTTGACTTGACTTGACCTCTGCCAATTATCTTTGATTGAGCCACTTAAGGCTAAAAGTATTGAGTTATACATACCTGTTTCTTCTGTACTTTATACATTTTTTGATCATTTCAAATTTTGTGCATGGTATAACAATTTTTGTACGGATTTTTTTTAATATACTGCTACGTATAATAAGTAACACTGACTTTACTGCAGAACTAAGAAAGATGCCAAAGGAATTGCTGGTGTTGTGTGATTAATAAATAAAATAAACTGGTTTGACACAAAGTTTCTCATGTAAATATAATGTAAATAATCCACAAAACGAGGACAATTTTCATGAAATATATTTTCCTGATTTTCATAATAATTTCAATAATATATGTAAAACAATACCAACATTTGCCAAACCAGATGTTTGTTTATATTTTGTCCGTTTTATTTATATTCTTTTGTATCTAGTTAAATAAAGAAAATTTTAGACGCCTCCTGATCTGGTTCAGCAACTTTACCATCTGGTTGCCGTTGTTTTCAATGTAAATTGTCATACCCATACCTGTCAACCTGTACGCTTTTGCCGTACAAAGTACGTTTATTATGCATTTTAAGACGTTTACGACGTACAAGAAAATCTGTACGGAAAAACGCAAATTGCTCAATTATGGGTACCACCCAGTGTACACCAACTATCATGAAACGGCAAATCAATCAAGTCAAACGAGTTCGCCGCTATCTCTGTATCGTTTTTTTTCGTTGCAAACGAAGTGAGCGGTTTGATGCTACTGTGCACATGCGTCTGCAGCCTCGGATTTCATGTGGTAGTTATGTAGTGAAAGGAAGTCTGTCTCTTTTTAGAGAACGGGCTTTTTCGGCTCAACTCATTAAAGAGAGACGGCTCTCAAACGGCTCACTTGCTTTGATGCATTATATTACGAATTACTATGTTGTATAAAGAAGTTAAGAAAAAAGGAAGTATAAAAGGAGAAAATGAAAAAAGACAGGTTTGTGGTTATCCCTTTAATCAGTATATTACCAACAATAATTTAATGCGGAAAATGAATTAATAATTTGAATAAGAAAATGTATTACTTAATTATATTTGCATGTATGTTTTCCTTCTACGGGGAACGTCCAAGCTACTTAATTTTTAATTTTTTTTAATAATAAACCTCATTCGTGTCGAATGTTAATTAACAATGTATATGATATAACGAAACACATGTACAATATAACATGTTAAACTACATAAATAAACACGTTTGAAAAAAAAATATGGTGTAAGATTATTTTGTATTTTGTAAGGGAAAATATAACATTTTGTAAGGCATGGAGCCGTGGAGGTTAACAGGTGGGCATTCCGTTTTACAGAGATGACCCGGACCTCGGCATTGATGGGCAGAGGCCTGTGACAAGACTGATACTAGATCCTAAAACGCTGGGGGAATAACAATTTTGTTCTGAAATTTTGAGTATCACAGTGAACAATACTCATTGCATCACTTGTGGCCTTTTATATTTTTGTTGAAAAACAAACTTTCTGACAATGACCTTACGTCCTTTGCTTTTGGGACATATTAAGGCAATGTTCACACTGCAGGGAAATCGGATTTTCTTTTTCACGGACGTCACCTGTATCCAATCTGTTAAAGTCCGTACAAACAGCACAAATCCAATATTTTTTACAGCAGACTCGGGCCATATTCATATGTGGTCCTAAATTTGATACATATCTGATCTTTTGGAATGTGACTTCTGTGTGAACGGATGAGACGCATTCAGGCAATCTGCATGTCATCAAAAGGCACAAACACACGGAGTGTCATGAATTCACACATTCATGGAAGATAAAAACTCGAGAAACAGCCAACATTGTGGCTCAACCAACTGGGTTCATAACATGTTGCTCGACATGCCCATTTACAAAGTGATTGTATCCTCTAGAGGTTGTTAACAATATTTACATTCAAATCACACTACATGGAGAGCATTCAATGGGGACAAAGCGAGGTTTTAGATTTAATTGATATTTGGGGGGGGGGACAACATTTCTACGTTAACATCCATGAGTACTTCCGCAAACATGAACGCAGTGCTTGTAATGTCACGTGTCCTCTTTTGACCACTTGCTGTGTTCACAATCAAGTCGCATACAATTCGCATTTACTCAGAAATGTGAACAATTTCACAAAAACACTGGAGGGAACTTTGAGCATTCAATGTAGACCTAGCCAAAGACCCATTTCATATATTTTTGTATCTTTATAGGAATTATGTATGTATTTCAATGAATGCATTTCGGAATAAATACAAAATGAAATGGTTCGTTCAATAGTAGTTTTAAAAAGAAACAGTACAAAATTAAATAATTCAATAACATTTTACAGTGTGAAAGAGGTTTTTGGCCCTCTTTCAATAATTCCTACATGTATATCAATTTAAGATGTTATTCAATCATACACACATATATTATACGTAACTAGGACTAACCACGTACTATTTTGTTTTAATGATGTTTGTATCTGTGGTACTGGAGGGTCAGAGCGCATTAGCTACACATTTCCATAGGTGTCTATCCCATGCTATACTGTAGTAAAATGGAAAATATATGATTAAAATGAGATTTTTTTTTGTGGTGTGTAGTGTATGCTTCTCAATCGAATACACTCAAAAAAAAATAGACATATTTTTCCAAAACATGCAACAATTTGGTATCACTCAATAATTCAAAGGTATAGTGTTTCCCCCTGCATCGTGGCAACTGGGCTAATTAGCTGTCAATTTATGAACAGAGCTGTCACTCTCATTTTCTGTTCAATTCAGCAAAATTAGGTAGCAGGAGAAATTAACTGTGGCCAGACATAAAACAGAAAACGGCTGTCATTCTCATTCAAAACATTTTTGTGAAAACATTCATACAAGATAAAAGGAGAAATACATTCTAATGTTAGTTGCACAAATAAACATCTAACTGAAAAGAGTATAACTATCATGTGTTTGGAGATTGACAATCACTCAGGACTGATTTGAAATGCCAATTGAACTTCAATTAGGAATTCAATTTCTTTATTTCCCGTATTTTTGGGACTATAAGGGGCACCATTAAACCCAGAATTTTAAAACTGTGCCTTATAATCCGGTGCAGTTTGGAAATGCACAGTTAGAAATAAATGGTATTGCTCAGACATGGGACCAAGTCACACATGTGCAAGTCTCAAGTAAGTCTCAAGTCTTCACCTTCAAGTCCCAAGTAAGTCCCAAGTATTTTTTTCTTGGGCAAGTCATGTCACAAGTCAAGTCCCGAGTCTTAGATTGCCAAGTCCAAGTCAAGTCACAAGTCATAAAAACAGCGACTCGAGTCGACTCGAGTCCAAGTCACTAAGTCTCAAGTCCCCATGTCTGGTATTGCTCACGGTAAATGTTCTGCCATTGGTGGGTTGGATCCCTTAACCAATTAGGACGTAGGGGCATTATTTCCCGTGGTGTGTCTTGGCCAAGTTTAGCCTGGACTACGAGACGCTATTTTTTTGCTGTTTTAAATACCGCGAGCTGCTCCTTTCCACAACTCATGTGCTGCAAATGCAAAACACCGCGGAGTCACCTGGAAACATTTATGCCTTTTGTGAGAAATGATTCTATGTTTTTGCCAACATTATTCAGGGGGGTGAGAGCTTGTGGACTCAGTTGGAGAGCCCAAAGTTGCTGTGGGCGGAGGGTCAGAGTGGGTACCCACGGGGCCGGAGGGTCGTGCCGCAGGAGGACGGCCGCGCCGTGGGGCTTGGGCCAGTTCCAATGGCTTGGACATATCCATGTGGGCAGGCTTAACCCTGTCCACGGAGACAGTCTCTGGCCTACCACCAATGTCCACGACCACGGTCTTGTCACCATGCTGCAGGACCTTAAACGGTCCATCATAAGGAGGGCGCAATGGTCCGCGGTGGGCATCGTGGCGAATGAAAACAAAACCAGCCGAGCGCAGGTTGGAGGGAACCCGTGAAACTGGCCTGCCGTGTCGCGATGTGGGGATAGGCACAAACGCTCCTGCAGTGCCCTGCAAGATGGACTTCTCCCTGGATGCAGCCCAGGGTGTCGTTGGGTCTGGGATGAAATCACCTGGCACCCGCAGCACTTGACCGTAAACCAACTCAACTTGGAGCACCTCAGAGACCTCTTCACCAAGGTCAGTCAGCATGGCCTGATTATAAATCCCGCGAAATGTGTTTTTGGCGTACCCTCCATCCACTTCCTCGGGCATCTCATCACCAAGGATGGGGCTAAGGTAGAGGCCGTCTCCACTTTTCCTCAGCCGCCAACAGCACGGGGCCTTAGGGAGTTTCTCGGCATGGTGACATTCTACCATAGGTTTATTCGCCGAGCCGCTGATGTCATGCGCCCACTCTACGAGGCCCTCAAGGGTAGGTCACCCAATCAAGCTGTTGAATGGACCGCTGAGAGGACCAAGGCATTCGAGGACACAACCCCATGTCTGGTCGTGGAGGCTGAGAAGGTGGGTTTCGCCAGACTGGGGAACTCAGCGAGGAGCCGGTGGTAAATATCACCGTCCAAGAGAGGTGGCCGTGCGTGCCTTGCTGGCTGGGGGCGTCGCACTTGATGGTGTGTAGGTGCGTGTAGGGGCCAGCACCTCATGTGTGTATCTATGTGTGGCCAGGAAAAACCGGTCCGCTTCCTCTGCCAGTGCACACGGATCTGTAATGGTTGTATTCGCAAGCGCCGTCTGGACATGCGGCGGCATGTGACACAGAAAAAGTTCAGTGAAAAGAAAATTTGGCTCTTCGGTGCCAAGCAAGTTTAACATCATTTCCATGTGATCCGATGGCTTACTGTCTCCTAAGCCCTGAATAGCAAGGAGGCGTCGAGCACGCTCAGAACGCGACAGTTCAAAGATTCTGAGGAGATATGCCTTCAGTCCCTTATATTTATCCAGTTCAGGAGGGGATGTGATGAAACTCACCGCTCTGGCTGCAGTTGAGCTCCCCAGAGCAGACACCGCGTGGTAATAGCGAGAGTCATCATCAGTGATTCCGCGCAGGGCGAATTGAGCCTCTGCTTGTGCGAACCATGTTAACGCCAATGACTCCCAGAACTCGGGGAGCTTGAGAACGGGCGCATATGCCATGTCGGTATACTCAGTATTATGCACGGCCTCGGAAACTTCCACAAGACTAATGTCGGGGTCACCAATGTAGCGAGCAGAGACGGGAGTCGTAGGCGGAGTGTCAAACAAAGGTGCCAACGAAAGCTGCTTTAATGACATTTAAACTTGCAATAACAAAACAAAACAAGAGAGCGGCTCGAGCCGGCCGAATTAAGAGTCCCCCTAGGAACTCGCTAACTAAACAATGGTTCCGTGGGTGAATTATGTAAAACCCACTACACTGTCGCATTTTATGTTAGTTTTGACGGAGATCAAAGAGATCAATGCCAAAAGTTTTCTATACTATTCTATTCTTAATGGCCGCTGAAGGAACGAGTAACCTGGAAGCAGCAAGAAAGTTTAGTGTAGATGAAAACAATATCTGATGATCAAAAAAGGATACATCTCTAAAAATTGCACATATGGGAAACGTGCGAACAGGGGATAAAAACATGGACAGTACAGAATGCATATGTAATGTCTCAGTTAAGTTTTCATTTGCAATTTCTCAAGATTGCTCAAGCCCAGAAATATGTTTCCACACAAGTCAATACTAGCTGATTTGATAATATTCTTCGGTCAGTCCCTGCAAATTCTCCAGATGGGGGGGAAAGGGATGATTCTAACCAACTCGCACTATGCCCAGTTGGTAGAAGATTTCACAGTTCCAGACACACTGAGTCCATTAAATATTGTATTAAGTGAGGAAAATGTGCTAGAGGTTCTAGTCTGAAGAGTATGTGTGTGTGTGTCTTTGTCGGTTAGGTCCCTGTTGACATTTAAAAAAAATTGTGTCTAGGTGGAGGTGAGCGGAGGTCAACAGTGCAAGGAACAAAAAGATTGGGTTGAGATTCCCTCTTCAGGAAAAAACAATATCTCGTTTCATATTCAGACTGCCTTATTTACCGCTGTGTTGCAAACAGTGGCTAGGACTGATATGAGCAAGGTTGGAAGGATTACTTTCAAACCTGATACAGTTAATACCTGTTGAAAAATGTAATCAGTAACGTAATGTGAACGCTTTAATTATGAAGTAATGTAACTTGATTACTTTGGATTACTTTTCGATTAACCAAATACCATACATGCCAATAAAAGACAGAATAAACTCAATATAAATAAAATTACTACATGTTGGTTAAGATAAGGGGCGGCAGGACAGATGAGTGGTTAGCGCGCACTCCCACGGCGTGGAGGAACAGGATTCGGTTCCAGTTTCCACAGGCTCCTTGGGCGGAGTTTACATGTTTTCCAAGTTCCTGGGTTTTCTTCCGGGGGCTCGGTTTTCTCCCACATTCCAAAAACATGCATGGCAGGTTAATTGGTGACAACAAATTGTCCCTAGGTATGAATGTTTGATTGGTCTTCTGTCTCTGACTGGCTGCCATTATGTATATGTTAATGCAGAGTTTTTCAACCCTTTTTGAACCAAGGTACACTTTTATTTATAAAATGGTTCTGAGGCACACCGTCCGTCAAAAATATTTGAAAATGAAGTTATGTCAAATATTTAACTGTACTACCTCATAATCAGATCAGAACCGGTATTAACAAAGAAGAAAAAAATACTTAAAATAAAAAAGAATGATCTGCTTTATTTATGTTTTTATTTTTTCAGTGCAATCTTAAACCGCTTTGTTAAACAAATTAAGTTATTAAATGTACTGTGCTACCTCATGAGTAGATAAGTAGTATATAAAAAATATATAAAAATCTACTGCCACCTACTGATATGGATGACTATTACAGTTCTTCGTCTGAAGATAGCAAAAATACTGAATAATGGCCTGATTTTTTTGGAAAGATAAAATTGAGCAAATTCCAGCGGCACACAAGACAAGGTCTCACGGCACACTGGTTGAAAAACACTGTGTGTAAGACATGTGTAAATGAGTCCATCAAGTGAATGAATAGATACTCAGATGGATGCTGTGGAAGTGGGCACATGTTACCACGCATTAAATTGCACTCATATTTTTCTATTTGTTTTTACTTTTTTGTTGTTGTCTAGTTTGTTGCACTTTAATTACATTGCACTTTTCTGTTAGTTTTGCAACATTTTTGTTAATGGCATGGTTTGCAATTAGGCACCTTGGGCTGCTCGCAAGTTGGGTTCGGGTCCTGAGTGTGCTGCGTGTGTAGAATCTGAAGTAGACGAAAAAAAGAGAAAGAGGACCAAACGAACATGGCAAATGTAAACAAAGCTAATGCAACGAAGGAACGAACTAAAAGAGTTACATTAAATGCATGCAGGACTTTGAGGTTGTCCCTTGGAAATATGGATGATATGTATATGAGAAAATTTACAGACTAGCAAATACGGATTCCAAATTATTTGAAAATAAGCTAAATATTGGTCTTTAAGATGGATTTGTTTGATTGAAAAGTTAAAGTGAAAAAAAACTCTTTCGTGATTATTTTGTTTGATTACAATAAAGAATGTAGTTCTGTCTTTACTATTAGACCTCTGCAAAATAAAATTGCAGAGGAAGCCAGGGTTGTTCTTTATCTTTACTCTTATTGCTCAATGCTGATTTAAATTGTGACCGTTTACATCACTGTAACCATTGGCCAATCGTGTTGCTTTTCTTTGATAGCCACACATTTGTGATTTTTAACCTTGGATATTTAATAAAAAGAAAGGCCTCATTGAAGAAACCTTAGAATAAATTCACATTTCTGCATCTAGAGGGCTTCTGGTACAGTCCATTCCTGTTTTCTTGGCAAGTTCAAAATACATGTATGTATTCTCTCCCTAGTTTGAGTATGTTGCAAAGATGTTGTTTTAAATACACTAAATAACCGGATTTTAGGTAAATACTTTTGGACTTAATCAAGTCGAAAACAGACCAGACCAGATTTAGTAAAATATACAAATAAAAAACAAAATCTTTCTATACATGATTAGGGTGGGCTGTTTGCCCTTGACTTGGACCACTTGCCTGCAGATCATCAGGGTTTTTCACCCTCATTATATTGGAGCATATTGTCAGAGTTTGTCTCCTGCAGTCCTTACCCCATTCTCAGAACCCCTTCACTTTTTCCCTGCCCAGGTGTTTGCAATTTGTCAATAAGCCACATCCTCTATAAAAACCCCGGACTCGCTTCTTTCTTTGCTTAAGCATTTTGATTCCTGAACCTCTCGCTCTCTAAAATGACAAGCCTTCGCTTTCCACGATCCAGTTATTGCCACTCCAAGATCACCTCCTCTTGTTCCGTCCTTGTTGCACAATCTTCCACCCAAGCCAGCTTCCTTAAAGATATTCCAAAATCTTTACTTCAAGATTTTTTTCTTCACCCCTAGACCCTAGAAAGTTTTTTGCTGCTGTTTAAATGAATACCCTTTCCTGGTGGGGTTAGACTATATCCCTTGTGTCTCGCGGTTAGGTCTGTGTGACACCTCATGACAAAACAGATTTAGCCAGAAATACAATCTCTGAAAGTGCTGGGTAGTTTTTTTCAAATGAGTTGAATTAATCAATTTATGTGATCTAGAATATATTTCTTAATATATTTCATAGTGCAGTGAGATGCTCTGCTCTAAGATTTGATCCACAACACCAGTCGAAGTGTTTTAATCTAGGCTTAAACACTTCTATTTAATGGCTCATGAGTTATTTCATACTCTTGTCTTATTTCTCTTGCATGCATTTCAAGCCATCAACCCGGCTCTTGCACCTGACGTATGCCGTCATCTAAAACACAGGTGTCAAACAGGTGGCCCACGGGCCAGATTAGGCCCGCTAAGGGATTGAATCTGGCCCGCGAGACAACACTCAGAGAAGCGCAAGAGAAAAACAAGCTGCAGGTTGAAATATGTCAACTTGATGTTGCCAAAGCCAGGTGCCTCTCACAAAGACTGTACTTGTATTTATTTCTCTCTCTCTGTCTCTCACTCTTCCACCCCTTTTCTCCCACTCTCTGTGTCTCTCTTTTTCTCTTCCTTTGTTGCTCTTAATTTAATTTTTTCCTTTTCTCTCATTTCTCTTTCTCTCTTCCTACCCTTTGCGCTTTGTTTTCTCTTTTCTCTCCTTCTGTCTTTCTATTTCTCTTTGGATTTCTTTCTTCCTTTCCCTTTCTTCCCCCCTTCTCACGACTTCTCTTTGTTTCTCTTTTGTTTCTCACGCTCCTTCCCTTTCTCCCTTTCTTTGTCCCACCTTCTCTCTTCTTTTCCCTTCCTCTTTCTCTTATTTCTCTATCTCTCTTTTTCTTTCTCTTTATCCTACTAGTCTGGCCCCCGACAGAATGTTTGTTCTATTGTGTGGCCCCCGAGTTAAAATGAGTTTGACACCCCTGATCTAGAACCTGCATCGGATGAGGTTTGAGAGCGGAAAACTGTTTACTGTACATTCTGGTATTACCTACAGTGTATTTCATGTCGACGATGTCTGTTTATTATCTATCGATGCCCTTGCAATATCCATTGCAGCCTGTCCATCTTGGAAAGTGGATTACCTCTTGTGTGGGCCCTTCTTAAAGATTTTTTCCCTTCAGTTTTTGAGTCTTTCCTTGACTCATGTATGTCTCAGATCAAAGGAAGGTGTAAGTGTAATCTGTAAAGACTTTTGAGACGTATTGTGATTAAGTGATATACAAATAAACATGGATTTACCTCACTATGTGTTAATTTCCAAAAAATGAAATGACCTACCAGTGCTGAAACATTGCTGGTGGGTGCTTGAGGGATACCTTGGCAGTTTGGTGGCCCCGGACGTAAGGAGTGCATATGCATGAAACGAGATTCTATTCAAATTATAATCATTTCAAAGTTGCAAACAAACACCAACTGAGGAAGCAGAGCTCATCAAAATACACCGAGTCAACTGGCGGGCTATTACACACAGGTTAACGCAAACAGCAAAAATCACTGAGGCATACTGCTCATGATTAAATCAAAAGGCACCGCTGGCGTTGGCACGAGACGGCAGATGGATCAGACCTTGTGTCTGGAGCTTCAAACTCATGAGGGAGGAAGAGGCGGAGGCCAGGGTCAGACCTCGAGCACAGCCCCAAGACGGGCGTGCACGGATTTTGAGTCAGGTCAAGTTTTGAGTAATGTTATTTTGTCAACCAAATGGCATTATTCCTACTAATTTGTACTTGATCATTTTAAAAATTGCATTTGCAGTATTTATTCGTGTGTAATGCGCACTTTTTTGTACCCCGAAAAGAACTCGAAGGTTAGGTGCAGGTTATACACATGGTTTTACCACAGTACATAACCGTATTTGAGCAATTATTAATCAGCCAAGATATATCGCCGATCACATTTGCACAACAGGAATTAAACTCGGTTTGCTGCGTAGATTCTTAACAACTAAGGTTAGAGATGACACAGGAAAAGGCTTTAGCTTTTATCTCATCATTACAGGGTTGTTACTCACGGTAAGTCCGAGTCTGACTCTTCTTTTCGGCACTCCCAAAGTAACTCGTATCTAACTTAAATTACCTTAAATTCCGGACTATAAGCGAATACTTTCAACCCTGCGGCATATTCAGTGATGCCAATTTATGTAATTTTGGGGTACAAAAGGTAAGATTTAGACCGATGGAATAAATGCGCCGAGGAAGACTGCAACTTCTTGGCTTGTGCATGAATTAAAGTATCGTAAACATACCTTCATCATGCTAAATGCAAAAAGGACAAACTCCACTCCAGCTGTGATTCCTGGGGGCACAACGAAGTATTTGCAGCCGCTTGATATTAGTGTGAATTGTGCATTTAAAGTGGCACTACGTGTTGAATGGGAGAATTGGATGACTAGCGGCGAGAAATCTTTCACTAAAACTGGCCGCATGCAAAAGGCAACTTTTTCGCAAGTCTGCCGATGGATCCTGACAGCGTGGGGCAGCATCAAAAATCTACCATCGCCAACGGGTTCCGAAAAGCCGGTCTGCTGCGTGACGGAGAGGATGGCACAGAATCAGCAGTGGATGAGAGTTCCAGCGACAGTGACAGCGCGAGTGAGGCTGCGGGAGCGTGGGACGACGTCTATATGACAAAGTTTCTTTCCGACACTGGGGAAGACAACTTTGATGGCTTCAGTTTTATCAAATCATCAGTTCAAGGAGGAAGATGAGGACGGTTTACCGTGATTTTTACAAGTACGATATGATTTTTACCAGACCCGTTTACTGTGTTGCGAGCGTGTTGCTCGCATGTTGCTACCATTAACTGCCCTGTCACAGGCACCGTTTGGGATGAAAGTTATATTATTATTGTTAAAGCTTTGAAAACTCTCTCGGTGTACCATCCTTCTTGGTAAATATGTGTAACCCATGTATAATATGTATTTGCACCTGTATGTTTTTATAATGTATTTATTTGTATTTATTTTAGACACTTATTCTGATATGTTTTGCACGGGCGAATGAAAACGGAAGGGCGGAACAAAACGCATGGTGATGGAAAGTGGGGAAAAGGTGAGGAACAGACAGACCTGTTTGTGGACGCGGCGGACAATAGTGGATATATATTTTTCCCACCCTTACCTTTGGAAATATACACTTTTTTCCTTGGATTACTTTCAACGGGACCCGGACTCTGCAGGTCTGCATCAAACCTTAAGTACCGATATCATTTTCTGTTCATTTTGCCGGCTGTGATTTTTGGACTGTGTACCTTAATGAAGGACATTTAGATTAAATTGCGGGACTCAAAGTCGGGTTTGGGTTAATTTTGTGTTTGTGTTATATTTTTTTAATGTGGGTGCATGCGGCTTTTATACAGGTGCGCTTGTGTAAGTACAAAATCGTTTTTCCTGTTAAAATGTGGTGGGTGCAACTTATAATCAGGTGCGCTCTATAGTCCGGAATTCACGGTAAGTGTGTGTGTGTGTGTGTGGTGGATTTAACTCTGTTTTGCAATCAATGCTAGGATTAGCCTTAGATCTGTCGAGGTTTCTGAACAGATTTAAGGCATCTTTGATTACAAGTTCTCAGCCTGACAGATTTTTGATATTTTGTTGTCTCGATGCATTCATATATCTCATCTCATCTCATTAGCTTTACCGCTAATCCTCAGTAGGGTCGCGGGGGTGCTGGAGCCCATTCCAGCTATCTCCGGGCAGTGGGCAGGGGACACCCTGTACTGGTTGCCAGCCAATCGCAGGGCACACAGGGACAGACAACTCGCTCGCTCATTCACACCTAGGGGAAATTTGGACCGGCCAATCCACCTGAAATGTCTTTGGAATGTGGGAGGAAACCCACGCAAGCACGGGGAAAACATACAAACTCCGCACAGGAAGTCCGGTAGCTGGATTTGAACCCACACAGGAGGTTCCCAAGACCTTAGAACTGTGCCGCACACGCGCTAACCACTGCGCCGCCGTGCATTCATATATGACGTTCTGAATTAAGTTTACAGATGTCTGTTTGTGTTTGTGACTTTTAAAAGTACAGTAGTTTTACAGGACATGTCGTTATCACAAAAGCAAATTACGTAATGTCATCGCCGAAAAGTTCGGCTTTTATATCATTGTGGAAAAACAAAGTGATGCAATGCGTATAGTTCAAAGTCAAGCTCAACATTTCTTAATAAAATAGTTTATCCCCAGTGATAGGGTATTGGTATAGTATCCGAAGTCTGTCTCATTTCTGAAGAGCTAGACGATGCTTTATACCGGAAAAAAAACAGCACCCATGCTGTATCTGAGTCAGATTAAGATGATTTTCCTGGTAATGGTAACCACGGAAACCTATTTTGTCTGTTTTATTTGGGGGAAGAAAACCCCAACACAAAAAATACTGCCTGGACAGGGAAGAGCGCCATCGTGCTGTACTTGCTCAATACACATCACGAGAAATGGTGTACTTACAACCTAGATAATTAAAGGATCCATAAAACATTATGAAAATCCGGGGCCACGATTAGAATCATTTATGGACAAAGTAATTCTTAAATACAATTTCAAACTAAAATTTAGATGTTTCTTAATGTCTTTAATAAATTATTTTAATTATGGCTCCACATATTCAACAACCTGGTTCTGTAAAAATAGTGTGATGATAAAATCAGATTGAATGGCTTTTCTTGTGTCATCTAGAACTCTAGTGGTGTGGTGGCTAAGAACGTTTGGGACCTGCAATGCTTAGTTTGAGCTGAGAAAAAACTGTACCGATTTTCATCAGAAATTAGGAGTGCACTTTAACCCAAATAAATATGGTAAATAATAATTAAATCCATCATAAAGTTTTGAAGATTACCAGTCCCAAAAATAATGAATTCACTCTTTTTTTTCTATTTTGCTTGAAAGTGTAGCAGTGATGTTACTGGGGAAAATTGCACCCAACTCCCCTCAATAATTTGTGGCATGATTTTGATGATGCATAGTCCTTTTTATATCTCTCAGGAGTTGGTACTCTTTGAGTACCAGCCATTTTTCAGAAACAGGATCTCCGAATGCCTGCCAATTTGGGGTATTTAGGCTCTGATAATACAAGCACATGGAGTCCCAAATAAAATAATAAACTCCCATATTTCACAAAAAAAAATTAAAAATCATACTGACTCAGTTTTCAGTAGTCTACCAGAGAAAATATGTTTTGAACAAAATCAAGCTTTAAGACATGTATTTATTTAGGGTGTGTCAGGATCCAGCACGCCACAGTCCTACAGGGGCGCCAACAGGCAGAGGGACTGGCCCACACACCTTTTTCTCATTAACCACACCTGTCTGTGACCAAGAAATCAGTAATTAAAGAGTATGCCATCAGCAGAATCTGTTGTATTGTTTCTCTCTTTTGATGTTACTACTTGTCTATGTTTTCCAGCTACCTGCAACTTGCCATCGATCAATTCTGGACTTTAAACTTTGCCAACAGTGTGTGTTTTCCAGACTGTGTTTTATGTTACTTGGTTTCTCCCCCTCAGCCCCACTCATGTGTCTTTTGTCATTTCCTTTTGCCCCAAAATAAGCTCTTGCCATTCAGCCTGTGTATCTGTTTTAGGGTTTGCTACATAAAAACATAACATAGTACTAACTTTGACAATTGTTAGGGGCTGCAGACAGGAAAAACCTTACTATCATCAACACAGCACAGAAAACCATGAACTACTTACTACCAAGTCTGGAGGACATTGGAGGCTTGCCATACCGCAGAACACAACTTAACAAGGGAATCCTCTCAACCAAGCCACCAACTCTTCGATCTGCTGCTCGCTGGTGGACTTTACAGATCCATCAATACAAGACACAAGGCTAAGGTACAGTTTCTTCTGGAGGGTGATCATCACCCTTAAAAAGCACACAAACCTGTGACAAGATATATTTTGCCTATTTATAGTAAAATGTGTATTCCTATTTTACTTCAGTTGTCAAGTTAACCCTTAAAATTGCAGTAAAATTTGCCTAAAATTCCGATCCAAGTCGTACCGTAAGTATGTGCCTGAACCATTTGGAGAGAATTGAGAGTTCTCATGTCATTTAAAAGGTAACACACGTTTTGTTCAAAACGGAGAGTTACTAAGTTGGAACACACAGATATATAAAGTTTTCAGTCCCTCCTAAAAAAAATTCACATGCCTGCAAAAGGGTCTAGCATGGGTATTTTAGATGGAAAGAACTGGGAATAATGCAGGAAGCCTTACTTGGTCGCAAGTCAAATTTGATGACAATCTTAAAAACTAAACATTGTATTATACATGTTTTTCTATAGGCATGTCAAAGCGTTTCCAAAAGTGGCTATTTGTAGACGACCAGTTTACAGTCCTAAAAACTTTGCAACCGTCTATTTTTTAATAACAGACCCTCATAGGTTGTCACAGGCTAAGGATCATAAATAAAGGCTTGCAATTGGCCGAGAGTGGTGTCAAACAAAAGGTCAGAGGGTGACGACTATAAAGGAAATCATCTGTCCAGTCTGTTTATTTTGAAAGGGGAGTTATGGAGGAATGCTTTTAAGCGAATTTTTTTAATCTGTCTGCATTATCGATTGTTTTGGAGTATATATTTTACACGGACAAATTCATTGGACTCTTATGAATGTAACAGATAATGTTTGCAGGGAATCATGTCATGAATAGAAAATGATAGCACTTACGGTGAATAACACAGGCTTAATAATTTATGGGTATCTCGTTTCAGACTTATCAAGTAACATCAAAGCAGCGCCGCCGTGAGTGGCATCCTTTCCAGCAGCTCCGTGTTATTTCGCACTTTTTGTGATTTATTGTTTTAAGTGTCTGCTTCTATCTTCGGTGTTTTTCGTCCCGTTTGACAACTACACTTTGGATAACTTTCTATCCTATCGTTCTGGGTTTTAACACACAAAAATGCGTTTATTCGAGGAATCAACTCATTACCCTGAAGAATTCTCGTGCCGGCGTGATGAGGGGGCCCTATAGTGGATGCAGTGCCGAAGCTAAGGCTAAGCGACTAGCAGCTTTATAAGTTTTCTGTACTGTCCGTAATCATGGTAAATGTGAACTCTACCGAATAAGACCGACGAACTGGTTGTGCTGGTGAAAAACATCAAAGCGTACAGGGAGTGCAGTTTGCTGTGTTTTACAGAAACGTGGCTCACGTCTAGCATACCGGACGCTAACGTGGAGCTACCCGGAGCTACCCGGCGTCAGCGCTGTTAGACAGAGACACAAAAGCCTGCGGGAAGCGGAGAGGAGGTGGACTCGCTATCTACGTAAACACCTGGGCACAAAGATTTCCATCTGCTGCAGGGACGTCAAACTTTTGGACTAGCGTGTGACGTCATCCACTCCGCTGTGGCTAAACCACAAAAAAAGCACCCCGAGGGCATCCTGTTAATCTGTTAATAAACAACAAAGGAGACTGCTGGAAGTGTGAATTTCCCTACGGGGATGAATAAAGTATCTATCTATCTATGATGTTTCTGTTATGAGTACAATTTGATACGGTCATCATATCTTAAATCCCAAAAGTTGAAGTTTTCCTAAAACACGAGGCATGAATTTTTTTCAGTGACTGGTGACATCGTAAAGACATGATTAAGAAATCAACAGTCTCACAGCCCGATGCTCTTTTATGCATTGATGAATTTGCAATTAACGTTGCAACTGCCTTTGTAGCTCTCATTTCGGGTCGTAACGTGCTAATTCCAGATGTGTGATTTTTGTGAGCCTTTTAGGTGAATGCTACAGCCTCTGCAACTCTGCATAGATGTTTGAGGTCACCACCATCCAATTTCACTTTACTAGAAAGAAATCTTTCTCTCTTTAGCAATTGATCTCTTTCTTCTAGATCTTTTCTCTACTTCTACTTTGTACTCAAGTTGATTTTCTCTGAAAAAGAGATGTCACTGCCAATTTGTGGTCGGAGTTAGTCCATTGTCGTACTGGCCTAAATTCCACAGCAAACCTACCTAAAGCACTGCTTAGCTTATGCCAGTCATAAGAGCTCCTTAACAGAACATACTGAAGCCTTCAATTGCAAACTATTTCCTTACACTTTCTGACGGGTATGTGCCGTGAACGGCACCCACACAGTAAGTTTGTGGATGGTGACGCTTCTTGGTTATTAAACGAGATAAAGGGGAGCTGATGTCGTGTTTGAAAGGCCAATTGCGGCCCGCGGTGTGATAGTTTGAGGGCCCAGCCTTAATATGAAAGTCTAAACGTACAGTGTGATTTATTAAGTGAAGTGAAGATTGTTGTTTTGGTGCCACTCTCGTCCCCAGGATCATCCTTCACTGCCTACCTGTGTAGTTTAAGATACTTATACAAGAGTGAAGCGCATAACCATACTCCCCAACACTACCATTTTACGTGTTAGACTACTGCCTTTCTCCCCTTAAAGACACCCACTGATTATAAAAAAAAAATGTCTTTTATGTCTTGTAAATTTCCATCCATCCATCCATTATCTGTACCGCTTATCTTCAGTAGGGTCGTGGGGGTGCTGGAACCTATCCCAGCTACCTTCGGGCAGTAGGCAGGGGACACCCTGAACTGGTTGCCAGCTGGTCGCAGGGCACAAGGAGACAAACAACTCACTTGTTCATTCACAACTAGGGACAGTTTGGACCAGCCAATAAACCTGACATTAATGTTTTTGGAACAAGGGATGAGGAAACCTACGTAAGCACGGGGAGATCATGCTAACTCCACACAGGAAGGTTTGATTGCATGACCTCAGAACTGTGCCGCACACACGCCAACCACTGCGCTGCTCTGCTGCCCCCTTTGAGGTAGGTATTAAGTAATATATTTTTTGTTCATTTTAAGAAGCAACGGTCGAGGCAGGTGATAGGATGCAACAAGGGAGAGGAACAAAAAAACACAGGCTGACATGATAAAACCTAACAAGAAATCACAGGGACACTTACAAACGAGTGAAATCCTGCCAAAAACCTGACATAAAACCCAATATTCAATAATGCCACCTGGTGTTTACTTTGGTTAACTTCTACTAAAATGGTTTCAAGTCTTTTTTGTGCATTTTGTGCTCACTACAAAACTACAAAAGGATTTAGCCAAATGTATTTGTAATGCAAGTGTTATCATTTTATGAGCATATTGGTTTTTTGGCTTTTTTTTGTAAAATATGCAAACGGAATTACAATTAAAGAAACGTCTTTTTGAGTAATATACATATATATATATATATATATATATATATGTATATATAAGATATAGGCCAGGGGTGGCAAAACTATGGCCGCGGTCCACATTAAAGCTTTTTCAACCGGCCCGCCAAAGAAAATGGTAAAAATATAACATGTTTTAATGTTGGGAAAATTACTACCGGTACTTATAAAAATGTGTTGAAATAAATATAACATGTACTTTAATTGTCCTTGTGTTTATTTATAATGCACATTGTCACTGGTCTTGAAAATACCCCAAGGCCACCGAGCTGGTGTTAAAATACTGATGTTTAATTTTCCAGATTGTAATCACATTTGACCTGCGAACATGTAAGGCTTTAAGCTATTGTCCCAGCTGTGTTCAGCCAAGATGCCCATTCTATACTCATCTTCAGGCATGCGATTGCAAAAAAATCTGTTGTGAATAAAAACCTTCTATTTCTGTGTGTTCCAACTTAGATTACTCATTGTTTGTAGCAATTGCAGTGATTACTTCAGTTGGGGACAAAGCTTCAGAGTGCAAACTTTGGAAAGATACCAAAACCATCCAGTTTCTCCAAAAAGTTTAACAACAGCATTTAATTTACTTTGGATTACTCTAGGATTGGGATTCTTGGTGAATTTTACGGGATTTTTTTAAGGGGTTAAGCGACTAGTTGCTTAAGTGAGACACTATAAGAGCGTAATCTGGAACAAAGCACTGATTTTCAGCAGCAGACCCCTGGAAGGTTGCGGACTAGTTTAAAAGCAATGGCAGCCGCTTTGAGATTTAAAGATGAAGTTTGGAGGCAGTGAGTGCAGATGTTAAAGCAGCGGGGAATTGCCTTCAAACATTTTCTAAAATGATAGCAGTAAGGCAGCTATGGAAATAGAGATTGGGTTAAGAAAAGGGAAAATACGTGAAAAAGTTGCCTAAAACTCAAAGTATGAATATGAAGCCAAGTAAAATGTATATCTCAAAGCAGAGCTTTGCTAAATTCGTACCCCTAACTGCACTCAAAATAATCAAAATAAATGATAAATTTCCTTTTGGTTGTTAAACTCATGGTTCATAGATACGAGCATGTAACATCTTGTAAGTAACTTTACTTTTGTTGTTGCTGTTTATATCATTGTCATATTTGGCCAAAAATGTGCTGTTCTTTGATTCCCACACCCTTTAGGGCAAATCTGCTTTTTGTAATCTAGGAGATTTAATAAAAAGAACCGGCTCGACGGTGGATCTTTAGAACAGGTAGGAATTGTTTGCATCATGAAGGTTTTAGCAGAGTCCTCTACCGTTCTCTTTGCAAGTTCAAAATTCATTGATGTATTCTCCCCTTATTTTGAGTGTCTCACAGTCTACTGATCCCTTTTTGTTCTACAAATGGTTTTACTCTGTAACAGAAACGGTCATAATTTAGTTTAATTTGAATCAAATATATCAGAGTAACATTTAGGATTGTCTTCCTATACTCTGTACAGTGTTGTGAAAAGGTATTTGCCCGATTCAATTGAATCTGTTAGACAAAGTGAAGTAGCCTACCAAATGTCAATAACACAGTTGACATGCCACGATCCAAAAAAATTCCAGAAGAAATTACAAGAGATGTTATTGAAATCTATCAGCCAGGAACTGGTCACAAATCAATATTAAAGGCTGTAGAGCTGCGGTGAACCACTGTTAGAGCCTTTGTCCACAAATGGAGAAAACTGGGAACAATGGCAAACCTTCCCAGGATTGGTCAGCCAAATATTACTCCAAGAGTGCCCCGATGGCTCATCCAGGAGGTTACGAAGGAACCTCGAAAAACAACTACTATAAGAAAGACACTGGCCGAAAACAGCAAAGTCTGGATTTAAACCTATTTGAGATGCTGTGGTTAAAACCAAGCAGTTCATGCTTGAAAACCCCTCTAATACGGCAGATTTGAAACCATTTTGCAAAGAACAGTGGACCAAAATTCTTCCGCACTTTGTGAAAGATCCCTTACCAACTATAAACAGTTGATTTCTGTTATCGCAGTCAAAGGTGGCCCAACTCTCTATTAGGTTCAGGGGGAACTCCTTTTTTTCACAGCCAAATATGTTTTGATTACTGGGCCTTATTAAATGGAATCAACATTTCAAAACTGCATTTTGTATTTCCATGGGTTGTCTCTCTGTAATATTTAAATTGGTTCGATGATCTGAAATCGTTGTTAGGGCTAAATATGCAACAAAAACACAGAAATCAGGACGGGGACAAATACTTTTTCACACCACTGTATGTACTTTCCTCACATGGCTGAAATTTTCTCCCAATAGTTTGCAGTGAACCCTAACAATATTAGCAATCTACGATGAAGTTGTCTTCTGCTACCAGTGAACGAGATGATCCAGATTGGAGCCAACATGTGTTATACGAGATGTATCTAACGAAAAAATGAGGGTTGTTTTCCCCCGAACAAAATTTTTTATGCTCCGTAGACAAATTAAAACGATCAAAAAACATATACAATACAGGGAAAATGTATAGCTATGCTTATGTTTATGTGTTCATTTACTCAATTATTTAGTACACAGGTGTCAAACGGGCAGCCCGCGGGCCAGATAGGGCCAAGGGTTTTATTCTGGCCCTCAAGACAATACTGAAAGAAGCACAAGAGAAAAATAAGCTGAAATCTTGAATATGTCCCCTTGATGTCACCCTAGAAAGGCACCACTCCCACAGCAACTTTAGTAATATTTTTCCCTCTCTCTCTCTGTTTCTCTCTCTATTCTGTTTATCGCTATTTATTTCTCCCTCCCTTCTCTTTCTCGATTTCTCTTTTTTCCATTTCATTCTCTCTCTCTTTCTTTACCTATTTGTCTCCCTTTTGTGCTCACTTTCTTCTCTATTTCTCTCTCGAACTCTCTCTCCTTCTTTCTTTCCTTTTTTCTCACCCACTCTTTCATTCTCTTTTTTCTGTTTATCCCTATTTTTTCTCTTTCTCCTTCTCTTTTGGGCTTTCCTTCTTTTTTATCACTTTCTTTCTCACTTTCTCTCTTTCTCACTTCCCTTCTTTCCCTATCCATTTTTATGCGCTCCCTTTTTCTTTCTCACTCTCTCTCTCTCTCTGTATTTTCTTTTGATATTTCTGTCTCTCTCTCTCTCTCACTTTCTTTCTCTTTGTTTATTTCTCTTTCTTTTCCATCTTTCTTTCTCTTTCTCCTTTTTACTCCAATACCTCTCTCTATTGTACGCTTTCTATTTCTCTCATCCTTTCACCCTTTTTTGTCTCCCTTGTTCTCTCTTTTGTTTCTCTTTTCTTCTCTCTCCTTTTGTCCCTCTTTCTTTCTTTCGCAATAATGTACGTTACATTATTTTACATAGCATATGGCCCCCACAGCTAAAATGAGTTTTCCATCCCCGATTCAGTAGAATGGTGGAAGCGAGCTTCTTCATAATGTAATCAACAGCCTCTGTTCTAATTGGAAAAAGCCATTTATAAGCTTTTGTGTCAGGTAAGATAACACTATAACAGCGTAATCAGCAAGTTTGCACTCACCGAGAAACCCTGATTTATGCATGCATCATATTTGGATCATTTTCCTTAAATCCTACACGCTGCTCAGAAGACATGGCAGGAGAGTGTATCAGATTCATTAATTCACTGAATTATACATCATACACTGCATTTGTTCAAGTATCCCACGCACTTTTTTGTACCCAAAAAGAACTTGAAAGTGTGGGTGCACATCATACATAAGCGATTTAGGTTGTAAATTACCGTATTCAAGCAATGATGGATCGCTTGAATAATATTGCTGACCACATTTGCATATGTGTTGCAACAGGATTCAAATTGTAAATACAATCTCTTTCTCTTTCAAAGTCTATCAGTGATTTTGAACACAGCCCCACATATTCAGCAACTATGTAGTGATTAAAAATGGTGCGATGATCCTTAATGCTTTTCCCTGTGTCATCTATAACTCTAGTACAGTGGAACCTCGGTTCTCGACCATAATCCGTTCCAGAACCCTGTTCAAAAACCGATTTGTTCAATCACCGAAATCATTTTTCCCATTAAAATAATGTAAATCGTTTTAATCCGTTCCAACACCCTGAATGTTTACCTTGAATGTTTAACGTAAACATAAAGCTAACAAAGGCTAATCGTACGTTCGCGTTATCGTAATCTTCCGTACGAAAGATTACGCTAACACGAACGTGTAAAAATAAATTATAAAAGGATAAAGAAAAGAATTATGAATAGGATTTCTTACCTTTGTGGTGGTCAGCAGAAGCCGCAGGTGGACGGTGGGGTATTCCCTAGCAAGATCAGCACACCTTCTTCATATTTTGCTATTATTTCTTCCTTAAATGCAATAGTTGTACGCACTACTTTTCTTTTTTCACCTGTAACAACTTTGCTGCTTGCACTGACTTTCTTCGGAGGCATAATTAGGGGCTAAAACACTTCGTACACCTATATTAAAAGCGAAAGCAAAACAAAGCACGTCCGCACGTGATAACAGTTGGTCACGAAAAGAGCGATCTACACCCGTACGCCTTTCAGCATCGCATCCTAGCGTACGCACTCACGTTCGAACTCCGATTTTTTTGACCGAACAGCGAAGCAAGAATTTCTCGAAATTTTTGGTCGGACTCCGATTTGTTCGAACTGAGAGGCGTTCGAAAACCGAGGTTCCACTTTACACAGGTGTGAAAGGGTTTGAATTCAGCCCGCAATAAAAAGCACAAGTGAAAAATGAGTTGCAGTTTTAAATAAGTTCACTTGGAGTGGCCAGAGCATCAGCGTGGTAAAAGTGTTTCCGCTTACCACAAAGGGTAATGTGGTGTTCACAAATGGGAAATTACATTTCTGAAAAGTGTTGAATGATCCTATTTCACTTTAAAGGGACAGGGTGTAATTTTTAGTGCCTCCAGGTGGTACAAAATAATTTATTCAGTAAAAAAAAAAACATTTATTTGAGGAATAGGCAAAAATACATGAAGCATAGCAATGTTAGTTTTTATAAATATTAATTGGTCAAGAAACTTGTATTTCTTTTACATTGCGGAATCGATACCTAGTAGTTGCCGCCATGTTTGCCTGGCATCTTGCCGCTATGCTGTGCTTATTTGGCACTGCTTTTCGTTCACACCAGACCAGGGGTCTCAGACTCGATTGAGTCAGGGGCAGCTGAAGCTCGGTACTGGCTGGGGTTGGGACAAATAGGGTTTGTCACAAAAACAGCCCTGATCAAATCATTCTGTTCTTAAAGGGGAAATGTTTTATAATTGTCCAGTAGATGTGACGGTCATGTGTAGTACAACCAAAAAATGAGTCCAAGGAAGGCTACAAACTATGGAGATTGAAAGTGAGCAAATAATTTAACTTTCAAATTATGGTGGGGGCCTCAAACTATCATCCTGGGAGGGGGCGCAATTGGCCCTTGGGCCGCGACTTTGAGACCTTTAAGTGAAAATAAATAAAAGAGAACCAGCCAGAAACACTGGGTGCTCATCTACTCCAAAGCTCTGAACTTAAAATTGCCCCCTGGTTTGTGGCGCTGCAACAGCATTTTAGCTTGCTGCAGGGATGTTCCCATTCTGCCAAAAAAAAACCAACATGATGCTCGGTAAATACACCCCATTTCGAGGCACACATTACTGGGGGACTTTATGAATTTGTGCCATTTGTAAAGCGTTAAGGGAGGAAATTGAATCCAGGGAACAATCCACCACATAACTTGACATTTTCATCATGGTTCTATTTTATTGTTACTGATTGACTGTGTATTGCTATTATCTAGTGGTCAAAATAGGAAGCTATTGTCCATGTTACTAAGTTACCAACGTAATTTATCGTTGCAGTTGTTGTCAACTTGGGTGTATCAAGACCGAGTACCCCCAAAAATGATAGCATTTTTAAAACTCTCTTTTCCTTAATAAAGGACAGGATAGGCTAAAATATGGTGAGAAACGATTGGTGTAAAAAAAGAAGTAAAACAAAACAAAAATGTGAATAACGCAGCGTCTGAAATACTTATCTGCCTTGAAATGTTTAGTCCATTTTTGATTCCTGGCACCGCATCATAGTATTTTTGTAGTATTTCTGCAGTAGTTTTCTTTGTATTTATGTGGTAGAATTTTTGTATGATATCTGTAGTATTAACGTTGTTGTATTTTAGGTGTAGCTTTGTTGTGTTTCTGTAGTATTGCTGTAGTTTTGTTTTTGTTGTATTTTGCAGTAGTATTTCTGTAGTATTACCCTAGTGCAATCTTTGTAGTATATCTGTTGTAATTTTGGAGCATTACTCTAGTTGTAGTCATTTGCTATTTTTGGCATTTTTCTGCAGTCAGATATAAGTAGTATTTCTGTAGTATTTTTATACTATTGCTGTACTTTTTTATGTTTTCTTTAGTAAATCTCACCTTAACGGCACCCAACGAAAGTTCCAGCATCATCACCTTGTCCAATGCAGATTCGGGACTCATCACTGAAGATAACCCTAATCCAGTCATCCACAGTCCATGATTGCCTCTCCTTAGCCCATTGCAGTCTTCTTTTTTTGTGTTTGTGCGTCAACTATGGTTTCTTTTTACCTTTCTTAGTAAAATCCCATTTCCTTTAGGCGATTTTGCACTGTTCTGTCACATGCATTGACTCGAACTTACTCCCATTTTTTCTTCATTTGTCTTGTTGTGCAATTTCTGTTTTCAAGACATATGGCCTTTAGTTGTTTATCTTGATGCCTACATGTATTCCTTGGCTTACCAGTACGCTTGACTTTAACAACCTTGATTCTTACATGTCTTCCTTGGCTTACCAGTACGCTTGACTTTAACAACCTTCCTATGCTGTTTGTACTTGGCAACCATATGAATAACGATTCAAGTTTATTGTCATATGCAGAGTAAAGAACCACGATTCCTTGCACAATAAAATTCTTACTTTGCTGTCCAGACAGTCGCCAGCGTAATAGAACTAAGAAAATATATCCATGTATACGTAAAATGATATTATGAAGATTATCTCAAGATGAGTTAAAGCAATAAGATAAAAATAAGATAAAAATAAGATAAAACACAGTGACTATGGTGCAAGAATAGTCCAAGTATGGTCCAGTTTAAAGTGTCTGCAGTGTAATAAAGAGTCTGTTGTGTGCTGAACGTGTCTGTGGTATATTGTTCGATGAGCACCCGTTTAAGAGTCTGATAGCAGAGGGGTAAAAGGAGTTCTTTAGACGGGTTGTTCTGCATTTCACACTCCTGTACCTTTGTTCTGAGGGTAGGAGTGTAAACAGTCCGTATTGTAGGTAGGCAGGGTCCTTGATGATGGAGGCAGCCCTCCTGTGGACTCTGTGATGGTGTATGCTCTGCAAAGAGGACGGGTCAGGATGCTCACCACGATGCAGCTGTAGAAGTTGCTGAGGATAATGCTTGACATCCCAAACTTCCTCAGCCTCCTCAGGAAGTACAGTCACTGTTGAGCTTTCCTGGCCAGCTGTGTGGTGGTGAGGGTCCATGTGAGGTCCTCAGCGATGCGCACGCCGAGGTACGTAAAGCTACACACTTGCTCTACTTCAAGCTCCTGGCTAAATAGTGGCTGATGAGTTCTCCTCTCCCTCATGTCCACTATCATCTCCTTTGTCTTGTCCGTATTGAGGGTGACGTTGTTTTCCTCGCACCATGTCACAAGACTTCCAATTCCCTCCTGTAGGCCGCTTCGTCCCTGCAGTGATTCTACCTATCACTGCAGTGTCGTCGGCGAACTTCAGGACAATGTTGCCCTTGTCTGAGGCGACGCAGTCATGCTTAAATAGGGTGTAGAGGATTGGGCTGGGAACGTATCCCTCTGGGGTTCTTATGTTGGTGGTGATGCTGGCTGAAAGTCGCAGAGGGTGGGGTGCAAACCGATTGTAGATAGTTTGTGGGTGAATTTATGGAGGATGACCATGTTGAAGGTGAAGCTGTAATCTACAAAAAGCTTCCTGATGTAGGAGTCTTTGTTTTCCAGGTAGGACAAGGAATTATGAAGGACAGCTGTAATGACATCTGAGGTGGAGTTACTTTCTTCAAGAAGTTTTATAGAGCAAGTGTAGAAAAATACATACGGAATCACTCAATTCTGAGGAAAAAAATATGGAATCGGTGCATTTTGAGTAGAAAATAAGGACACAGCCATTCAATTTTCTTTCCTTAATTAGGCACCTGGCTTAGATTAAGTATGCTTGGGGATCATGAATTTATTTTCTAAGATGATAATGCATCATGACACAAAGCAAAAACTGTGAAAGCATTACTTGGAGAAAGACGCATAGAGTCAATGTCATGGCCCGCTAATAGCCCAGATCTCACCCCAATTGAAAACCCGTGGTGGAAATTGAAAAAATTGTCCACAACAAGGCTCCACCTTGCAAAGATGATCCGGCAACTGCAATCAAAGAGAGTAGACCAGATTGATGAAAAATCCTGTTTCTCACTCATCAAGTCCATGCTTTAGAGAGTGCAAGCTTTTATAAAAACCAAAGGTGGTGCAACTAAATCCTGGTGATATGTTTTGATTGTTTTTCTGTGTCTGTTTTTCATGGTTCTATATTTTCTTCCTCAGAATTGAGTGATTCCGTATTTATTTCACTGCACTTTTTCTATAAACGTAACATTTACTGACCATTCCATGTTTTTTCTTAATTTATATTAGTGTTTCTGAATGCCAATATGTTGCATGATTGTTTCATGTTTGCATGAAACAGAAAAAAATGTCTGAGTGGGGGCTTGCCCAAGACTGGTGATTACATACTTTTTGCTGGGGGTTGTATTAATGTAGGGGCGGCATGGCAGCTTCGTGGTTAGAGCACAGCCCCACTGCAGAGATCCAGGGTTTAAGTCCAGCTACTGCAGCCTCCCCGTGTGGAGTTAGATTGTTGTGGGTTTACTCCAAGCACTCTGGTTTACATTTTACCCAAAATCTTTCTAACAAAAAATTAAATACACTTGTTGAAGAAGAATTTGCTTAAATGTGTTCCCCTGTAGCAGCACGGCGGCGCAGTGGTTAGCGCTTGTGCGGCACAGTTCATGTCATGGGAACCTGTCGTGGGTTCAAATCCAGCTCCAGACTTCCTGTGCGGAGTTTGTATGTTCTCCCCGTGCTTGCGTGGGTTTCCTCCGGGAACTCCGGTTTCCTCCCACGTTCCAAAAAACATGCATTTCAGGTGAATTGGCCGGTCCAGATTGTCCCTAGGTGTGAATGAGCGAATGAGTTGTCTGTCCCTGTGTGCCCTGCGATTGGCTGGCAACCAATTCAGGGTGTCCCCTGCCCACTGCCCGGAGATGGCTGGGATGGCCTCCAGCCCCCCCGCGACCCTAATGAGGATTAGCGGTACGGCTGATGAGATGAGATGAGATGTTCCCCTGTATGTTTTTTGTGTTCTGGCCAAAGCCATACCACACCTGTCCACCCAGAGCGACTAAATCAAATGTCTCAAACTCACTGCCCACTAGCCCCCCAGGATAATAGTTTGAGGCCCCTGCCTTTACATGAATGTTAAAGGGACAGTGTGTATCATTCTCCCACTAGACGTTGCAGTATTTTTTCGTGCCACCGAAAACGAGTGCTAAAAGCTGAACAGAAGAAGACAATATACGAAGACTCAAAGTGACCAAAATACACCTTACTTTTGAAAGGTAGAGAAATAAGAAAATAATGAAGAATAAAACAAGGACAAAAATTGAAAAAAAGGGGAGAAAATTGAAAAAGAGGAAAATTAAATTGGAAAAATAAAAAGGAAAAATATTCCTTCATTTTCTTTCTTTCCTTTTTTCTTTCTTTTTCTTTATTTTCCTTTTTTTTGCTTTCTTTCCCCCCACTTTTTTTATTCCTATTTTGTTTTTTTTGATTCCTTTTAAAAAAAAAACAATTTCCTTTCTTTTCATCTTTCTTAGAGGAAGGCTGGGTAAAAATTAGAAGCCAAATTAAGTGTTTTAGCCTTTTTTGGGAACTCATTTTTGGTTGCATTTCACATTACAGCGTCATCCAGTGGACAAATACAAAATAATGTCCCCTTAAGACTAATGGAATGTTTCTATCAGCGCTGTTTTTGTGAAGGAACCTATTTGGCCCAACCTCACCTGGATTCTAGCTTCAGCGGCCCCCAACCTCATTGAGTTTGAGACCCCTGGACTAGAATATGTACAGGTAAAGATAAATAAATATATATATATATATATATATATATATATATATATATATATATATATATATATCATCTCATTAGCTACACCGCTTATCCTCAGTAGGGTCGCGGGGGTGCTGGAGCCCATCCCATCAATCATCGGGCAGTGGGCAGGGGACACCCTGAACTGGTTGCCAGCCAATCGCAGGCCACACAGAGACAGACAACTCACTCGCTCATTCACACCTGGGGACAATTTGGACCGGCCAATCCACCTGAAATGCATGTCTTTGGAATGTGGGAGGAAACCGGAGTGCCCGGAGGAAACCCACGCAAGCATGGGGAGAACATACAAACTCCACACAGTAAGTCCGGTAGCTGGATTTGAACCCACGAAGGAGGTTCCCAAGACCTTAGAACTGTGCCACACACGCGCTAACCACTGCGCCGCCATATATAATTTATAATTATCTGATAAGTCTTTTCTTTAAGGAATTATTTCTGTTTTTGAGAAAGTCTAAATATAATGTTGTAATATTGAAATATGGTACTGCCCATGTTTAGTCATGATTAGATTATTTCTCATTTACAACTTCAGGCCTGTTTTATTTACAATATTAGCCCATGTTTTACTCAATAACAGATAGGAAACATCTATTTCAGTTCGTGAGGCGTCCTAAAAATGTGGAAAGTTAAATATTTTCTCTGTTAAGGATGCCCAACTGAGTTCAATAAGCCCTCATGCTCTTTTTTCCATTGCTCCTATCTGATTTTATTTTGCTTCTATCGGGCTTGAAAAAGAAGAGTTTCTTTGAACGTGCCTCAGAAATAAACGCAAAACATGTGTTACTCTGCTGTCATCTCCTGGTTTAAAGTCATGATTGCATGCTTACGTTTTCAAATGACGTTCCCCACCATGGAACAAGCACATTCCTAAGACGATCACACGAAGAAAATTTCACCTTTTATCTGTTTCAACAAAATATAGCATCACATTTTAATTGCTCCTTTCGGGTGACACTGCGCATTTCTGCTAAAACCCCTGCGAGTATGATTCTTTTTTGTGTAGCAAATGGACACAAAATCCTAGAATACATAATGTCAGGAAAAATAATTGTTAGCATCATAAGGAAACACTTTTATAGGCACTTGCCTGCTTATAATTGAGACTTTGGATTATAACAAAACGATTCAAAGTCTATCCACCAAGAAACAGGGGCGATTTTAGTTTCAGAGCTTTGGGGGTGCTGAACACCCAGATCAGGATGGGCAAACTACGGCACGCAGGTTTCTCAATCTGACCTGCCAAATAAAAATTGTCAAAATATAATGAAGATATACTGTATATGAAAGCAAATATAGTACTAGTAAAAAAACAACTTTGTCCACATTGTTTGTCTGCAACAAAAATACTAAGAAATTACTACAAAACAAAACATCAAATTTTGTGCTTGAAAACAATTATCTGACATATTTTTTGGTCTTCATTCTGTAAAAAAAAAAAACTCCACAGAAATACTACAAAACTACTACTACAGTAATACTATGATACAATAGTACCACTAGAGAAACATTACAGCTGAAATACTACAAAAAACAACTATAGTAACATTAAACAGATAAATACTACCAAGATACAAGTATGGAAATACAAAATACAAAATTCTTCAACAGAAACACAGTAATAAAAAAACACTACGACAAAAATACAACTACTTTAATACTACAAAAATACTACAGATATACTACAAAAAATATACTATGAAATTTATACCAAATACTACTGTAGAAATACTACTTGGACAAGACACCGAATCCCTAATGCCCCCAATAAGCAGGTCGGCGCCTGGCATAGCTGCATGGCCGCTATTGGTGTGTGAGTGTGTGTGTGAATGGGTAAGTGTAATGCACATTGTAACGCGCTTTGGGAGGTCATTGACTTGAAAAGCGCTATATAAATGCAGACCATTTACCATTTACAAAATACTTCAAAATAAAAGTACAGCAAAATACTACAAAAACACGACAAAAAGAAATACCACAAAAAATGCAACTGCAAAAATACTACAAAAATACTACTAAAATAAAACTACAGTAATACTACCGCAATACTACAAATTTATGACTACAGAAGTACTACAAAAATACAACTACAGTAATACTAGAGATATATTACCAAAAAAAATAAACTCTAGAAATACGACAAAAATACTACTTCAGAAATACTGCAGGAATACTACAATACAGTGATAGGAATCAAATAAATTCAACCATCTCAAGTGGAGTATTTCCGAAGCGGCATGCTTCATATTTTTGTTTTACTTTTTTATGATCTAGTGTTTTTTTTTTATTATATCTATAATTACATTTATGCCTATCCTGTCCCTTATTAGGGAAAAGAGAGTTTTTAAAATGCAATAATTTTTGGGAGTGCTCGGGTAGAATTTGCATGTGCTTGACTACCCCACAGACGGGGTAGTTTTCGCTCATACCCAGAAATAGACTTTTTTTATCTTATTTTCTTTTTTTAGGGGGGGGGTTAAGGGTTATTGTTCTATCTTCGTTATTCATTATCCATTATCCGTTATCGGTCAGTTCATAATACGCTACAAAGCCTAGGAGCCGGGACACTTCAGCCAAAAGGCCAAGCTAAGGTCCTAGCCCTAAAGCCTTGCTGCGTGGGGGTTTTGGGGTTTTTAAGGGTTATTGATCTATCTTCGTTATTCATTATCCATTATCCGTTATCGGTCAGTTCATAATACGCTACAAAGCCTAGGAGCCGGGACACTTACTCTCAGCCAAAAGGCCAAGCTAAGGTCCTAGCCCTAAAGCCTTGCTGCGATCATTGCGAATGCACCGTTCCCGAAGGTACTGCAATACCGGGCCGATGCGTGGAGTGGACAGAGCAAGCTCATATTCCATCTCCGAAATGCAAAAATCAAAGAGGCCAAGCTAAGGACCTAGCATACGAATGTTTGCAATTGAAGTGCTGCTGGAAAGTAGGATTACATTGCAGTGGATGACTGGTTGTACTGCATAACAATAATGTGCTATTTGAGGACCTTATATAGCAGGTCATTGGGGACGTGTGTCGATGCGTGTCTCTGTCAATTGTATGACGAAGTGCGTAATTAGGATGCTTCTAGCATGTAGGAACCAAAAGAGGAAAGAAAAGTTGAAATAAATAAATGGGTTGTCGGGACTTTAAATAACATTCATTGATTTGGGTTTCCTGCCAAATAAGCTGGAAAAAGGCCAACCTTGATTGGCTTGACCAGAGTGCTCCAATATTAATGTCCGAATTGATGCAATACTGCTCTCTTGTGGACGTTTTACCGCAGGTACCAGTGTTTCATTTTGGTGACGAAGGCTGCATGTATATTACAGTGCTGTATTTCAAAATATAAATATCTCTCTTAACTCTGAATTACAATATTTACATTGCATTACTACAGAAATTTTTCCCCACAAATGTGATCTGACCAGACATTGGATATTGTAATAGACCATTTTCAAGGCTCATGTTCGCGTTGTAATTGAAATACCAGCTCAGTAGCCTAGATGGTAAGGCGCCCGCTTTGAGACTGGGAGGTAGGTGGTTCGCGCCCCGGCCGAGTCATTCCTAAGACTTAAAAAGTGGTCGGCGGCGCCCTCTGTTGGCTGCGGCTGCATCGGCTCGCTACAACGGGTCAGGTGCAATCGACATTTCGTTCTGTGTACATTGTTACACAGAATGACAATACAAGGAAATTATTATATTATTATTATACTGATCAGAAAGTTAATAGGTAGGTAGGTTGGTAGGTATGTAGCTAGGTAGAATAACTCATTCAGTGTAAAGTTGCAGTGCTGTGTACCAACAGTTTTTCATCAATTTGACTGTTCTTTCACGCCTGCAGTGGCTTGCGAAACTATTTGGCCCCCTAGAACTTTTTGACCTTTTGCCACATTTCAGACTTCAAACATCAAGATATAAAACTGTAATTTCTTGTGATGCATCAACAAAAAGTGGGACACGATCATGAGGTGGAACACATTTTATTGGATATTTCAAAAAAAATTAACAAATAAAAAACAAAAAAAAGTGGATGTGCAAAATTATTCAGCCCCTTTACTTTTAGTGCAGAAAACTGTCCAGAAGTTAAGTGAGGATCTCTGAATGATTCAATGCTGATCTAAATGACTAACGATGATAAATTGAATTTTGTAATTAAGTCTCTGTATAAATGCACCTGCACTGTGATAGTCTCAGAGGTCTTTTTAAAGCCCAGAGAGCCTCATGAAGAACAAGGAACACACCAAGCAGGTCCAAGATATTGTTGTGGAGACGTTTAAAGCTGCATTTGAACACAAACAGATTTCCCAAGCTTTAAACATCCCAAGGAGCACTTTGCAAGCAGAAATGGAAGGAGTATCAGACCACTGCAAATCTACCAAGATCGGGCAGTCCCCCTAAACTTTCAGCTCATACAAGGAGAAAACTGATCAGAGATGCAGCCAATAGGTTCACTCTAGATGAACTGCAGAGGTCTACAGCTGAGGTGGGAGAATCTGCCCATAGGACAACAATCAGTCATATACTGTACAAATCTGGCCTTTATGGAAGAGTGGAAAGAAGGAAGCCATTTCTTAAAAATATCCATTAAAAGTGTTGTTTAAAGTATGCCACAAGACACCTAGGAGACACACCAAACATGTGGAAGAAGGTGCTCTGGTCAGATGAGACCAAAATCGAACTTTTTGGCAACAATGCAAGACGTTATGTTCGGCGTAAAAGCAGCACAACTCATCACCCTCAACACATCATCCTCACAGTCAAACAAGGTGGTGGCAGCATCATGGTTTGGGCCTGCTTTTCTTCAGTAGGGACGGGGAAGATGGTTAAAATTGATGGGAAGATGGATGGAGCCAAATACAGGAGCATTTTGGAAGAAAACCTGATGGAGTCTGCAAAAGACCTGAGACTGGGACGGAGATTTGTCTTCCAACAAAACAATGATCCAAAACATAAAGCAAAAGCTACAATGGAATGGTTCACTAAAAAACATCAAGGTGTTAGAATGGCCAAGTCAAAGTCCAGACCTCAATCCAATTGAGAATTTGTGGAAAGAACTGAAAACTGCTGTTCACAAACGCTTTCCATCCAACCTCACTGAGCTCGAGCTGTTTTGCAAGGAGGAATAGACAAAAATATCAGTTTCTTGATCTGCAAAACTGATAGAGACATACCCCAAGCGACTTGCAGCTGTAATCGCAGCAAAAGGTGGCCCTACAAAGTATTAACTAATTTTGCACACCCACTTTTTCATTTTTTATTTGTTAAAAAGGTTTAAAATATCCAATAAAGTGTATTACACTTCATGATTGTGTCCCAAAGAATTACAGTTTTATATCTTTGTTTGAAGTCTAAAATGTGGCAAAAGGTCACAGTTCAAAGTTCAAGGGGGGCAAATAGTTTCGCAAGGCACCGTATAAAAAAAAAAATGTTCCGTCGCTAAACATGCAAATAAAATATTTAATTCACTGCTTTAGCTGAGCATACGGTCTTACGGATTTTTCATTGTTGTTTGTTATGTTTTTTTATTGACCAAAAAAATGTCTTTTTATATTCCGAGCAACCAAAAACAGATGACATTCAAATGTTATTTCACGCTTGTGCCACTTAATGATTTAGAAGAATTTTTTGTAGAAATTCCTTCATTGTTAGGTTCCAGTCATGAGTAGGTATACTGGACGTAATGTAGCCCGCAAAAAATGTATGTTGGAAGGAGCAGTGCAATGGTGTTTTGCAAATTTTGACTTACATCCAAAGAAAAAGCTTTTAAATGCATAATGCCATAACATACTTTTTTTGCTCTAAATTATTTGTTAAACTCTGAATTCAGACATCCTGCAAACGTAAACAAGTTTTAAAAAATGAAAAATTATTGAGGAAAGGGTCTGGTTTGGGGGTCTCAGCATTGCATCTCTGCTTTTTGCAGATTAGTGTGTGCTGTCTGCTTCCTCAGGCCATGATCTTCAGCTCTCACTGGAGCGATTCGCAGCTGAGCGTGAAGCGGCCAGGATGAAGATCAGCACCCTCATGTCAGAGACCAAGGTACTCAGCCGGAAAAGGGTGGCATGCTCCTTCCGGGTTGGGGTTGAGATCCTGACCCAAGTATCTTGGGGTCTTGTTCACGAGTGAGGTTAGGATGGAGCTGGAGATTGACAGACGGGTCAATACAGCGCCTGCCGACATGCGGACCCTGTACCGGTCCGTCCTGGTTAAAAGGGAGCTGAGCCGAAAGGTAAAGCTCTCTAGATTTACCGGTTTATTTATGTTCCTACCCTCTCCTATGGTCATGAACTATTACTGAAATAACTCCATCCTGAATACAAGTGGCTGAAATGAGTTTCCTCCGCCAGGTGGCTCGGCTCTCCCTAAGGGGCCGGTCACACAGCCGTTTGCGGCTGAATCACGGCTAAAATTTTGCGTTTTTTTTTTTTTTTTCCCGTGGTTGCCCGCGATGAAAAATGCGCAAAATTGGCCAACCCGCTGTTCATCGGTGGTATGCCCGCAAAACAGACGCAGGCGACTGTTCCGCTTCCTCATCGCGTCATTTCCGCGTCATTTTCTCGTGCGGACCACGGGTATAAAAGCTCCCGAGCCGGTGTTGTGCCTATTCCGACTCAAACGCAACCCCCCCCACGCCCCCCACCCCCCTCGCTTGAACACGCATTCGGCTGCGATCGCTTTTTTTGGAAACGTGCATTGACGTTGGTGACTTTTTCATCCGCGTTAACAAACGCATTTTGTAGAATACGATCGCACTTTATTGTTTAAATAAACGCATTATATAGACTAGGATCTCCCAATTGTTATAATTAGCTCGCTTTATTGTTTTAATAAGCGTTTTATATAGACTAAGATCGCTTTTGTTGGAAGCGCAGCAGAATGCGCGTTCACGCGAGGGGGGGAGGATTTTATATACGGTGTGCATCACCGTTCGATTACGTTCACAACAAAAACAAAGACGGAATGGTTTAAGTTGTATTACATTCCCAACAAATGCAAGACGAAGTGGTTTTGGTTATATGTTCGCCATTACTTTCCCTAAAAGTGATATAAAAGTGAGATAAAACGAGGTAAAAGTGGTTGTAGTAGCGAGGGGATGCAAATCTCGGCAGGGATGCATTTCTCGGCATAACACCGCGCTGTGGAAATCATAACCGCTCAAGACACAGTCCCGTGAAGATCAAGATTTCAAGCTATGGCACCGAAGAAGCCAATATGTTATTATTGTAATAGTTTTTCATTTTTATTTTATTATCTTGTTATGAAATGAAAATAAATGTCAAGAAATAAAAATGGATTAAGACGAGGTCACTACGGTGACGGAGATCCATGTCCACCCCTTGACGTCTCGAGCACAACTGACGTGTGCTCGGCAAATCGCGCTGTATATACGCGGAGAAAGGCGTTTAAACGTCACACGCGTAACACGCTAATTTCACGTAATAACACCGCGATACAGGCGCAGAACATGCTATAACCATGCTCCACCCACGATTACCCGCTGAAATTTCCCGTCCTAACCATGTGTAACCACGCCCTGGCCGCGGCCAGAGAACGTCGTTCCGCGTCATTTCCGCGTCATTACCTCGTGTGCCGCCCGCGGTTAACACGTGCTCAAAGTTTTGAGCAGCTCAAAACTTTTTCGCGCGGCCATCCGCGTGTGAATTTCCGACCGCAAGTAAAGCACTGCTGTATCTCGTCTATATGGCGGTCTCAAAGCGTCCAACAGCGCCCAACAGCGTCTGCTTCGCGGCCAGAAATTTCTGGCCATGATTCAGCCTCGATACGTCCGTGAAAGGCTGTGTACCCGTGCTCTAAAGTATTGAGCAGCGCAAAACTTTTTCGTGCTGCCAACCGCGTGTGAATTTCCGACCGCGAGTAAAGCACTGCTGTATCTCGTCTATATGGCGGTCTCAAAGCATCCAACAGCGCCCAACAGCGTCTGCTTCACGGCCAGAGATTTCTGACCGTGGTTCAGCCTCGATACGCACGTGAAAGGCTGTGTACCCGCGCTCTAAAGAATTGAGCAGCGCAAAACATTTTCACGCTGCCACCCGCGCGCGAATTTCCGACCGCGTGTTAAGCACTGCTGTATCTCGTCTGTATGGCGATCTCAAAGCGTCCAATAGCGTCCGCCTCACAGGCAGAAATTTCTGGCCATGATTCAGCCGCAAACTGCTGTGTGACTGGGCCCTTAACAAGACTTTCTCTCTAAGGTAAGAAGCTCAGTCATCCGGGAGGGACTCTGTGTAAAGCCACTGTTCCTCCACATTGAGAGGAGCCAGTTGAGGTGGCTGATAAAGATGCCTCCCGGAAGCTTCCCTCAGGAGGTGTTCTATGGTGCACCATGTCCCCCAGCGGCAGGAGGCTTTGGGGACGACCCAGGACACGCTGGAGAGACTATGTCTCTAGGCTGGCCCTGGAATGCCTCAGGATCCCGTCGTGTTAGCTGGAAGAAATGGCTGGGTATAGGGAGGTCTGGGCCTTCCTTTTGAGGCTGCTGCCCCCGCGAAGGTATTGGATGGGTGGGTGGACAGATTAGTGACTAAAAGTACCAATACTAGCAAGGTACCGACTCAAAAATGTTTTATTTTGACTTTGTCATAATTGTCCATCGAATTTAAGTTAAAAGTATATTGATTCAAAAACCATTTGGGCCACAAATAATGTTTCTTTTGCATTTGGGTCTTTCGGCATCATATAAAAGAAGAATCCAGAGCTGTGAGCCACTGGCGGGCCTTTTGTGAGCGCCGGAATCTCTCCTCGAAAAATCCTTGTTGCTGCTCGTTCCTTTGATCCAACTTGACCAACCACTGCCCCCTGAGCCTGCAGGTAGCGAAAAAGAACCTGGTTAACACACATATACTTAAGCCTCCTGTATTCTTTGGGTCAAAATGACCACTGTGTGTTATAAATCCTCCCAAAATCACCTAGATTCTTTAACTTTAAATGTCATGCCTTTTCCTCAATTGTTCCCTACGGTAAAAACAAATGAAATGTTTTATACACATTTCCATGTTAGCTGTTTGAAAAAAGTTACAAAGATGGGTATAGGTTGTACACTTGCATAAAACGTTATGTTTTATATTTTCATATTAAATTGCATCGTCTAAAATTGTTCACAGGAATGAGAAAAAGAAACACGTGAATGAACATTAATATTGCATTCAAAACTCCTTCTTGCACATTTTTTTTTGTATTTTAACTACCGGTACAGTATTTGGTGGAACAACTATTGTTACCCCAAACTTTCTTTTTGCACAGCACTGTTTTCAGTGTTTTCCAGGGATGTGTTTCACAACTAGCGTACAGTTTATTCTTCTATTTTTTCCAGTTTATTTGTTGTTGTACTGGAAAGTCACTACTTTTTATAGACATTTTGTTGAATCATGTAGGGATTCCAGATTAAAGTTGCTTAGTATAAAAAACAAGTTTAAAAGGTCACGGCAGAGTGAAAACATAAATGCCATTATAATTTAGTAGGCTAACAGACTTTTGAAAAACATTATTTATGTATTTATTCTGTGCAGAATATGAACATGTTTTTTCTTCATTTTTTTCTCATTTTTTCTTTTATGTTTTATTTTTATCTCCTTTTGTTTTTTTTGTCCCTATATTTCTTGTTTTCTTGCTTTTTCCTTTCTTCAATTTTTTCCAGATTGTTTTATTTTTCTTTTTTCCAGTTTTTTTCTTTTATTCTTTTGTTAATATTTAGTTTTTACTTCATTTTTATTGCTTTATTTGTCATAATTACTGATGCGAGGCACCTGTGCCCGCTCCTTTGGCGCCAACTGCCTCAGACTCAGATTGGCTCCCTGTCAATATTTAAACCCCTGTCTTTCTGTCACCTGTTGTTAGTCTGGCTGTGAACCTCAGTTTACGCTAGGCAAGCTTTTCGACCCTGACTCACTCTTGTTTTGGCTCCCGTCTGTTTCCCGGCTTCGAACCATTTTCTGATCTCGACAACGTTTTTTGCTCTCCTGACCTGTTTTTTCCCACTCCCGACACCACCATCGCTCGCCACGGAAGTACCACTTCCGCGTTCAGAGCAACCTGCGCGCCGTGACCAGCGATCACCGGATCATGTGTGCAATCCTTTCCCTTCTTCCTGACAAAACTGAGAGAAAGGTATGCAAGTGGGTCCTGTCTCTGTTCTGGTCTTGATATTATTATTTTTTCTTCTTTTTCTCTTTTTTTCCTTTTTTATTCTTTATTTTTTCTACTATTGTTTGTCTTGATAATTTTTTCAGACTGCTCTCACCACTATAGCCAGTTTTCTTTGGGTGGGCAGAGCATGTCCAATGGTGTGCACTGCCCACACCAGATGATTAGGTAAGCTGGCTATTCAGCCTGGCATTCTTTAAACAGTTCTTTTTAAATTAGCCCTCCGTGAAAGGTATGTAGTGCTTGGCGATCAGCATCGCAACCTCGTAGCTCGCCTTTGTAGCATTCTCATTTGTCTTGCAGGGTCTTGTAAAAAGGGTGCTTCTGTGCATTTAAAACAGCTTCCAGTTGCTTCACCTTTACACCGCGTTTGTCTCCAGTTAGCTTTTCGTATCGGCTTGTTTTGTCTGGCAGTACCTCTTGATATGGTATTCTTTTAAAACAGCCACAGTCTCTTGGCAAAATTCGATTTTCGGTAAATAAAATACTCCGATAGGACAGTTGACTTTCTTTTCCTTTTTTGTTTACAGTCGTCATGTCAAAAAAAGAAGAGGCTAAAATTCTTACAGAAAGTCAAGGGCAAGGTAGCCAAAGGGATTCTGCTGAAATACAATATTTTTGTAGTATTTCTGCTGCAGTATTTCTGTAGTATTTCCATTGTAGTATTTTTGTAGTATTTCTGTAGGATTTATGTAGTATTCCGGTAGTTGTCTTTTTGTAGTACTTCTGTCATAATATTTCAGTAGTAGTATTTTTTAAATATATTTTTTTAATAATATTTCTGTGGTAGGTTTTTTGTATTATAGTATTACCCTAGTGGTATTTTTGTAGTATTTCCATAGTAATAGTTTTGTAGTATTTATGAGAATTTCCACTGACAGACCCCAGTCAGTGCGGATTGGTCAGAACATCTCCGATGTCATCACCCTCAGCACGGGCTCCCCCCCAAGGCTGTGTCCTGAGCCCCTTGCTGTTCACCCTGATGATACACGACTGCGTCCCCAGGTCAGCCACAAACCACATCGTGAAGTTTGCGGACGACACAACAGTGGTGGGCCTCATCAGGGACGACAATGACCTGGCCTACAGATAGGAGGTGGAGCAGTTGGTGGGCTGGTGCAGGGACAACAGCCTGGTCCTGAATGTTGACAAAACTAAAGAGATCATTATCGACTTCAGGAAAAACCAGCCCAACCATGCACCACTTTTCATCAACAACAAGGCTGTGGAGGTTGTCAGCAGCATCAAGTTCCTAGGGGTGCACATCACAAACAAACTCACCTGGTCCGTGAACACTGCATCACTGGCGAAGAGGGCACAGCAGCGCCTGTACTTCCTGCGGAGGATGAGGAGAGCCCACCTGCCCCCACCCTCCCTCATCACATTTTACAGGGGCACCATAGAGAGTATCCTGACCAGCTGTATCTCTGTGTGGTGTGGAGGCTGCAGCGCTTCCGACTGGGGTAGTGTGAGGAGGGTGATGAGGACAGCAGAGAAAATCATCGGGACTTCTCTCCCCTCCATTCAGGACATTGGCCAGAAGCGCTGCCTATCCCAAGCCAAGAACATTATCAGGGACCCCTCTCACCCCCATCATGGACTGTTCACTCTGCTAGCCTCTGGGAAGAGGTACTGCAGTGCGCGGTGCAGGACCACCAGGTTCCACAATAGTCTTGTCCCCCTGGCCATTAGACTGTTAAATGGTCAATCAAACACATAGTAAATCTAAACTGCTGCTAATCTGTACATCTGTTGGTTTTTAGGGGGGTGTATGTAACGGGTGTACTAATAACTTTTGTTTTATTGAAATTCCTGCTAAAATATGTGTATAGTTTTTGGTAAGTGTCCTCCAAGGATGAGTCCAACAGTGCCACCTGCTGGTATGGGGTAGAGTTTGGTTCTGGCTTTTGACATGTGACCGGGAGGCGGGGTTTGTTGGCAGTTTTCAGAGGGAACTGCTACTGATCAAAGAGATCAAAGCCAGCAGAAAAGCTAATGTTGTGACTCATTCATTTGCAGTAACTGTAATAAAAACCTCATCATCCAGTCCAGCGTGAATGTGGATCTTTGGTGAGACAAGTAGACCGCGGTTGCATTGGTGCCGTGACTTTTTTTTCACTACTGGCAGTTCTTTATAGCTAGCCACCCCTTGCACATCTGTTCTCCTCCGCACTATTGTACTACAGTGTTATTGTTACTGTTTACCTGACTTGTTTACCTGACTGCTCATTTTGCACATCTGGTTAGCTGCTCCTCTTGCACTCTTTGCACTACTGTAAAATACTATACAGTACATAGCCATAATTATTTAGTATATTATTAGTACTCGATACTCCAACTCAATACAACATTTTATTTATATCTGTACATTCAAGGAAACTGTGCGGGTCAGATGTATCGACATTTCGTTCTGCATACACGTGTACTAGAATGACAATAAAGTAGATCTGAATCTGAAAAATTCTTAAGTATTTTTGTATCAGGCCAAAGTGGCCAAAGGGCTACTGCCATCATCTTGTGAAATGCTGAATTTTCTATGGTAGAAATTTATTTTATACTGTGGTCAACATTAATTTTATGACTGAGGCCGTGGGCCAGTAAAAACTTGATCACAGGCCGCATCTGGCCCCACGACCGGACTTTGGACATGGCAGGGCTATGGGTTGGAGCAGGAGTTGGGCAAACTAAAGCCCACGAGCCACATACAACCTGTAGGGTTTGATATAAGTATTTGAAACTATGTCTGAATCATCATCTTGTTGATGTTGTTGAGTTCCGACAACTCTCTATGAACTTCCGTTGAAAAATATCTGCAACCAGAAATGATTGTGCAACCAGGGAGGGTCATACAAGATGGAGGGCAGAGATCTGTATTTCCTGTTATTTTCACAGTTTTCGTGTCTATTTTTTAACAGCATTCTAAGACAAATTATTCCACTATATTGACTCAATTAATATTTCTTGGCTGGCAGACATTGGTGGGTTGTTATTTTTTGGACTTTTTAAGGCAGTTTTAGTTTGAAGGGTGGTTCACGATAGGCTGGCGGCCCACCAGCACGATGAAAGGCTGCGGCAAACCTTGATACAGTTGAAACCAGAAGTGTATTTATGTAATTTTGTATTTGTACGCACTTGTGTATGTATGTAGTATCTATGTAGTATGTGTAGCATTTTATTTTTATTCTATTTTATTCCCTTTTCTTTGAACTGTATTTATTTATTTTTAATGTAATCAATTGTATTATTAATCTTGTTTGTTCATTTTTACATTTAACTTTTTAGTTCTTATCATTGCATATGAATTTACTCACTTGTCCTATGGTTAATTTTCACATTTTGGACCAAATCCTGGTAATTTCTGGGACACAAAACACCACCTCTTTCCTGAGCAGTGCGATGGCTGCACGTTCCACTGGTCATTTTACTTGCATGTAATTGTCTGAAAAGATCGACTTGGGACCTTTTAAGCATTTGGAAATGGCTCCCAAAAATCAGCATTGTGTGGGGCCCCATAAAGCTTTCTCTGATTTTCTGTCTGCTTTCTTTTGGCTTTCCCATGAATCAAAAAAACTAACAAAATGTTTCAGGTTTTACTTTAAAAATACACCCCTTACTACACATCTGTTCAAGTCAAAACCCGTGGCTGGAAAATTGAAAATTAATTTAAATAATTAGTCATAAAAATATTATTATTGGTGAGAGCATCAGGGTCGTCCTCTCTGACTACCATAACATCAGAAACTAGCTTCGCTTAAAGGGACACTGTACAATTTGACGACTGGATAAAATAATTTTGTATATACACACACACACAAAAAATATTACCATTTCATCAGATGGCAGAAGCCCTTTGGACATATTGCTCTTGGCTTTCTGTGAAAATTTTAGCTCACCCCATTTCCGACATGGCGGCTGTCAATAACAAAAGGAACTTTTACTGTGAGGACCACCACTTCCAGGACAAGTGGAAATTAGAGTATTTTTTTCATTGATATCCAAAACAACTGCATCTGTTTAATTTGCCAAGAGATTGTGGCTGTTTTCATGGAATATCAAAAAACAAAACAAACGCTGGGAAAAGGTGAAGCAACTGCAAGCTGTTTTAACGACACCTGAGCGCTTCTTCACGAGACCCTGCGAGTCAAATGAAACTGCTACTAAGGCGAACTACAAGGTCGCGACGCTTATTCGCAAGCACTGCAAACCTTTCACAAAAGGTGATTTTTTTTTTAAAGACTGTTCAAAGAATGCCAGGCTGAATAGTCGGCCCTCACACATTTTCAGCCAACCAAATCGGGAACGCTCTCTGAAAAGTTTGGATACCCCTGATTTAGGGGTCTCTGGCTGCTACAAGATTATTAGCAACTAGCGCTAGCAGCTCCTTTCATTTTCAATTTTCGATCAGTCCAAGGTATGGAGTCAAATTAATTTCATTCATTTCTAAGTAGTGTAAGAAGAGTTGAGAATCTCTTGGTGTAATCCACTTTCGTTCTTGTTTTACTCCGATACTGTACCTCTTGGTTTGGGCTTAGAGTAATCGTGCAGGCATCTACTGCAACTTGATCTGAGGTCGGTGCTGTCAGGCATGATTAAGTTGTAAAAAACTGGGCAGTGTGTACCAGTCTCTGGATCCGTGTTGTGGTGTCACGATCTGTCATCACGCAACAAAACGTCTCACTTAATCTTTATCATTCTACTCATCTGTCCTCGGATAGTCACACTGATCTGGGGGATTCAAATGTATCGCCGTGCGCCCCTAATCAACATTCCCAGGCTACTATGTGCTGACAGACAAACTGTAAACATCACTTACACAATTGAGAAAAACGAATCCGGGCTGTGAAGCTTGAATGAAGCTGAGTTTTTCTTCTTCTTCTTTTTCCCCCCAGAACAAACTTGTGAAAATCTGAAAAAAGTGTCACTTTGCCAAAATATTTTTGTATATTTTTTGAAAATATGTATTTATAAATATTCCACTACTGTTGAAAAGTTTGTCGTTGCATAGAAATTTCTTTTTTTTTCAATGAAGATAGCATGAAACTAATCAGAAATAGACCCCTTTTTAACATTTTAGTTCACTTTTCAATAATTTTTCAGCCCCCGATGTTTCCGGTGAAGGTATCACATAAATCAGGTCGACACAGCGATCACGAACTTCTGTTCCAACAATTACGAATGCCCTTTGTCATCTTTTAAAAAAAAAAGCTTTGAACCGTTAACAGTTTTTACTTATATATTTTTTTGTCTCACCACAGTGTGCGTACTCGACATATGGGCCAGCGCCTACACACGGCGGTGGATGCAGGAAATAAACTAGGTACTAAGTGTGTTTACAAAGATATGATCAAAGCCACTCCTACTTTATAGTGGTGATTTATCCTTCTGGAATTATACCCAGAGTCTTGATACCTAAAGAAGGGCTGTGCAAAGACTTTAGGAGAGCTTGAACAAGACACATTTTTACATCTTGGCAGTCAGGTACCATGCTTCTGAAAACATATTTAAACGTTATGGCACTGAATGAGTTAAATAATAAAACCAATATAGCTCGTAAACTCTTGCAATTATGATTACATAATCAGTGACAATTTTTAACAAACTAACACTACCTATAGGTGAGCCTTGTGGTATGTCAAACAAATACAAATTTCTTGACCGACGAGTATTTAAAAAAGCTCACCGTCATATGGTGTATTTTTGCTTATTACTCAAATCAATATTGTTTTTCTTTTTGCCACCAGGTGGTACCAAATAGTGTACAAGGTCCCTTTAATCAAAGCATTATGGTTGACATCATTTTACAATGTAATCTAATCATTACTGATCCTTTGTTACAAAACGTAATGGAAGTGTTTTTGCATGGGGAAATGTAAAAAAAAAAAACATGCGGCATTGACCTTGTGAGAGCGCTGCTCTTCCGGCGGCTTTCCTCTTGGATCATCTGTTCTAAGTGTTGGTTGATCCTCCGCTCCCAGAAGAACTTCAGCTTTTGTTTGTCATGGATCCGTGCCACGTTCATCACTTGCCATACAAATGTGAAGATACTGCTTTATATCTCATCGCTCTGCTTTACTACATTACGTACAATTATAGCTCTTCAAATCCTCTCTTGACTGCTTCTAATACTTACTTATGCGCTGCAGTCTGAATCCTTTCTCCAGACACCTTTTAAAGTAGGTTTCCACTAAGTGACTTCTTCCATACTTTATCTTTCAGACTCATGCCACCCGACACATGCTTCTCTATTCTTGTCTTTTAATCTGCTGTTATAACTCCTCCCTTTTTTTCACCTCTCATTGTCATTTGCTAAGAGGGCCGGGAAAGTTTTGTATCATCTTGCTCATAATTTGGACAAACAAACACTCACACACCCATGTAGATGGAGAACCAATCGTGCCATATGTAGGATAATGAATAAATAAATACCTACAAATATATGCCATATAAACACAAAAACAATAAATGTCACAAAAATGTATACAGACCATGAGCTTAAATAGCCAATAAATCTTTTTTATTGGTGGATACTGGGCTTATGTTCCTATCAAAAACATTGTTCTAATCAAGTCAAGTCATAACGCAATTGTGAATAACGAAAATGTGAATATGCTTAATTGCTGTTAAGATTGTCAAGAAAAATTGTTCAAACCTCACATTGTTTATTTGCTGTTAGTAGTGTCAATAAAATTGTTCAAACCAAAAAAAAAAAATGTAATTGAAGAGCCCTCAATCTCAAAATTTCTAAAAGGACTGCACTGTCCACAATTACACCATCTCCTCATTTGAAACCGGCATGGGGGCAAGGAAAAACTCAAAAACCTCAGCATGGGGAAAATAAGAAACCTTGAGAAGGGGCAACACAAGTGATAATGCCCCATCAATAAATAACAAAGCCCTGCGATTGGCTGGCAACCAGTTCGGGGTGTCCCCTGCCCACTGCCCGATGATTGCTGGAATGGCCTCCAGCACCCCCGCGGCCCTACTGAGGATAAGCGGTGTGGCCAGTGAGATGAGATGAGAATAAATAACAGGTAATATATAAAATTGCTCAAGAAGTCCATGACAGCAACAACGCAGCTTCCCATCTCAGCCGGCTGGTCGATATAGTATAGATGATGACAAGTTTCAGGTCCAGGTGCTGGTCCCCTGACTCATCCCGCGTCGTTCTTCACCCTGGCCACCAACCAGACAGGTAAGGAAAGTATGAGGTTGGCATCAATCATCACAACTTATCTCAGGAGGCATAGCATTCCACAGCAACAGGGCCTGAATGGAGAACGCTCTTGATTGTGCAGATTCCTTCTTGGATCTTAAAGTCAAGAGTAGACGAGATTTTCCTGAAACAAAATATAGCTGAAGTGCAAATACTTCTATACACAGATACCCCAACACGTCTTTGCATTTCAGCTTTATTTTCACAATTCCATAAGATTTTCATATACTTTTTTCGGCAAGCCCATTATCCATCATTCGTGCTCCAAAGACCAAATCAAAAATTAAGTATATTGGCTATGGTTAAGTTTTAACTTAAGTAGACTCAAAATAAGGCGAGAAGAAATCAATAGATTTTGAATTCGAAATGAGGGCCGGGAAAGGAGTTTTAAGATGAGATAATTCCATCCCTTCCGGAAGGCCTCTTTCGAGCCCCCTCTTTTTATTTAATCTCCAAGGTTACAAGAAAACGATCTACTCTAAAGGGTGTGGTGATCAAAGAACAGCAACATGATTGGCCTATAGAATAATTTAGTAGTAAAACAAGAAACACTGAAAATAACTGCCATCCTGTGAATTTTAATTTGCATTGTTTCAATATCAGAATAAACATCAGCTATTTAACACCAAACCGTGAATACATTTTTAGCACACCCTACAAATGATATAATTGCAATTTATTCAGTTATTTAAGCATTTCTGTAATTTATTTTGTCATTTATGTGTGAAATGGTCATCTAATTAGTCGTGAATTTCGTTGTCTATTTTGTGATGTATGATGTGACGTATTCTGTTGAGTATTTTGTCACAACAAAATGTTGATTAAATGAGAGGTAGGTCAAACTTTTTAGTTATTGGTGATTCGTCCATCACTGATCTGTCACAATCCTGTCAGTTGCCCTCTGATTACCCTCACCTGCGCTCACTCCTTCAGCCCCAGCTTCCTAATTATCTCCCTATCTAAGTGCTTCCTCTCCGGTCACTTTTTGTCAGTCTGTCAGCGAACTTCAGCACATGCAAGGCAAGCACTTTTGACTTTGGCTCCTGGTTCGATTCCCCACCTGTTTCTGCATCCTGCGTCCTGCATGCCTTCCTCGTCTTCTGCCTAATTGCTTCTCCTGATTCCTGCTATTGGTCCCCTGCCCCTGGCTTCCCGATCGTCTCCGGTTCCCTGACTTGCTCCCAATCCCCGACCACGTTCCGTTCTCCTGTCCAGGCTACCCGACTTGCTCTGATTCACGATCACGCTCTGCTCTCCGGCCCCGGCTGTCCGCCTCGCCACCTGTCACCAAACGCGGGGGCCTTGTGTTCCACCTGCTCAGCGAGCACCAGATCGCTGTTTTTTCCTCTCTCCCTGATCCCCCGCATCCCTTAATAAAGTGTTGTGTGAAACGTTACGCATTTGAGTCCACTGTATGTTCTGGTCGTGACATGATCAACCAATAAGTCAAAAAGGCAAGTGAGAATAAACCCTATGGACGACCACAGAAACGCTGGAGAAACAATGTCTCTCAGCTAGCCTGGGAACACGTCAGGATCCAACTGGATGGTGACTGGGAGGTCTGAGCTTCCCTGCCCAGGCTGCTGCCCCTTGATGTGATGTTGGATATGCCGATGTTAATGGATACATGGAGGTTTTTGGGTCCCCGAACAGATGACTCTGTTTGGTTAGCTAATATTCATTCATTCCTTTTAGAACCGCCTGTCATCACTAGAATTGTGCAGGTGCTAGAGCTTAGTCCAGCTGTAATCAGGCAGTGGGCAGGGATCACCCTGGACTTACTGCCATGCAATCACAGGGCACACATGGACATACAACCGTTCACATGATGGAGTCACAAATTAATATATTCATTCTGTTTTTAATATTGGACACTGATGGGTAGAGTAGCCAAAAATGTTACTCAAGTAAAAGTACTGTTACTATATGACTCAAGTAGAAGGAAAAAGTAGTCTTCCAAATAATTACTTGAGCAAAAGTAAAATAATACTTGGTGAAAGAAATTACTCAAGTACTGAGTAACTGTAGCAACGTCTTATTTATTGTTTTTTTTAAACAGCCATTCAATCAGAATCGAGGTTGCAGGGTTTCAATCAAAGCCTTGAAAGATGGTGCCTCAGCCACACAAAAAAGTGTTGCTTGTGTTACCCGCCCTGGGGCAGCAAAGACTGTGATTTTGGCATTTTTCATCGGAGTATCACTAATAGAGGGGGGACTAGCGCTTTCTCTGGGACTCTTGTAAGTCTGTGTACTCAGATAGTTAGTTTGGGTGAACCCTCTGTGGAATAAAAAAATAGGGCCATCTGATGGTTGTTTGGGTCACTGGTCAAATATAAACAAAAGAATGTTTCTGACAAACTATAGCAGTGACAGACTGACGCATATTTATTTGAAGGGGATTTAAGAGACGTGTCCAATTTAGCCTCTTGTAGTGGAGTAAGAGTCCACTTTCTTCTTCACAAATCTACACTAACAAAAGTAAAGTGTAGCGGTTTAAAAATACTCCTAGAAGTACAAAATGTCCCAAAACTTACTCAAGTAAATGTAATGAAGTAAATTTAACTTTTTACTACCCATCTCTGTCTTAACGCAATGACATGCCCCTCTTTCAAAGGATACTTTCCGGCATGAGTCTCGTTTTCAGAGTGGGTGAGACAGACCTTCATGTGTTATGTTGAGGCAGCAGAATGATTCCTTGACGAAATCAATGAACATCAGAAGAACCAGGGTCAATGGCAAAAGCCAAGAAATTCCTAAGTCTTTAATGAAAACAAAATTGTTTCTAACTTATGTTTGTAAACACTCCTTTTACGGGAAGCTGGACCAAAAAGAAACAAAGAAAAGGAACAGACTTTTCTGCAAAAATTACACAACAGAAGCTCCACAAATGTGGTCCCTAAAAGGCAACAGCAGAGGTCATACCGATTTGCAGGTCTGTAATTTGTGAGTTCATGCACTGTGTTTGGTTTTGTTCTACATGGTTCATTTTGTACACCAGTAGAAAAGCTTTGTGCCTTGAATTGAAAAAAAAATATATTTTGTTAATTTGCATATAAAACAAGTGGGGTTAAGAATCTCCGACAGGGTTAAGAACTACTCTTTTAGATCATTGTTATTATCGGCCAATCTTGTTTTACTCTTTGATTTCCACACTCTTTAGGGGGGATCTGCTTTTGTAACCTATTAGACATAGTAAACAGAAAGGGCTCAGGGAAGGGATTTTAAAACAGGTTGCAATATTATCATCTGAGGTTTGGCTTGCAAGTTAAAATCCATTGATATATTTTCCCGTATTTTGAGTGTCTACTAAACTTCAAACTTGGCACAAATCATACTTCTGTGCATGTTTTTGTAATATGGGAGGAAACTTGAGTGCCTGGTGAAACTCCACAAAGGCGAGGGGAGAACATGCTAATTCCGCACATGGGGGCTGGTAGCTGGAATTGAACCCCGGACATCTAAACTGCTAACTAGTCATCCGCTGGCCGCCTGGTTAGTTAAGAAGAAGAAGAAGAAGAAGAAAATTCACAATAATTGCAATGTATTGTCTACATAGAACAATATTAATAACACTAATAGTCATAGTATTCATAATATTGATAATGATTAAGCATAATATGAGCAAACAATTTGTGTTTTTCATTATATATCAAACTATCAGCCCGTCACACTAATCAATAACTTATAAGTAGCTCTTAGTTTGAAAAGGCTGGTTTCAAACTGCAGCACTAAACAGACCAAGTCACACATATTTCACATTAAATAAAGTACAATGCTGTCATATTACACAGTTGTCTTGTTTTCTCAACTAAAACGCCCAGACGGAAAAAGGCTCATTTCAAAATTCCCCGCCATCGCTTGATTTCTTTTATTTTCGTGTTAGCTTGAACAGGTGCAATGACGTGTTTTCAAAGCTTTTTGCGGTGGTTGGATCCAAAATCCCTCAGCACGCCAGTCAGACCGATGGCATGAGAAAACTTTAATATCAAGTCACACACGACGTTGCCCCCTGTTCACATCCATCCTAGCAGCTGATCAGCACTGTACCGCAAAGCAGCTGACAGGAGTGCAACGTGTGTGGAAGGCATGGAGAGCACTGGATTAAAATGTCAAATTCTATGATGCCACAACAAATCGTGGGACGTCTTATTGCAGAATGAACGTGCTTGTGAATTGGAAATTGTGCTTTGCGCGGTTGAGGTTCGTGGCTGCAAACAAAATGTAAACGCTTCAGGATTTTGCACTTTGACATTTAGTGTGGGTTTATTTCAAAAAGTTGCTGAAGATTCTGAAAAAACGACATTACAATTTTCTTTTTCTTCTTCTTGGCTATTACAATTTTGTGATTTTTGTCTAATATTATTGAGTACAGTTCATTATTTTGGTTCACTGTTTGTTTGTTTTGTCTGCTAATCATCTCTGATGTTTGTTATTTTGACTATTGACCAATCATGGCGCTGTACTTTAATTTCCACACTCATAGTTAGAATATATACTGGACTGTCTCAGAAAATTAGAATATTGTGATAAAGTTCTTTATTTTCTGTAATGCAATTAAAAAAACAAAAATGTCATACATTCTGGATTCATTACACATCAACTGAACTATTTCAAGCCTTTTATTATTTTAATATTGCTGAATTTGGCTTACAGTTTAAGAAAACTCAAAAATCCTATCTCAAAATATTAGAATATCATGAAAAAGTATACAAGTAGGCTATTCAACTAATCACCTGAATCATCTAATTAACTCGAAACACCTTGCGAGGGTTTCCTGAGCCTTAAAAACACTCAGCTTGGTTCAGTAAACTAAATCACTGCTGATCTGACTGCTGTCCAGAGGACCATCATTGATACCCTCCATCAGGAGGGTAAGACACAAAAAGAAATTTCTCAAAGAGCAGGCTGTTCACAGAGTGCAGTTTCAAAGCATATCCACAAAAAGTCTGTTGGAAGGGAAAAATGTGGCCGGAAACGCTGCACAACCAAGAGAGATGACCGCAGCCTTAACAAAATTGTGAAGAAGAGCCGCTTCCAGAATTTGAGGGAGCTTCAAAGACAGTGGGCTGAAGCTGGAGTCCAGGTATCAAAAGCCACAGTTCACAGACGTGTCCGGGAAATGGGCTACAATAGCCGTATTCCCATGGTCAAGCCACTTCTGAACTCAAGACAACGGAAGAAGCGTCTGACTTGGGCTATGGAGAAGAAGCACTGGACAGTTGCAGAGTGGTCCAAAGTCCTCTTTTCAGACGAAAGCAAGTTTTGCATTTCATTTGGAAGTCAAGGCGCCAGAGTCTGGAGAAAGGCTGGAGAAGAGCAAAATCCAAGTTACTTGAAATCCAGTGTGAAGTTCCCACAGTCAGCAATGGTTTGGGGAGCCATGTCAGCTGCTGGTGTTGGTCCACTGTGTTTCATCAAGTCCAGAGTAAATGCAACTGTGTACCAAGAGATTTTAGAGCACTACATGCTTCCATCTGCTGAAAAGCTCTATGGAGATGAGTATTTCATTTTCCAGCATGATCTGGCACCTGCCCACAGTGCCAAAACCACCAGTAACTGGTGCACTGACCATGGCATCACTGTCCTTGATTGGCCTGCTAATTCCCCTGACCTGAACCCCATCGAGAATTTGTGGGGTATAGTTAAGAAGAAGATGAAAGACACCAGACCTACAAATGCAAATGAGCTGAAGGCCGCTATCGAAGCATCCTGGGCATCAATAACACCTCAGCAATGCCACAGGCTGATTGCCTCCATGCCACGCCGGATTGATGCAGTAATCCGTGCAAAAGGATTCCCAACCAAGTACTGAGTGCATCAATGGACATTTTCAAATGTTTGATTTAGTTTTGCTGTTATAAAATTATTTTTTTTACTTGGTCTGAGGAAGTATTCTAATATTTTGAGATAGGATTTTTGAGTTTTTTTCAGCTGTAAGCCAAAATCAGCAATATTCAAATAATAAAAGGCTTGAAATAGTTCAGTTGATGTGTAATGAATCCAGAATGTATGACATTTTTGTTTTTTTAATTGCATTACAGAAAATAAAGAACTTTATCACAATATTCTAATTTTCTGAGACAGTCCAGTATATATAAAACGTATACGTATCAATGCCGACATTTTGGTATAAACGTGGTATCAAACATACCTAATCACTAACATTTCCATCAAGACAGAATAGTTGTGGGCGGCACGGTGGGTGAGTGGTTAGCACATCAGCCCTATGGCGCAGGGGTCAATTCCAGCTACTGTTCTCCCCCGTGCGGAGTTTGCATGATCTCTCCGTGCCTGTGTTGGTTTACTTAGGGGAATCTCGTTTCTTTCCACATTCCGAAAACATGCATGTCAGGTTGGTTGGCTGGTCCAAATTGTCCTTAGGTGTGAGTGAGCGAGTAGGTGGTTTTCCGATGTTGCCCTGCAACTGGCCCGCCAGCCAGTTCTGGGTATTCCCCGTCCTCTGCCTGAATAAGGCTGAAATGGGCGCTGGAACCCCTTAGTGAGGATAAGCAGTGCAGAAAATGGATGAATGGATGAATTGTTGTTTTGAAGTGTATCTTGCTACTGGCTCTGGATTCCAAATGTCTTCTGTTGACCACCTTGATGTTCCACCAGCAGCCTGATGGTGATGTCAAAGTGTCACTTGTTGGGTAATGAGGTCAGGTTGCCAAAAGGGGGAGATTTCTGAGCAGATGCCAGGTGTGAAGCTGTTGCATAAGAACCCTACCTTGATAAACACCTTCAATTTTCTTTTATAGTGAAGTAATCTTCTTGGTAAGTTTTTGTGTTATTTAGTTTGCTCTGCTCCAGTCTTTCTTGAATTCAGACTCCAAAGCCCCAGCTTTCGAGTTTTTGAGTCTTAGGACATATCAATGCACATTTGTGTGCAGCAAAAGTCAATGGATGCAACTCAAAAATTGTTAAGGCTTTAGGTCAATGAAAGAAATCACCCAACGTTTAAATTTTATTACTGCTCCCTCCAATTCAAAATGAAGCTTGTTAAATCTTCACTAATCCTGTTACCACCATCAAAAGACTATTGCGGAATTCCAGTGCCAACAGAAAAAAGCTTTCGTCTTGCCATTACCAGTGGGAAGACTTGGCGGCGTGTTTTTACCCCAAAAAATTGAATCTTGCTGTTTTACCATTTGTTTTGACCAACCCTAATCAATTTTCTCAGGGTAGCAAATCAAACCTTTGTGAGCTCTTTTCAGTTGAGATTTTCTGTGATGAAAACACTGGCTGGGTTCTAATAGGATCGCTTGGTTTAAATCACACCTTATTGTTGGTGACATGACTCTCTTGATCTGGGTGGATGTTGATAACAAAAGGAGGATTGTGGGAGATTATGATGTTAAAAAAAGATTTTATCTTTATCCTAAAATAGGTGGCAACATAGTGATGTTTTGTTTATTTTGACAAGGCCTACATTTAGATTATTTTATTGTCATACTCCTGAACTATTGTGGTTTTATGTGTTAGACTGCTGCCATTCTCCCCTAAAAAGCGTACCTATTTAAGAACAACTCTACTTTATCTTGACTCAAGACTAGTATATCAGTCCACGACTTTTTTAGTTTGTAGCGGGACTAAGTCTTTGTGCGTGAATAAAATATGACATACTCATTTCAGATAACTATGCTAAAGAAGATTATTACTGTTTATCAGGAGTTTTGTTGGGTTTAATATGTTATAGGAGTCCCAAGCGATAATATTGTAAATTGTATATGTAATTTTTATTTCTCTTTTCTTGTTTTTGATTTTGAATACTGTATGTGTTCTGTGCGAGGAATAGGCACTTATAAGCTTTTGCTCCGGCCTACTCCCTTTAGGCACATGTTAATGTATTATTTTACAGTATTGTATTTTACAGTTGTTTGTACATGCAAATATTCTATAATTTATTTTTGTTAATTAGTGGTTGATATGTTTTGTGATGTGCCTAAATAACAAACCACAAACAATAAATCGCTCAAAAAAATCATATTAGATTACAGTTTTGGTAAAAGTTTGCCACTTTCAGTTCTAAATAAGCAAGTTTTTTTGAACTTTTTTATATATATTTTGTGGAGTCGGATTGTGTTTTGCATGTAAAATAGGGTGAATAATAATATATACTGCTTTTTGTTTTCAGTAGGTCGGCATTTATGAATAGTGGTGGTAAACAACTAGTCTGAGCCACACCCCTCCCCAATAAACACCAATAATAAAAACAGTTCAAAAAAAAGTCTTCATTCCATTTCACTCTTATAGCATTTTCTTTTCTTTTTAAATGGACTGTGGAGCCGTAAGCATTGGGAAAAAGTATCGTCTGACAAAATTTGTGTGTTACTTATGTATTTAGTTAACTTCTATACCCCCCCTTTTCCCCCCACAAGAAATTATATCAAAAATTATTTGCATGATACAATTTCCTGGTGATGTGATCAGTTGCAGCCTTATATTATACTAATTTTAAATACTGGAATTGGATTAGAATAATTTTTCTGGGTACGTTACATAGTCATGTCAAGTCAAATTTATTTATATAGCCCTTAATCACAAAAATGTCTCAAAGTACTGCAATGGATTACAATGACACAATTACCTGATCTTAAACCAACATGTGGGCAAGGAACAACTCAAAACCTCAGCGTCAGGAAAAAGAGAAACCTTGAGAAGGGACCTCACAAGTGGTATCCCCCTTTCAGGATGACCAGGGTAAATTACATTTAGCATTACAGTACACAAACATAGTAAACACTAGGTAACATGTTGAAAATTTGTCCGGAAAGTGCATGACAGCAGCGACGCCCCCAGCCTGTAAACTAGTCCAGAAAGTCTATGACGGCCACGATGCAGCTTCTCATCTCTGCCAGCTGGTCCATGCAGGCGTTCACATGCTTCAGGTCAAACGCTGGTCCGCTGACTCATCTCAAATCGTCCTTCTCCTTCGTTTCACCACCAGGCAGGCAGGCGGAAAAAGACAGGACAATACAGAATATGAGGTGGGCATCAATCATAAGCTTTGTATTATTTTTCCTTGTACCGTTTTTGCAGACCAGTTATTTTTCAACACTAGTGTCCAAATTGAGAAAACTAAATCAAATTTTTAAAAAATAGTTAGATTATTTTTGACGCATACTTTTGCTCATATACATACAGTACAGTACATTTACTTTTCTATTTTACTATATTTTTAATAGTACTTGCCGAATCACATTGGAAAAAGTTCAATTATAGTAAAAAAAGAAAAGTAATGTGAAAATCATTTAAAAAAAACATTAATTATAATATACAGACCAACATTTAAGCTAAAATAAGTAAATAAGAAAAACAATCATTAAAAACACGGTAATTATATATATATATATATATATATATATATATTATGTGTGTGTGTGTGTGTGTGTGTATATATACACTTGAAAAAGGCCAGAAACCTGCCAACAGATTAAGAATAATTTATTCTCCTTATCTATGCTGCAATGTCTGATTATGGATGACGACCCTAATTTGCATGTTCCTTCTTCACTTTCTTCTGAGATGCGACTTCCTACCACTTGTGTTAGGCGTAAACGTGTCAAATGGTCACCTGTTTGTATTTGCCTTGTAATTGATTAGCAACTGGCAGCCCCGTTAGCACAGCTGTCTCAAAATTCGAAGGTCCTGGGTTCAATTCCAACGACAAGCCTCTCCGTGTGGAGTTTGCATGTTCTTAATTTTTGAATATTTTTTTCTACGAAAACTAGGATTTTCCCCTTCATACCAAAAACATGCATAAGTTGATTTGCAATTGTCCCTTCCTCTTATCTTGTTTCTTTTTTTTTAAGTGACAAGTTTCTTATCTCGGGCAGCACGGCGGCGCAGTGGTTAGCGCTTGTGCGGCACAGTTCATGTCATGGGAACCTGTCGTGGGTTCAAATCCAGCTCCAGACTTCCTGTGCGGAGTTTGTATGTTCTCCCCGTGCTTGCGTGGGTTTCCTCCGGGCACTCCGGTTTCCTCCCACGTTCCAAAAACATGCATTTCAGGTGAATTGGCCGGTCCAAATTGTCCCTAGGTGTGAATGAGCGAATGAGTTGTCTGTCCCTGTGTGCCCTGCGATTGACTGGCAACCAGTTCAGGGTGTCCCCTGCCCACTGCCCGGAGATGGCTGGGATGGGCTCCAGCCCCCCCGCGACCCTAATGAGGATAAGCGGTATGGCTGATGAGATGAGATGAGATGAGAAGTTTCTTATCTGCAATCGTCCATAAGATTTGCGAATAAAAATTGTCCATAGAAATTTACAAATAAATTGAGCTATATATTTTTCATCATTTTCATCGACAAGAAAGCAAAATATATATCATTTTGCCTCATCTTAACTCTTAAATAAAGTCTATGTAATGCTCTTTAAAAAAAAGAGGGGGGGAGCATCAACAGCTAGGGCAGACATGGGCATACTACGGCCTGCGGGCCACATACGGCCCGTTGGTCTTTTTGATCCGGCCCGCCAAACATCTCCCAATTATATCAAAATATACCGGCAAACCTTGTTCTTTACTTTCCCCTGTAATGCCCACATTTCCCCAATATATGGCGCGCTTGAGCATGTGCCCCCTTTTCTTCACGGTTAAGCTTTTCCCAGAAGAAGCACTCTCCTTCTTGGTTTCAGCGGTAAAGTTTTCCCCCTTCTAAAAACAAACATGACTTTATCAAAGAAAAGAAAAGTCGACAGTGAGTGCCGAGTGTTTAAAACAGAATGGACAACAAAATATTTTTTCAAAGAAGTCTGTATGCTTGATATATCAATAAAGTTTCGCGGTTTTTAAGGAGTACAATATTAGCAGTCACTTTGCTACAAAGCATTCCAATTATGCCAGCAAGCTGTTGGCACAAGAACAGGCAGCTATGGCTGAGAGGATGGCAGCCAATTTACTGACCCAGCAACAACATTTTCACCGGCAAACTGCACTTCAGGAGTCAACTACAAAGGCAAGCTTTTTGCTGGCATTCAAATTAGCAGCAGCTAGCAAGCCTTTCTCAGAAGGTGAGTTTTTGAAAGACTGCATGGTGGAGACTGCAGGTGTTCTGTGTCCGGAAAGTCAAGGCAAGTTCGAAAAAATCAGTTTGTCACGTCGGACTGTGACTCGCCGTGTGGAACTAATTGATGAACATATAGCTAGCCAGCTAAACAAAAAGGCAGAGTTATTGTAGTTATATTCAATTGCACTGGATGAAAGTAATGACATGAAAGACACAGCGCAGTTCCTAATTTTTATCCGAGGAATAAATGGCAGCTTTGAGATAACCAAGGAGTTTTTGACGATGGAGTCCCTGAAGGGAACAACGCGGGGAGAGGACTTGTATCACAAGGTGTCTGCTGCAATCGAGAAACATAAACTACCTTGGAGTAAACTTGCGAATGTCGCGACGGATGGATCACCAAATTTAACAGGAAAAAATGTTGGGCTGCTAAAATGAATCCAGGATAAAGTAAAAGAGGAAAACCCTGAACAGGATGTTATTTTCCTTCACTGTATCATCCATCAGGAATCACTTTGCAAATCTGTATTACAGCTTAACCATGTTGTAAATCCAGTTGTAAAACTTGTGAACTTCATACGCGCAAGGGGACTCTAGCATCGTCAGTTCATCACGTTCATGGAGGAAATTGATGCGGATCATCAGGACTTACTTTACGACTCTTGTGTCCGGTGGTTATGTTTGGGCAAAGTGTTTCAATGCATTTGGGACCTGAAAGAAGAGATCGGCGCATTTTTAGAGTTCAATGAGAAATCTGACAAATTTCCTGAGCTACGAGACCAGAACTGGCTTTGTGATTTCTGCGTTTGTTGTGGACGTATTTTCACACTTGAATGATCTGAATGTGAAACTGCAGGGGAAAGATCAGTTTGTGCACGACATGTACAAACATGTTACAGCGTTTAAATCTAAGCTCATTTTATTATCCAGACAAGTTGCGAACACATCCTTCACTCATTTCGCCACACTTGACACTCAGAAAGAGGCGACGCGATATGCAAAGAAATACAGCAAGTCACTGGATGACCTTCACAGAGAATTCAGTCGCCTGTTCTCCGATTTTGAAAACATTGATGAGTCAGCTCGTGTCTTGTCCCTTCTCACAAGACCCTGAAACAGTACCACATGAGGTGCAATTGGAACTGATCGATATTCGGTCTGACGCCACCTTGAAGGAAAAGTTCAACACTCTTAAACTTAATGACTTTTATGCTTCACTGAACAAAGCCACTTTTCCAAACCTACGGTGGGCAGCACAGAAGATGCTGGCCTTGTTTGGCTCTATGCATGTGAGCAGACATTCAGTGTTATGAACATGAACAAAGCCCATCACAGATCCAGGATAACTGACCAACACCTCGGATCTATCTTGAGAATCGCCACAACAAAACTTACTCCAGAATTTAATGCACTGACAAAACCTGGAGATCAACAACTGTTCCTACTGAAACTGATGGTGAGTTTCCCTGCTGTGTTTATTCAACTGAAATGTAATTAATCATTAATCATCAATAGGTCAAATCTTGTATGTAATTTATATAACACTCAATCCATCTGTTCTTGGCTCGGCCCCTCTATCATATTTTAGAAATCATTGTGGCCCTCGAATCAAAAAGTTTGCCCACCCCTGAGCTAGGGTGTTCTTCCGTTATGAAAAAAAAATCGGATAGCTTGACTTGCCGTTAGCTTACTGATTAATTCACTAATTACATTGTCTGGGCACATGCCGTGATTCTCACTTTTAACGTTTCAGTTTAAAAGCCCAAAAGACAACTGCCTCCGGAGATAAGATCTGCAACCTCAATGGAAGTTTTTAAATCAAGGCTTAAGACACACTTCTATCCCAAAGTTTATGATTGACGCCCACCTCATATTCTGTATTGTCCTGTCTTTTTCCGCCTGCCTGCCTGGTGGTGATACGAACGAGAAGGACGATTTGAGATTAGTCAGGGGACCCGCGTTTGACCTGAAGTATGTGAACGCCTGCATGGACCAGCTGGCAGAGATGGGAAGCTGCGTCGTGGCCGTCATAGACTTTCTGGACTAGTTTATAGGCTGGGGGCGTCGCTGCTGTCATGCACTTTCCGGACAAATTTTCAACATGTTACCTAGTGTTTACTATGTTTGTGTACTGTAATGCTAAATGTAATTAACCCCGGTCATACTAAAAGGGGGATACCACTTGTGAGGTCCCTTCTCAAGGTTTCTCTTTTTCCTCACCCTGAGGTTTTGAGTTGTTCCTTGCCCGCATGTTGGTTTAGTATAAGGTAATTGTGTCATTGTAATCCTGTGCAGTCCTTTGAGACATTTTTGTGATTAAGGGCTATATAAATAAATTTGACTTGACTTTAGTAATCCCTTGTTTAACAGTCGTTGCGTTCTAAAAAATTTCCGTGATTTATTAGATATTATTATATACATAATGTATACGACTGTAACAGAATGGCAGCTATAAACATGCAGCACCTCTATTGCTTTCCCTCCAAACACCGCCTTGGTCTCTTTCTGGACCCGATAACAATCCAGAGAGGAACTGGTAATGATCAGCATTTTGTTGCATTCGGAGTCATATTTTATTGATACATTTCTTTTGAATGTAACGAGCTGCTGAAATAGAAGCTGTAGCGGTGCTTTGCAGTTTGTTTTGAGTGGACCCATTGACTTGAGCCTGCCCTGCTCTTTGACCCACAGCATACACTAAGCCAATCACAGTCGCGCACACTGACCATCACGCCAATTCAACACACACACAGACACACACACACACGCATGCACACACACACACACACACACACACACAAACGCAAACACACACACGCATGACCTCCCAACCAACCCCCCACCCCCCCAAACATATTTTTCCTTGGATCTCCACAATTCACAGAGATCACCCTTTTTTACCTAAAAGCAACAATTTTTTATGCCTGTGTTTTATATTTCCATGATGACTCCATGATGAATGTGAGGGAATGATGTCTGTCTCTCTGTGTGCTGTGATAGGCTGGCAACCAGTCCAGGTTGTCCCCAACTCACTGCCAGAGGTCAGCTGGGATGGACTCCACCACCCCTGCGACCTTAGTGAGGATAAGGAAATTGAAAAAAATAATGGACAAATGATTGGCAACTGGATTAAGAGTGTACCCTACCAGTTTGAGAAGATTACTAATATCCAGGGTTGGGTAGGGTTACTTTAACTTGATTACTTTCAATTACTTTTGGATTACTCCAATACCAAATATGCTAATAAAAGACAAAAGAAACTAAATATGAATAAAATTATTACTCACAACACGTGGTAAGCATTCTCTCCTGGCTTTGATCTCTTTGATCTCCGGCAAAACTAACATAAAATGCGACAGAAACAAAATGAAAATAAATCCAAACAGCTTGCCAACATCATTTTTGCCGTTCCATGTATTCTGTAACTCCCCAAGCCTGCACAAAATTTAGTAATTTTATTCATATTTAGTTTCTTTTGTCTTTTATTAGCATATTTGGTATTGGAGTAATCCAAAAGTAATTGAAAGTAATCAAGTTAAAGTAACCCTACCCAACCCTGCTAATATCTGTATAGTCCAAAAATTAATTAAGTGACTCCCCAGGAAAGGTTGGGGACGTGCTCTAAATCTAAGTTATGGTGGGCCCACGTTAAACAAAGATAAGCTTGAACATGCCAACAAGCAGAACAACAACCAATGTGTGTGTTTTAGATAAGAAGGTAACAGAGATTCAATTCAAGTCCCATCACCAAACACTGCAGATAAGAAACTTGTCACTTAAAAAAAAAGAAACAAGATAAGAGGAAGGGACAATTGCAAAAGGAATTGCTTTAAATGTTTAAATTGTTTGGAACCTGGTTACCTGTTGAAGGGGACATTGTGCATTTTTTAACTCCTCCTAGCACCTTCATTAAAAACGAAACAATACTGATTTCAATAATTAGCTAAAATACAAAAATTGTCATTTAATGTGCGTTGTCATAGGTCTTGAAACTTGCATTATTTTACATGACATGAGGCTTACCTAAAAGGGAAATGACATGATTGACCGACATCTTGTTGATACGGGTATCCCCCCAAAATCAAAAACTTGTGAAAGGCCTTGAAAAAAATGAGAAGAAAAATTGTGTGGTTTGGTCACCTTTTGTCTCGTAGTTTTGTATTCTTTCTTGTGCTTTATAGCACTCATTTTGAGTCACAATACACAGTGCTGTAATATCTAGTGGTCAAATATTACAAAGTTTCTCTTTTCAGTATGTAAAAGGTTTTACAGGCGTTTAAACAATAAGACAGTTGACAAAATGACATTTTTTGGATAAAAAGCCATCTTTGCTGTTGCCTCCAACTAGGGGTGTGCAAACTACGACCCGCTGGCCACACAATGTAAAACACATAATTAATGTATGAAATAAAATAAATAAAATACATATTTTTTAAAGTTAAATGAGAAATAACTTTTGCACTGAATAATTAATCCGTTAATATATTTTTAATGTTATATTTTCATGTTGACAGGGGAGGCTAAATGCATATGCTATCACATGGATACAGTTGAGTGCTAATCGACTATCCACAAAAGCTCATGAGTAATCTACATCTATGTCAGATTTTAGCTAATAAAAAAATAATTCTACCTATAGTCAGCCATATGATAACATATAAAATTCATTACAATTTTATAGTGTTACAGAGAACAAACGTACATTTTGTGTCAGACTGAAAAATAGTGCTACATATAGTCTGCGGATGGGCAAATTAGAGCTTGCGAGCCATATTATACCGGTCAATGTTTTTCTATCGGCTCGCCAGACGAAGTTGGTAAACATACAAAGATAAACATAGCGTGTATTAGATTGTTAAAAAAAAATACCAATTTAAAATATGTTGATTTGGTACCGGGGAGAAACGGCGGCTGAGTGGTTACCGCGTCCACGGTACAGTCTGATGTTATGAGATCGAACCTTCCTGTGTGGAGTTTGCAAGTTCTCCCCGTGCCTGTGTGGGTTTCCTCCGGGCACTCCAGTTTTTTTCCACATTTTAAAAATAAGCATGTCATGTTAAATGGCCAGTTCAAATTGTCCATAGGTGTGAATGAGTGAGTTGGTCTGTCTCTGTGTGCCCTGCGACTGGCTGGAAGCCAGTTCATGGTGTACCCTGCCCACTGCTCGAAGATGGCTGAGACAGGCTCCAGCACCCCCGCGACCTTACTGAGGATAAGCGGTGCAGATTATGACTGGATGATTTGGTACCACCCTTGTCCCAGACATGAATGGCTTCATTTTTTTTACTTGCCATTTTTATTATGTTTTATCTATCAAGATGTTGAGCTAATTTAATGGGACTTCTGAGCTAGCCATATTGCATTGATATTATTTTCCTTTAATTTTAAGCATTATAGAACCAATTTGATGAAATGATTGATAGACAAAAGAGGAATATAACATGTACTCTTAAATGTCTGCTTGTTTGTTTATTCATAAATGCATATCGTTGCTGCTATATCAAAACTACTTACAGGATCTCATTTTGTCATTTTAATTTTAAAAAAAAATTGGATGTGTAAAAATTCATTATGCATTGCTCAGGTTTCAAATTAGAGACTAAATTGGAACAAACAAAAAAATATATATATATTTTTTTTTACTCCCAATCCTTTTGCAAAATGTTTAATGCAAAGTAGCCCAATGACAAACTTTGCCTAAAATGCTTTGCTGTCGGAACTGAAAAATATCAGTGCATGAAAGAAGACTACCCACATTCCTTGTATGCACTGTTAATTTTGAACATTAGAGTAAAACCTGGAGTAAAACTTAAATCTTTACACTCTAATTTACCCAGAAAAACGAAGTTACTTGTGATTGTCTAAAACAGGGGTCTCCAACGTGATGCCCACGGGTACCAATGTGCCACCTGAGAACAGCTGAGGTGTCTGTGGACCTTTTCGGAAAATGGCTCACCAATGTGGGTCATTCTGATTTTGAGGTAAAATGATTTTTTTTTTGTGGTCCACTGAGTTAATTTAACCCTACTTCCTTACTTGATCTCTTTCTTCTCTTTCTCATGCTTTTTTTCCCTCTTTCTCCCTTTTGCTTTCTCTTGCTCTCTTTTATATTCTCCCTTTCTTTTTTGTCTTCCTTTCCCTATCTTCTCTTACTCCTTTTCGCTTCTCTCTTACTCTCCCTTTCTCTCTTTTCCTCATCATTCTTACTCTCCATTTTTATCCATCTTGCTCCCTCACGTTTTTTGCTTTCTTTTTCTTTCTCTCTCTTTTTGTACTTCCATTCACCCGGTAAAAACAAAGTAACAAGATAGTAAGTAGTAGAAAATTAGTTATTTTAAAAATTCAAATCAAACTCGGTGCCCATTGCACTAATAAGTAACAAAAAGTAGATCTCAGCTTGAAAAACGTTTGAAACCCCTGGTCTAAAACTATTACTATAGGTGCAGAGGACATTATTCAGCATGACCAACGTGTCAAACAGTTTTTGCTTTAAGACACAGATTCATCCATCCACCCATTATCTTCACCACTTATTCTCAGCAGGGTCGCGGGGGTGCTGGAGCCCATCCCAGCTATCTTCGGGCAGTGGGCGGGGACACCCTGAACTGGTCGCCAGCCAGTCGCAGGGCACACAGAGACAGACAACTCACTCGCACATTCACACCTAGGGACAATTTGGACCGGCCAATTTACCTGACATGCATGTTTTTGGAATGTGGGAGAAAATCAGAGTGCCCGGAGGGAACCCACGCAAGCACGGGGAGAACATGCAAACTCCACACATTGCTTGTGCAAAGACACAAAACAAGAGGTAATCTTTTCTTCATGTTAGAAGGACAGTGTGTGGTATTCGACCACTAGATGTTGCTGTATTGTGTAGTGCAACCAAAAACAAGTGCTACAAAGCACAAGGAAGAATACAAACTACAGAGAATCCAATTGACCAAACCACATGCCTTTGCTTATTTTTTGTCCAGCCTTTCACGAGGTTTTTTTGTTTTGGGGGGTACCCGTAGCAGCAAGATGGCGGAAATTCACGTCAACTTAGCCTCACATTTTGTAAAATGAATACTGGCATCTAGAAAAACAAAGGCTTTTTATGTGGCAGTTAATATATTTTTTTTCTTATTATTCAAATGAATATTGATTTTTAACAAATGAAGTTTTTTTTTTTTTTTTTAAATAGGAGGTGCTAAATATACACACTGTCCCTTAAAGGCAGATTCAAAAATAAAAATACAAAAATATATAGATGTTTTCATAAAACTTTTATGTACAGCCATATTTGTGTGTGCAAACCACAATATGTGAAATGATCAGTAAAAAATGTTTTGGTGTCAGCAAAAGGTATTTCATGATAAAACTTGATGACGTAATCAGTCATTCTCCACAGGCCATTAAGTACACCAGTCCCTGAACTTTATGGGCGCTATTCTTGTTTTAAGAGAGTTCACCTGCTGAAAACAACTGGCTGGCTTTTCCACTGATATTTGTATCTTTCCTTGAAAACATCTTGCTTGAATAAAATAATTTATATTTATATTTAAAACAAACGTTTGTTACTACGTCAGTCACAGGAAGAGGCAAAGCAGAAAGGATGTCAAACTCGGTAAAAAACCCTTGGGAAGTGTCCTAACAGCAGAGGAATGGTACCACTGCACCTCCTCAGAATCATCTAGAAAACAAATGAAGAGACAGTTTAGATCACAGATAACACAATAACACTTTTTCAAACACAAACTAAAACACTTTGGTTAAAAAAAGAACAATTTGGGTCAAGATCTACCATTTGGATGAATTTGAACAAATTTCTCCTCCATTTTTTTGTTTCTCAATCACCCCCAAAATTAGGTCAATGTACACTAGGTTGGTATATTTTCGAGTGAATAAAAATTTATGTCAGGAATTACTCAAAAGGACACTGTGTAATATTTGACAACTAGATGTCAGTGTATTGTAGTGCTGGGGTCTCCAACCTTTTTCAAGTTGAGAGTTACTTTTTATTACAAATTAGCACAAAGGGCACGCAGTTTGATATTAAATTCTAAGATAGCTACTTCACCAGATGGCTTTCTTAATACCTAAAAGTGTAGCTTGATAGTTACCTAGAAAGATGAACCCGTAAAAAACTAAATGGCAGCTAGATAGAAAGAGTAAAAGGCCAACTAAATAGGTGGATGTAAAGCTAAAAACTAGATAGATAGCTAAAAAGAGGCCAAAATTTAGCCTGATAACTGAAAAAAAGATAAAATGTTAGCTAGATAGCATGCAAAAAATGTAAAATTTAGAAAGCTAGAAAAAAAATACAAATTTTTATCATTCACTGTATTCAACCCATAAATTGGAATTTAGTTTGTCGTATTTCCTGTAAAATAAAATTGATAAAGACTAATAAATATGTTTTTTAATACATGAATAGATTCTCATTCTATTCTTTTAATTGCTTAAAAATAGTTATGAAACTTGAATCATTGTTTTTGCCCACGAAGCCCATGTATTGGAATTTATTTGAATTTCCATCAACTTATCATGTTATTACTACTTTGTTACTATTATTGCCAGGTTGATTGAAAATTCAAAAACATGAAAATCGTTTTTGCCTATTATTGGTGAATAAATGCGTTATGCTTAGAAATCCCTCGCCATCCGCGATTGTAGTAAGTAGGGTAGGCTAATACAGTGGTTTGAAATATAAAGCATAAGATTGAAAAACAAACATGAAAATTGATTAATTAAAATAGGGTTAAATAGACTTTTATCAAAAAATAAATTTACTAGTAAATCACAATGACCCAGCAACTGGAGGGCACCCTGGTGTCCATGGGCACCACGTTGGACACCCCTGGTTTAGCCCAACCAAAAACGAGTGCTTCGTAGCACAAGAAAGAATTCAAACTACGCAGACTTAAACTGACCAAGCTGAAGCATTTTTCTTCTCATTTTTATTGATCAGCCTTTCACTAGGTGTTTTTGTTTTGGGGGCTACCCATAGCAGTAAGATGGCAGACAATCATGACGCCTCCCTCCATACCACGGCTCTGTTAGAAGGAGTGTGAAACCCCCGTTTTGTACATTGGTATGCCCTAGCCGCAGCGTTGTGGTGTGTGAGGCGTTCTACATAAACGCTACTTTGAGCAGCATTTATGTTTTTATCTTTGGACATTTCATCGAGGACATTTGTATTGTCACCTTTTACCTTTCAAACCAAATAACAAAAACCTTTTTGTAGAAAGGTACAGTTGAGAAAAGGTTTAAACTTTTTATGTCCAAAATTGGTCATTAACACGTAGCCCTACACACATTCGGGGATCTGCTTTTTAAATTTTGTTCAACAAAATCCATCCCCATTGAGGTCATGGAATATTTATTCTTCATGTCATACACACAGGAGTTCAGTACAGTTTACTTGAGAACACAGGTTGGTTCTTTTTATCGTTATTTTAATTATCACAGGTCATACATACACAAACATACACCTGAGTCACAATTTGATCAACTGTACTTTGTATAATTCAGTTTCACTCGTTCAATCCAGTTATTTGAGTTGCGGCGCTAATCTCTGCAATTCCAAGCCGTCAGTTCAATTTGATGATGAAATTTGAGTCATTATTTGTGAAAAAATGCGTAATGTAATCTATCTATCTATCTATCTATCTATCGAGAGAGAGAGAGAGAGAGAGAGAGAGAGAGAGAGAGATATGTATTTATAAAGTTCAGTACTTCTATTTGTTAAACAAATGCTTGAGCCTGTAAACAGAATTGCTTTTTTGGTTTCAAGTATAAAACAGTATTGAATTGTATAGTACTGGTAAAAAAAATAAAGTTACTACTATTTTTACCACAAATAGGCACTAAATAATATACAATGTCCCTTTATTATTTGAGAGGTAAAAAAGGCTATATGTGTTCAATGTTTGATGAAATAAATTTTTAATTATTCCAAATTTACTGAATGTACTGTGCAAATTAACCTTAATAAAATGTTACCCTTTAGCATACTCAGGTCAATTTCTTTTTAGAATATGTCTGACTGTTTGAAAAATACCCTCTGATTATATTTCTATCCATAAACAGGATTTATTTATTGTTCATTTTTACGGCCACTTTTTAAGGACCTTCAAGGCCAATTTTCTAAGGACGACAAAAAAATGTTTTTTTGTTTTTTGCAGAGACACAAATATATCTGTGATTTAATGAAGTTACTTTTAATTTTGCGTTTGCTTTCATCAAGACAAATGATTTTTAGATCTTGAGTAAATCGTTAATATATTTTGGATCCGAACAATACATGTGTTAACATCTTTTAGAAAGATATCTCCCCATTCAGTGTTTAGGAGGAAATTACAGTAAAAATTAGTTTACATTTTCAGTTGCAGTGAGTTCTTCCCATTACAATTTAACAATGGGGAACACTACTTTAAATGTCAATAATTTATACGTTAATTCCATAGTACACCAATGTATCAAAAACCTGTCCTATTGGGGACGACCAGTAGGGGGCTACAATGCCGTACAAACTAATGCCAGCGGCCGTTAATCACGAGGGAAGAAGAAATGCAATGACAAAGTGAAGCCACCAGAGGGCGGTGTTGGCGTCATATTTAAACAGACTTGTTGAGAAACCCAACAACAATTTCAAGCATTTACAAGAACTTCACTCAAAATTCTAGCATTTTTCAATCCTTGAACAAAATATTAAAATTAAAGCATTTTATTGGATTTCAAACACCTACAAAACCCTGTATAAAGCCTACGAATACTGTTGTTTTTCTTATTTTGTAATGTGAACGATATCAACTAAAAGACCAGGTGCAGCAGCCGTTCAGTAGATTGTTTACACTACAATGAGAACACCTGATGGGCAGCTTGTTACATGCAAATTGCCAAGGGCTTAAGTTTGATGTGTACTAGCCACTCCTTTGTCCCACCCAAAAACAAATGTGGCAAAATCTTCAGTGGAGCAGGGGTCTTAATCTCGCGACCCGGGGGGCATTTGCGGGCCAACGAATGATAGTTTGAGAAAGTTAAAGGGACAGTGTGTATTGTTTGACCACTACATGCAAAAGTAGTCTGTTGTGTTACCTCAAATTAATGGTAAAAATTACAAGAATGAAAATTATAGAGACTCAAAGTGACCATAAAACATTTTCCTTTGATTTTTTTGCCCAGTTTTTTGACATATTTTTGTTTTGTTTTTTAGGTATTGTTAGCAGAAAAATGTCAAACAATTATATCATCTATAAGGTGAAGCGTATTCTATATAAAATAAATGCTTATGGCTTAACGTACCAGTATTTGAAACATACATATCCTAATGATTGTTCATTTATTTTTTGCCAATTATTTAGATCTCTCTCTTTTTTTTTTTTTAAATGAGTTCTATGTTTTACCGTAGAGGCACTGAATAATTAACACTGTCCTTTTAAGTGCAGCCCTGGCACATTATGGATTATTTTATTACTGAAATTTCATATAAATTATTATTTTTTTATCTTTAGTCTTTAGATAATTTATGTATTGAATTAGAAAATATATATATTGGAAAACAGGGTGTTTCTATATAGACTTCTTGTAGAAGGCCTTTAGCCCAACCTCATCCAGACCCTACCTCAGGTTAGTTGAGATTGAGAGTGTTCTACTTTCAAAACAATCACTGTGCACATGCTGGGGAGCAAAATACAAGTGTGTAAAAACTGGAAGCCATACCGCAGTCTTTGTGGAAGACATGAGGGAAGCAGTGCAAAAAGCCGTAACCGCAACGGCAATATGAGCAGCCCTTCCGCACCCATTCACCGTGCGGAATCAGACCGCAGCGCCTGAAAACGAACATTACATTAGTCACTGCCTCATGCAGGTGTGATATTTCCATATGGAGAAACAAAAGTATAAGTAGATATTGACAAACAGATGCCATATAAATAAATGAACACATACATAAATATCACAACACTTGGATATACAGTATGACATAAGTTTATTCATGCATTTTGTCAGATAATTATGTATTTATTCTGTCATGTATTTTGTCATATAATTGGCGTGTATTTTGGTAAATATTGTGTAATTTGTTGTATATTTTATCTTTTTGTGTATTTTTATTTACTTTCTCGTGTATTTTGTTCTTTATTTTCTCTTATATTTTGTCTTATTTTGTCGTGTTTTTGGTCATTTAAATTATATTTGCCTTGACAAAATACCCAATAAAAGACAAAATGAATACCAAAATTACAAAAATGCATAAACGCATGACCTAAATTGCATGTGTCACATTTTTAGGTATTACATAATCTAATTATGCATTCTTTTATTTATATGACATATTTGTAAGTATGTATTTATTTATACATTTATTACTACATGTGGCGGGATTGGTCCTTATACTGCATATGCTACATAGATTTGTAGTATTTGGTAGCACAGTTATTCTCTGAATGCATAAAGTAATCAATAACTAATCAATACATCTCAAAAATATTGAGCTGGGATGTTTGTTACTAAGTGCCCTAACTAATTTTAGTTTTTGTGGTAGTTCTGCTGATTGTGGATGTTTTTTTTCGTTTTTTTGCATTACCGGATACGCTGGTTGTACTCGCAGCTCCGACCAGTAAAGTAAGGAGGACATGCGCAGAAACTGCCGAGAATACAGGTGCCTCCATTCTTACAGCAACTCCTGCTTTGCTCAGCAACTGAAAAACAAAAAAGTCAGACAAACAACTATATTAAGATCTTTGGTGTTGTTTTTTATCACATACAATTGCTTCATAGGCTCCCCTATTATAAAAAATGAAATCTTTGTTTTTTGTTTTTAAATACATGTTTTGTTTTAATTCTGGCTAGATTCACCAGACCACAGAGTACTGGCAGGCGATACTGTGAATTTTGGTATCAATCCAATCCAAGTAAGTACAGCGTTTTGTCAATTGGTACCGGTACAACACTGACTCTTTTATGCTAGGAAAAGTTATGATTACTGAGTAATTGAACCTCCTTGTGTTAGTTTGTAATTACGATAGACGCAGCACAATTTTTGGGCAGTAAGATGTTTCAAATTGTATTAAATGAATCCAATGTAAAATTACAACATAGCAAAATAAATATAAATATTTCTATTACAAAGGTTCCACAACAAAAGCCAGGAAACTCAGACCAAAAAAGCAGTAATGTAACAAGAATACAAATACAACATTGTCAACATCCGTCCATTCATCCATCCATCATCTGCACTGCTAATACTCAGTAGGGTTGCAGGGGTTCTGGAGCCCATTCCAGCTTTTTTCGGGCAGTGGGCAGGGGACACCCTTAACTGGTTGCTAGCCAGTCGCAGGGCAATATTACCAACATGACACCTATAATACTTTGCTTTTCACAGTATTTTAAAAATAAAATAAGTGCAAATAGTGTAAACAATACAATGTAAAGAACACCTTTACTAATAAAAGATAAAAATATTTTACTACTACTTTACTATTTAACAAATGTTAAGAGAGTCAAAAAAGCAATGTCACAAAAACACAAATTTTATTCAGCAATGTCAAGAAGACAACTAAAATACTTTCCATTGCACACTATTTTTTTTTTAATAAAGTCAGAGGTACAAATAAAGTGTAAATACATTTGAAATTTAGACTGAATGTATCATGGTACAATCCACGAGCAACATTATTGTAGTGCTTGTTTAAATAGAAAGACAGTCTTGATTTCATGACAATAATATCAATCCAAGTACATGCTCAGTATCGATAAAATCGATATTTGGGTCGATCCGCTCGCCCTTACTGCACAGCAGTTCTGTGGTGAGTGCGGGTGTGTGTCGGTCTCGTCGTCCATTAACTACACATTCTCGGGGTGCATCTGCTTTACGTCAGCAGACAAACACAAAGAGTCTAAACCAACATCTGAAAGTAGCAAAAAAACACCAAAACAAACTATTTTTTCCTACAAATAAGCACACTGTGCCTCAACGGTCTGTGTAAATAAGTACAGTGTTTTATTTTCCTTTACTGTAGTCCAGGTTTGTCAAACATGCTGCCTGTTAGATGATTTCGTCCATCTGCTGTAAATTTGTCACAAAAGAAGCAAGTCTCTAGCTCATGTGGATCAGAATTCATGATTCATGGCATGCAGACGTGCAATGGGAGAGAGGGGAAAAAGGTGTAAATGCATGACATTTGTTTACACCAAATGTTAAAAATAACCTTTATCTGGTTTCATGTTAAAGACAATAGGGTGGAGTGTTTTAACAGCATCAGTAGGCCCAGCCTGGTGGTTGTATCTGATGTTATCGGTCATTTACTGCTGAAACTTATTTTTTATTTTTGACTAACATTTGGGAAAAATGTGTTGTACGCAGAAAAGATGCCTTTTCATCCGTTATTATACTTTGTAGGATAGAATACAAATGTAGGCTGAACGATAAACCAAAGTACTGCAAAACAAAGCTAAATATTTGCCATAACATTTTTTTATCGATCCAGCCAACTTGCGAACATAAAGTCAGGATTTGACCCCCGAGCAAAACTGGGTTTGACATGCCTGGTGTAGTCCTTGTACCAAACGACTTTATTTATTTCTATTTTTACAGTTGTATGCTTTTGATCGACAAGCATTGCAAAGTCGGGTCTGTACAAATACCGAAGTCCATGTCCGCGAACATTTGTGGCTATTCCAACCAACTTACTGTTAGTGAGGCCGATGAAGGGCATGACGGGGTTGGCGTCACGGTGTTTACGGTCCCCGCTATTTGGAGAGTTGGCCTGGGCATATTGGTCAAGGAAGTCCTGGGAGGACTGTTGGGATTTGGTCTCAGTGGGGGGCAACCGAGGAAACGGATGAGTCTGGCCTTTGTTGCACTCACCTCCCACGCAGCCTAAAAAAGAAAAAAAAATGCAATTTACAGATAGTGATAGAGGAGGGGAAAAAGGTGGTTTTCCCCGGAGACATACGCTACTCTGCACTGATTTGAATTTTCTTTTCATGTCAGGAAACAGGCTTATTGATCAAATGGAGCACATACAGTAAATGAAAGTTATCATGATGTGAGGAGGAAAACTGTTCTCATCTCTGACTTTATTACTTCATTAATTTCTTGACTGTTTATACTAGATTCGCTGGAATTTATGACTAGAAGTATAACACTATTTCAATAAAGTATTATACCATACCACAAATTATATTTGCTTTTTATATAACGACACTTTTAACTATTTTTCTTATAGTTTTAAAACGATTTTTCATTTAACTATAAGGATAGCTCACTCATTTTATCTTCACTTTTACCTATGTTCAACTACAATCCAGCAATCTTTACTTACAAATATAATACATTTTCCTCTTTTACTATATTCCCTAGTTTTGTTTCTATATTGTTTTCCCCATTTCAACTAAATTCCTTGCATTCTTCAACTGCAAGAATTAGAGGAAATATAGTAAAAATAAACGTAAAACGTTAAGATTACCTACCAGGTGAACCAACAAACTTTCCTTTAATGATAATGCACTGTATTTTGGAATATTACTATATTTATCTTAGTTTTGTCTTGTTTGTTTTTTCGTTAAGCTAAGTCCAAATATGGTGACATAATAAATGTTATCAAAACAATTATTATTTTGATTATTTAATAAAACATAGTAAAGAGAATATCTAACACAGACCTGAAGCAGGGGCAGGAGCAGAAGAACTCGAAATGATCATAGTCCAAAACAAAATACTAAAAACAAAAGGAATGAAAAGACACTTGCAGTTAAACAAAAATACAAAAAAAAAACCTTTCAATAAAAACACTTTCTTCATATTTGTGATTTATACCTGCATGGCTGCATCTTTGTAAAAAACAAAAAGGAGGGGAAACGAATGATGTCGGATATTAATCCTCACACTCTAGTTTACGATTACGAGAGACGACAAAAATAAATAACAATCCAGTAGTATCAATCAAACACTGTATGTAGAGAGGTCGCCATTTGCCAGCAAACAAAACGTCCTTTTCTCAAAGTAAAAAGAAAATTATCCATCCAGACAACAAAATGCTCCTCCAGGCGTCTTGGGAGAAAGTGCCGGGGACCCCAGGTGACACTCATCCAGGTGGAGTGGCCACCAGATGCCCCGCCCCTCTGGCCCCTCCCGCTGTCGCTTGTCTTCACTGTTCGACATGGCTGGGGCCCAATCAACAACAAACGAAGGTTCGTGCCAAAATGAAAGTGCTTGCACAGACTGTAGTCAGCTTTCCTCGGTGGATATGAATTTGATACTTTGATTAATTCAGCGTTCAAATGACTAGTGGAATACTATAATATGATATGCAATTAATTATTTCAGTTTTTGCCCGTAGTTTCACATTACCTTCATACCTACACACACAAAAAAAACTTGACTTCCCACTCCTCTCCGCTCTTCATACATTATGTATGATTCTCACCAGCTTAAAACGACTATTCATATGTTAAATAAGCCAGGAAACGAGCATTTGTAGGAGTCCCTTTCTTTTTTCTTCTTTTTAACCGAAGAACGTGTGTCTTTTTGGTCAGATTATCATTTCCACGTCATCATTTTCACTTATTATTTTGAATGTGTGTACAGTAGGGCTCTCAAACTCACTTTACCTGAGGGCTGCGGGAGCTAGAGTCTGGATAAGGTTGGGCCAAATTGGGTTCTGGCCCAACTGTTTAAGTATTTCCATTTTTTTAAATTACCTACACACACAAAATCTAAAAAATATATGTCTAAAATATATATGAAAAACAATCAGTAATAAAGTAATCAAAAATAACCAGGGCTGCACTTAAAAGGGACAGCGTGTATTATTAAGTGCCTCCTAGTAGTTAAAAATAACCTTAAAAATGATTGACAAAACTTCATGAACTATGAATTCTATCTAATGGTGGGGTGAGTAGTTTAAGGTGTCCTTAAAAAGTTTAAAATCAAATATTTCCTCCATAAAGTATGTGTTAACAATGCTCAATTGAGTATATACAGTATATATATATATATATATATATATATATATATATATATATATATATATATATATATATATATATATATATATATATATATATATATACTATGTGGGTTGCACGGCAGCTCAGTGATTAGTGCACAGCCCCATGGTGCGGCGGAGGTTCAGGGTTCAAGTCCAGCGACTACAGCTTCCTTGTGTGGAGTTTGCATGTTCTCCTGCCTGCTTGGGTGCCTCTGGGCACTCTGGTTTCCTCCCACCTTTCCAAAAACATGCATCAGATTGATTGGCTGGTCCAAATTGTCCCTAGGTGAGTTGTCTGTTGCCTGTGACTGGCTGGCAACCAGTTTAGTCACACTAGGACACTCTCCCCTGCCCACTGTCCGAAGTTGGCTGGGATGGGCTCCGGCAGCCCCGTGACCCTACTGAGGATAAGCGGTTTGGATAATGGAAGGATATGGGGCGTAATTAGCTCAGGAGGTAGAGTGCTCGTCTTGGAATCAAGAGATCGCAGGTTTGAATCCCGGCTCCTCCGTGTTACATGTCGAAGTGTCCTTGGGTAAGACACTGAACCCCTAATGTCCCCAATAAGAAGGTTGGCGCCTTGCATGCCCGTGTGTGAGTGTGTGTGGGTGAATGGGTAAGTGTAGAGCACATTGTTAAGCACTTTGGGAAGTCTTCATTGACTTGAAAAGCGCTATGTAAATGCAAAATTATATAATTATATATATATATATATATATATATATATATATATAAAATTTCTTACCGTGCTTATCTGCTAACTTTTATCACCAGTGTTCTGGCTGCGGAGTGCATTAGACTGGAAAAAGATGACCTGGGGGGGTTAAGTCAGAGAGTGAGATCAAGCGCATGCTCGTGATTTTCTTTTATTCCGAGGTGAAAATGGTGAAAGTAAGAAGAGGACTGGTTCTAATATGGTCCGTATGCCAACCCTAACACCAAAAATATGAAAAAGGAAAAGTATTTGAGTGCTTCGAAGAAAGTCATGTACTTGCACAGCAACACAAGCAGCATAAAAGAGGCTGCGATTTTAGCAAGAAAATCGCATCAGCATGTACAATGTTTTTGTCAGAAGGACCAGAACAGAACAGGAAACCCCAGAGCGTTCGTTACAATTCTTTATTTAGGGAAGCGTACAGGGCTAGCGGGAGAGGCGATGGCTGTTGGACGTCAGCAGCGATTACTGTTATTACGAGGATAATTATTGGAAGTAGGTCAATTAACTTAAGGTAGCTTCGGAACACGTAGCCAATCGGAGTGCGGAAGTCTAGCAGGTCTAGTTTACCGGGGCTGGAGAGAAGATCGTAGCGTGGGACGGAAGCAGGTCGGATCGGAGGCAGGCAGAATCAGGTTAACAGATCAAGAGCGGACAGATAATCAGTGCGGCACAGTTCTGAGGTCATGTGATCGAACGTTCTTGTGTGGAGTTTGCATGTTCTCCCCGTGCTTGCGTGGGCTTCCTCCGGGCACTCCGGTTTCCTCCCAAATTCCAAAAACATGCATGTCAGGTTAATAGGTCAGTCCAAATTGTCCCTAGGAGTAAATGAGCGAGCAAGTCGTCTTGTGTCTGTGTGCCCTGCGACTGGCTGGAAACCGGTTCAGAGTGACTTCTGCCCACTGTCCAAAAATAGCTGGCATGGGCTCCAGCACCCTACTGAGGATAAGTGGTACAGATAATGGATGGATGGGTGGAATATTTAATTGAAGAAAAGGCAAAAAAAGCAACAAAAAAATGCCCTAAATTGAGATACAATACAATGTTTTTTGCAGGGGTTACGTTCCCAAAATTAACCGTGATAGGCAAAATCTGTAAAGTATTAACCTTTATTTTTACAATCATTATACAACTAAATACTTTTATACATTTAATCCAAATAATTAACCCTTTTTATACGTTCAAGCATTTGTTTAACAAATCACTACTGCATGGACTTTTTTTTTTCTTTCACAAATAGCTATTGTATCGTCAAAAAACAATAAGCTGGGAGCCAATCAAAATGCAAAACGCAATGCAAATCCATGAAGTGGCCAAACCATGAAAAGTAAACCGTGTTAAAGATAAGGGTTAAATAATAGCAACAGATATGCAACAGGGTGCGATTGGTGTTCCCGTGTGCCACCAAAGCCTCTGGGAGTTGGTTGGGTAGGGGGCTGGCAAGGGATGCTGCACTGTTGGAACATACACCCTTTTTGATTTGGATGTGGGTTTTGTCCATGTTCAGCTCTATCATCACACCAGCACCTAGCATGAATCGGGAGAATAATCCCCTTCAAGATTTTTCAGATGATAGATGCTGGTGTCTGTGGCAAACAATGGGCCTATGCTTAATTTCTTCTGATTCCTCCTCTAGTTTTCTTAGGAAAATAGGCACTGACCTCAGTGAATCTACATCTGGTGGAGAAAAATGAGCTGTCAAATCACGGGAAGACCACATGCTTATTAGACCTACCACTTCAGCCCACTTGTTTTGCACATTTTGTTTTAGAATGCTGAGTTAATGAGGATAAAGTCAGGTATAACTCTGCTACATCTAGTATTCTGAAGAAATATACTGAAAGAACACACATGGATTCTGGCGCTTCATCACTTTTGCTGCTGCTGGATCTTAGTGCTGCTTTTGACACAGTGCGCCACAATATCCTACTAGAACGGTTGGAAAAATGGATTGGTCTCTCAGGAGCTGTCCTCTCGTGGTTCAAATCCTACCTCTCAGATAGGACACACTGTGTTAAATATGGTGAAACGACATCTGAGCCCTTTAATGTTACCTGCGGTGTTCCGCAGGGTTCAGTGCTCGGCCCCCTACTTTTCAACATTTACATGCTTCCGTTAGGTGATATTATTCGCAAGGACAATATCAGCTTCCATTGCTATGCAGACGACACTCAACTATATCTTCCGTTGGAGGAATCTTCCACACTAAACTGTGGAAATTTGGAGGCCTGTCTCACTGAGATAAAAGAGTGGATGTCACTCAACTTCTTGCGTCTTAACTCTGAAAAGACTGAAATGTTAGTCATTGGTCCTTCTAAATGCCGGGACTTATTCTCAAAAACTGCTGTGAACATTGACAAATGTCACATCACACAGAGTGACTCAGTTAAAAATTTAGGTGTCATATTTGACCCTGAACTATCCTTTGAGATGCATGTAAAACAAATTACTAGAACTGCCTTCTTCCATCTTCGCAACATTGCTAAAATCCGTTCAATACTGTCTCAGTCTGATGCGGAAACAATAATTCATGCATTTGTTACCTCCCGTCTCGATTACTGCAATGCACTACTCTCCGGTCTCCCGAAGTCCAGAATCAAGTCTCTTCAGCTAGTACAAAATGCCGCAGCGAGGCTCTTAACCAGGACAAAAAAGTACGATCACATAACACCGATTTTGGCTAACCTGCATTGGCTCCCAGTTAGCCAAAGATGTGACTTCAAAGTTCTCTTAGTATTGTACAAAATCATACATGGACTTGCTCCCTCTTATCTTTCAGATCTGATCTGCCACTATGTCCCGGGCCGAAGCCTACGATCTGAGAGTGCTGGTCTTCTGATGATCCCGAGAGCAAAGAAGTCTTCTGCTGGTTCGAGAGCGTTCTCCATCCGGGCACCGGTGCTGTGGAATGCTCTTCCCCCTGAGATTCGATCTGCAACCTCAGTGGAAATGTTTAAATCTAAACTTAAAACTCACTTCTACTCCATTGCATACGAATAACCTACTCCTCTTGTCGGTTGAAAATAGTTTGTGTAATATAGTGTAACAATCTGTGAAGCCCTTTGAGACTCTTCGTGATTTAGGGCTATACAAATAAAAATGACTTGACTTGACTTGACATTCACACATAGGCATACACACACTAAAACAAAGGAGCAATGATGCTAAGCTAAAAAAATGAATCTTTTATTTAAAGCACACTGTGTGATAATTGACCACTAGACGTTGCTGTATAGTGTAGTGCAACCAAAAAAAAGTGCTTCAAAGCACAAGGAGAGTACAAATTGCGGAGACTCAAAGTGACCAAACCGCACTAATTTTCTATAAAATTATTTGCCTTGCCTCTCACAAGGTTTTTGTTTTTTTGGAATTCGATGACAGTGATTCCTCTATGTGAGCCTCCTCCATCCCAGCCGTCCTCGGGCATTGGGCAGGGGACACTTTGAACTGGTTGCCAGCCAGTTGCAGGGCACACAGGGACAGACAATTCGCTCGCTTATTCACACCTAGGAACAATTTGGACCTTTCAATTAACTTAACATTTCTGGAATATGGGAGGAAACCGTAGTGCCCGGAGGAAACCCACACAAGCACGGGAACATGCAAACTCCACACAGGAAGTTTGATCTCATGAACTCAGAACTGTGCCGCACACGCACTAACCAGTGCGGCCCAAAGCTGCCCATGTGAGCCTCATGTTATGTCAAATAAATACAAACATTTTGACCTATGAGTATTTGAAAAAATGTACTTTTCTATGATGGTTCATGCATTTTTGCTTACTATTCAAATCAATACTTTTTTATAAATGAAGTATTTAAACACTAGGAGGCACTAAACAATACATTATGTAACATTAAACCAAGGCCACTAAAGCAAAAAACTATCCCTAGTTTTGAACTTGTGTGTTGTGACTAAAAATATCTAATTGCGGCCTTAACCAAAACGAAAGTAATACCAAACAATGATTACATTTGAAACTTGTGTATTCATCTTCTGGCTTCAGTCATCAATGCAGCCTCTGTAAAGATCCTCTTGTGGCGCCTCTGAGTACATGCATTTATTAGACACACTCAAATAAACTTTTCTTGTCTCATCTTTTTGGAGGGTTGGGTTAACGTTTGGACTACTTGAAACATGCGTTTTCTTACTTTCACTATTTTCATGCTACACTCACATAAAATGTGATACGAGCATTAACTTACTCTTTCCCCAACTCCATCCTTCCTCCTTTTGTGCTTCCTGATGTGTGGCGTGTCCAACTAGTGTTGCTAAAAGTAAGATAAAATAAAACAGGCTATTTGAACTCTATTGGACATTTTTAATACATAATAGACAAAATATTCTAGTTTTAACTTTTTAAGGACCCCTCAAACTCAGCACCCCACCTTTGAAAAATCGCCAATTATGTGCTTTTAAGTGGTATTGTTATAGAGTCAATGTTTTTTTAAAAAAAATGTACTGGTGGTTCAATTAATTTTTTTGGAGAGGAAGTTCCTAATGAAATATCCTATGCAATTTGTTTCTATTTAATTATATATGTTGACAGAAATGTGAAATTCCGAATGTTATTTTTCTGTTACATTTGGCTATCTAGTGGCATACTTAACAATAAACACAGGTTCTCAGGGACACCAATAAAAAATGTTTCATGCATCCCTCCACACTCATAAGTCACTCAAATTACACACAGCAGTAACCTCCGTTTCTTTTTGTCTTCATAGATCCTCTGGCTTTTCATTTGTTCCTAGTGGCTTAGCTTTCAGATGGAGATTTCCTGTTGTTTTCAGATCAGCTTTCCCTTCATGCCACGAGGGCTCCTGCTGTGTATTAGCATGGGATCAGACTGCATTGTGATGCCGCACAGATGACAAAATACCCATTTCCAACTCTGATTATCCCCCTATGGCCTGCTGGGATGTACCTGTTGATCATGCAAGCATTTAACTATAATAAAATACATTAAACTGCAAAGTACAAAGAAGAAAAAAAAGAATTATATTTTGAATGGTAAAAACTGTTCTCTTTTAAAGCTGGGCGCTACTTTTTGTCACCCAATATTATATGCCTTTCTTAAATAAATGATAATGTTATTATTGTGTTATTATTATTACTGTTATTACGAGGATAATTATTGGAAGTAGGTCAATTAACTTAGCTTCAGCTAACTGTTAGCATGTAGCATGATCAAGAGTTGCTTCTCCAAAAATCAAAACAAAATGAATACATAAATAATCAAATGTATATAATACAATACCTGGATTGTGTGCCCAACAATTGTTGGCAGTGCGTGCCCGTTTTTATTATCGACCCACACATAGTTTAGCAGCTGGCATTTAGACTACATACACACTAACAGAAGCTAAGAAAATAACAAGACATTATGCAGATGTAAAAAGTGATATGGACTGTATAGCCACAATCATAAACGTTTTTTTTTTTTTCAGGCACAAGTACATCAATGTGATTTTTAGCAGCAAAAAGGCAGACAATAATCTCCCTCCCAGGTAAGGCTCATGTTTATGTCAAATACAGTGAGTAATATTTCTTAAAGTAGAGTATTTAAAGGTGATGTCCGTAACTTCAAAACTGTCGTGATTGCTAACTCGAGTCACCTGGAGCAATCACGTGGACGCCCTCTGATTGGCTTTTTTTCCCTTCTTAAGCACGCTACGCCCAGACCTCTTCGTCTGAGGATTACGTTTGTACCCTGTATGACTCTCCTGATTACCTGTTCCGTCTTGATCTGTTAACCTGATTCTGCCTGCCTCCGATCCGACTAAACTTGACCGGTAAACTTGACCTGCTAGACTTCCGCACTCCGATTGGCTACGTGTTCCAAAGCTACCTTTCTGGCTCCGCTGCTGACGTCCGACAGCCATCGCGTCTCCCGCTAGCCCTGTACACTTCCCTAAATAAAGAACTGTAACGAACGCTCTGGGGTTTCCTGTTCTGTTCTGGTCCTTCTGACAGAATCCTCAGACCAGAATGGACCCCGCGTTCGTACATGTGCCCCCTGACGACTACGAAAGCCAGAACCAGCAGCGCATTCCCCCTTCCGAATGTGCAGTTCGGCAAGTCGCTTCCGATGTGGCGAATCTGGCTCAGCAAGTGAGTCAGCAACGGCTCGAGCTGGATCTGTTGGGTCAGGACTGGTCCAATCTCTCCCAAATAATGGTCCGACAAGCCACTTCATCGGTGCCCAACACTGACAGCGCTCCTTCGGCCTTTCCCAGTTCATTCGGTGCAGGATTCGCTGAGCCGCGAGTGGGCGCACCAGAGAAGTTTGGGGGAGATCCCGCTCAGATCCGCCTGTTCATAGTAAATTGTAGGATAATATTTGACCTCCAGCCCCGCAATTTTTCTGCTGAAGCAGCTAAGGTAGCGTTCGCCATTAATCACCTCACGGGAAGAGCGCGTCTTTGGGGAACAGCCGCCTACGAGAGAGGTGCTACGGCGTGCACGTCATTCAACCTTTTGGCTCAAGAGCTGACCAAGGTATTTGCCTCGGGTTCTTCGTCGGTCGATTCCTCCCGGTCGCTTCTAAACATTCGCCAGGGTAGGCGCACTATAGCAGATTATGCGATTGATTTCCGTACACTTGCGGCGCAAAGCCACTGGAACGAAGAGGCGCTGGTCGACGCCTATTTACATAGTTTGGGTGACTATCTCAAAGACGAATTAGTGTCACACGCTACCCCGGGTTCGTTAGATGAGGCAATTGAGTTAACCGCCCGGATTGACCGCCGGGTTCAGGCCAGACGACGAGAGCGGGGAGGTATCAAACGTATCGTTACCCGCCCGTCTTCTGAAGTGGGTAACGCACCGAACCCCCGGGTCCCGGTCACCCCCATCGTAGAAAAGATGGAGGTGGACCGCGTCTCTCTTTCCCCCGAGGATCGCCAGCGAAGGTTCCTTGAACAATTATGCTTATACTGCGGTGGCAAGGGACATCGCGGTAAAAGGCCAACGCTCGTCAGAAATAGAGGGGTGTCCGATTGAGCTCAGCCCTCGTATCTGCTCCCAAAAACGGTAGAGCCGTTATCCAGGCTTCTCTTTACCTCTCCGATTCTACTCAGACATTGATTGACTCTGGCGCTGAGGTAAACATTCTCGATCTGTCCCTCGCCCGCAAGTTAGGTATACCTGTTAAGACACTCCCTAGTCCTATCTGGGCATAAGCGTTAGATGAGCACTTGCTAGGCTCCGTTTCCCAAAATAACGCTCCCCCGTCAGATTTTCTCCTAAGACTCTCCGGTAATCACAGAGAGAGGATTTGTTTTCACCTGCTGCACTCCCCCAGTCAACCTATAGTTCTTAGCCACCCCTGGTTGGTCCAACATAGACCACACTTTGATTGGCGTTCTGGCTCGATTTTGGAGTGGGGTATGGACTGCCACCAGACCTGCCTGCGCGCGGCCTCTCGACCAGATAGTTCAGTTTTCCCGAAGCCTCCACCCGACCTGTCCCAGGTTCCGGAGTGCTATCATCATTTACGGGGTTTTTTAGCAAGGCTAAGGCCTCTTCCCTGCCACCCCATCAGCCTTATGACTGCGGAATTGATCTCCTGCCCGAGTCAACTCCCCGTCGGGGTCGGCTCTATTCCCTGTCGGCTCCCGAGAGGGAGGCCATGGACAAATACATATCAGATGCCCTGTCGGCCGGCATCATACGACCTTCTTCTTCGCCAGCGGAAGAGCAGGGTTCTTCTTCGTTGGGAAGAAGGATGGATCCCTCCGACCTTGCATCGATTACCGGGGACTCAACGAAATCACGGTAAAGAACCGTTATCCATTACCATTACTTGCTTCTGCCTTCGAGGTACTTCAAGAGGCTACAATATTCACAAAACTTGATCTCCGTAACGCCTACCATTTGGTCCAAATCCGGGAGGGAGACGAATGGAAGACGGTGTTCAACACCCCCACCGGCCACTACAAATACCTGGTAATGCCGTTCGGGTTAACCAACGCTCCCGCTGTCTTCCAAGCTCTGATTAATGACGTGTTACGAGATGTCCTGAACCGTTTTGTTTTTGTATACCTGGATGACATCCTAATCTTTTCCAAGTCCCAAGAGGAACATCAGAAACACGTCCAGCTCGTCCTCCGTCGCCTCTTGGAGAACTCCGTTTGTTAAAGCCGAGAAATGTGAGTTCCACTCCAAGGTTGTGTCATTCTTGGGCTACATAATAACCGAATGGAAGCTAGAGATGGATCCATCCAAAGTATCATCTGTCACTTCCTGGCCCGTTCCAGAGAATCGTAAGAAGCTCCAGCAATTTCTTGGTTTCGCCAATTTCTAAAGAAGGTTCATCCGTAATTACAGTTCAGTGGCGGCTCCCCTCACAGCTCTTACCAGCCCTAAAGACACTTTCCGGTGGTCCCCCGCAGCGGATGAGGCCTTCAATACACTTAAAACTTGTTTTTCCACGGCCCCTATTCTTCAGGTACCAGACCCCGCACGGCAACTTGTGGTTGAAGTGGATGCGTCGGATGTGGGTGTTGGCGCTGTCCTGTCCCAGAGATCTTCAAAGGACCAGAAGTTGCACCCGTGCGCCTTCTTCTCCCGGCGGCTATCCCCGGCTGAGCGCAACTACGATGTGGGGGATCGTGAGTTGCTGGCCATTAAGTTAGCGCTAGAAGAGTGGCGGCACTGGCTGGAGGGGGTGACAGGGCAGTTTATTGTCTGGACTGACCACAAGAATTTAGAATACATCCGTTCGGCCAAGCGACTAAACCCACGACAGTCGCGTTGGTCTCTGTTTTTTGCCCACTTCAATTTCACCCTCTCCTACAGACCCGGCTCCCGCAATGTAAAACCCGATTCCCTCTCTAGACAATTCCAGAAACCTGAGGACCAACGCCAGGGTCCGGCTACCATTCTCCCAGCATCACGCATGGTTGCAACCGTCATATGGAACATAGAGAGGCGAGTACTTGAAGCACAACGAGACCAAGCCGGTCCCAGCTCCTGTCCCGAGGGCCGATTATTTGTCCCAGAGCCCCTACGTTCGGAGGTCCTACAGTGGGGGCACGATTCCCACCTGTCTTGCCACCCAAGGGCAGCGCGAACGCAAGGTTTTGTGTCACGACGTTTTTGGTGGCCTTCCATGACTAAATACATAAAAGATTACGTCCTGGCTTGTCAAGTCTTCTCACCAGCGTCCGGCCGGTCTACTGCATCCCCTACCGATCCCTCATCGACCATGGTCACATATCGCTATGGACTTTGTAACCGGGTTACCTGAATCCGAAGGTATGACTACCATCCTGACCATAGTTGACCGGTTCAGTAAAATGGCACACTTTGTGGCTCTACCCAAACTCCCCTCCGCTAAAGAAACCGCCCAGGCCGTTCAACAGAACGTGTTTCGCGTCCATGGCATCCCTACTGACATTGTCTCTGACCGGGGTCCTCAATTTTTATCAGGGTTTTGGAGAGAATTCTGCCGTCTGCTGGGGGCATCAGTCAGTCTCTCATCAGGGTTCCATCCCCAGTCCAATGGACAATCGGAACGAGTCAACCAGGACTTGGAGACAGCACTGCGCTGCATGGTGTCTCGGGAACCGCTCTCTTGGGCCAAGCACTTACTTTGGGTGGAGTATGCGCACAACTCCTTGGTCAGCTCCTCTACGGGAATCTCTCCCTTTCAGTGCGTGTATGGCTCTAAACCTCCCCTGTTCCCCAGCCAAGAGGGAGAGGCTGCCTGCCCGTCTGCGACAGCTAACCACTGCGCTGCCCCAATAGATATTCATTACATGCAAATACATTAAAATAATTTGAAATAAATAAAACTATTTTTATAAAAACAGCGATGCAAATGTATTTTACCATTCATATGTAACTTAATTTTATGTCTTTATTTTTAAAATGTTGCTGCTTATACTGTAACCTCTTTTCATACAGTATAAAGCGGCCCTTGCCTCTGCAAAATCGGCATACCTTTCGAAGGTGATTGCGTCACAAAAGAACAATCCCAAAGTCCTTTTTGACACTGTAGCATCGCTTACAAGGCAACAGACTGTCGCAGATAGTTCGACCCACTCTGCTCATGACTTAATGGTCTTCTTTACTAAGAAGATTCAATGCATACAGGAAGAAATTGCTAAAGACATTATTAATACCACACATATTAAAGGGCTGAAATCTACAGATGCACGACAGGGTGGCTGTCCAGGGAATTTGTCCAGTTTTAGTGAACTGTCACTTGATGATCTCAAACAGGTGGTGAATGCGGCCAAACCGACAACTTGCCAGTTCGATCCGCTCCCAGGTTTACTTATTAAAGGTCTTTTTGGCGTCCTTGGACCTTCAGTTCTAAATATTATAAACATATCACTCTCCTCAGGTGTAGTTCCAGCAGCTTTTAAGTCTGCCGTTATTAAACCCACACTGAAACGAACCAACCTTGATCCAGAAATCTTATGTAATTATAGACCTGTGTCAAACCTACCTTTCCTTTCTAAAGTACTTGAAAAAGTAGTGGCACAGCAGCTGAATGATTTCATATCCGAGAATAACCTTTTTGAGTCAATGCAATCAGGATTCAGGGCTAACCACTCTACTGAGACAGCTCTGATCAAGGTAACAAATGATCTCCTACTGGCAATGGATTCTAGCACTTCATCACTTTTGCTGCTGCTGGATCTTAGTGCTGCTTTTGACACAGTGCACCACAATTTCCTACTATAACGGTTGGAAAAATGGATTGGTCTCTAAGGAACTGTCCTCTCGCGGTTCAGATCCTACCTCTCAGATAGGACGCACTGTGTTAAATATGGCGAAATGACATCTGAGCCCTTTAATGTTACCTGTGGTGTTCCGCAGGATTCAGTGCTTGGCCCCCTTCTTTTCAGCATTTACATACTTCCATTAGGTGATATTATTCGCAAGTACAATATCAGCTTCCACTGCTACGCAGACGACACTCAACTATATCTTCCGTTGGAGGAATCTCCCACACTAAACTGTGGAAATTAGAGGCCTGCCTCATTGAGATAAAAGAGTGGATGTCACTCAATTTCTTGCGTCTTAACTCTGAAAAGACCGAAATGTTAGTCATTGGTCCATCTAAATGCCGTGACTTATTCTCAAAAACTGCTGTGAACATTGACAAATGTCACATCACACAGAGTGACCCAGTTAAAAATTTAGGTGTCATATTTGACCCTGATCTATCCTTTGAAACGCATGTAAAGAAAATTACTAGAACCGCTTTCTTCCATCTTCGTAACATTGCTAAAATCCGTTCAATACTGTCTCAGTCGGATGTGGAAATTATAATTCATCCGTTTGTTACCTCCCGTCTCGATTACTGTAATGCACTACTCTCTGGTCTCCCGAAGTCTAGAATCAAGTCTCTTCAGCTGGTACAAAATGCCGCAGCGAGACTTTTAACTAGGACAAAAAAGTCCGATCACATAACACCTATTTTGGCCAACCTGCTTTGGCTCCCAGTTAGCCTTAGATGTGATTTCAAGGTTCTCTTAGTATTATACAAAATCATACATGGACTTGCTCCCTCTTATCTTTCAGATCTGATTTCCCTCTATGTCCCGGTCCGAAGCCTACGATCTGAGAGTGCCGGTTTTCTTGTGATCCCAAGAGCAAAGAAGTGTTCTGCTGGTTCGAGAGCGTTCTCCATCCGCTGTGGTGCTGTGGAATGCTCTTCCCCCTGAGATCCGATTTGCAACCTCAGTGGAAATGTTTAAATCCAAGCTTAAAACTCACTTCTACTCCATAGCATATGAATAACCTACTCTTCTCGTCGGCTGAAAAATAGTCTGTGTAATATAGTGTAATAATCTGTGAAGCCCTTTGAGACTCTTCGTGATTTAGGGCTATACAAATAAAAATGACTTGCCTTGACTTGACTTCATTTACCTCTGTGTTACGGGTGTAATAATAACTTTTATTTTGTTGAAACTCCTGCTGAAATATATTTGTATAGTCTGTGTATAAGTGTCCTGCAATGACCAGTCCAATAGCGTCACCTGCTGGTATGGGGTAAGGTTAACTTTAGTCTCTGACTTTATGACCGGAATGCGGATATTGTTGGTAGTCTCCAACGTGCTACTAACGGTAGCCTACAATCTGTTGGTTCTCCGCAAAAAGTTATTAACATTAAATCTTAACTGACAAATCTTGCAACATACACAGTAATGTAACTGATGTTGTCAAGCTGTTTATGTGTATTTTCGTTTTGTTTTTGTCGTGATTTATGTTACTCTTGCCATACGTTGTCTTGAAATGCTAATTTCCCTCTTAGATGTTGAGAACCAGTGGAGGTGCTAATCACACGATGTGTGTATGTTGTGTTGCTCATTGCAGGTAAATTGTTCCCGTCCTTACACTTGTTATTGTAATTATATTTCTATTTTCACAAATATATAAAAAGTATGATGCTGGTTGAAATTCTGATAAAAAAATATGTCGAGTTGAATTTATTGTAAAAGTTAAAACCACGATACGATCATTTGTTAAATGTATCTTGTTGAAATGTATGTAAAATTATTGTAATGGTTGAATTTCTGAACTGTATTGTATATCAACTGACAATAAAACTATTTCATATGCTTAGCGCAATCTCCAGCGCGCTGCTAATGATGTTGATAACCAGATGAGGTGTGTCCTGTCCAGCCTGAATGTTGATCCTTGGTGGGACGGGTACACCGCAGTTAAATTGGTGCCGTGACTTCTACAAAGCTCGCTGAACAGATGACTGTCCTATCCAACACATCACTCCATGAAGCCATCAGCTCACAGTATTTGAGGTTTCAGTTACATGGGTAGCGAACATTATCGTTAAGCGCATTCACTGTTCAGAGTGTCACAGTGACGCAGATAAGTGTGCTGTACAGTGATTTTTTGGTTTTTGGTTTGAACAATTTTATTGACACTAGTAACAGCGAATAAACAATGTGAGGTTTGAAAAAAAATTCTCAACAATCAGCAATTAAGCATGTTCACAATGTGTTACGCTTGTTGCTGATTTATTTTGTGATTTTGACTTTTTTTTTTTTTCTGTTGATGACATTCTTGAAACATGTTTAATTAGAGTAATGCGTCTCCACATTTTGACACACTTATTCATATTGGCAGGGGCAAGGGCAGGCTTACCCCCATCCCCTTCGCTGTTGATAGTTCTACCCCAGGTGTTGCTACACATACAGTAGAGGCAGTTTCTAGTGCCAGCACCCATAATGCAGCTGACCAACATGCCAGCCTACCTGCACCTCCGGTCAGACTCACATCAACGCCAAATCCCACAGGTGACATTTCTGAGTGTGTAGCTGATCAGATGACAACTATTATTCAGGAGATAGGATATAAGTTTCCAGATAGCATCTTGTCACGTATACAGTCACACAGTATGGTAGCTTCTAGCGCTGCTGTCACACAAGATGCAGCAAACATATTGAGTCAGCCTAGTCATGTGTCAGATGTATCACAAGTTTAGGTGGTTACACAGACAAAGGTTAAGGAACCACCGTCATTTATTGAGGATGGCTCAGACTCAATCAAAGTACATGAGTGGCAAGATCTAATGAGGACATATATTAGGAAGGGTAATGTGAGGTTTGAAGAGCAGGCCAAGGAAATCCAAATCCATATTAGGGGAAAAGCTAAAGATGTAGTCAGGTTTGGCATTAGAGACAGTAATATAGACATCCATGCCTGCCCTGACATGATTTATAGTCTTCTCTGGAAATACTGTACTTTGGCTGTACCAAGTACTCTGCTGTCCCTTTAGCTGACTTTTACTCGACCTTGCTCAATGATCAGGAAGACCCCTATTACTACTGGCTGAGACTAAACAGAGCAGCTGACCTTGCTGCTGGGATAGCAGGGCAAAACACAGGACAACCCTGAAGTTGAAGTAACTCGTATGTTTATTAGGAACTGCCCCTGCAAAGAGCTGGCACTCACTTTCAGATCCAAAACCAGCGACAGGTGGTCAGCATGTGAAGCACTAGAGGTGTTGAATGAGTACCACGCTGAGATGAGCTTTAAAGCAGTTTCCCCACAACAGCCTGCGAAGAGAGCAGGATTTGCCGTACACAAAGGTGCATGAGCCACCTCAGACTCCGAGCCCACAGTATATCCCTATAACAGACGTTATTGGTATGTTGGAGAAAGTTCTGCTGCGTGGTGCTTCCAAGCAGTCTCAAGTGAGAAGGCGAACTTCAATCAGGCGACCTGAAGACAGAATCGATGGTTTCACTGACAAGCCCTGTATTATTTGCAAAGATGACGAACACAGTGCTCGATCTCACTGCCGAGAAAAAAACCTTTGCTTTCACTCCCATGCTCCAAGGCATTCTCGACGTGACTGTCCAGTGAAGAAAGCTATCCCACTGCTTCAGGGAAACTGACTGGTCTGCGCGTAGGGGAGGGAGGACAGTGCAGATCAGCTGAATATGCCTCCCACCATTAATGCGATGACTAACATGCAAGACAATCAATCCCTCTATGAGTTCTACAGCAACACAATACCTTCATTAAAGAAGCGAATCCCCTAAAATGGTGTGTTACACGGCTGATAACTATGTCATTGTAGGCTGCAGTGGACACCACGTTTCTCTCAGAGACATGTATGATATTCACGTCACAGTTTATGATACAAAATTATAATTCCAGTAATGGTTGTTCAAGGCCAGACAGAACAGATGCTCTTCGGCAGCAATGCCATCAAGCATATTCTGACTCAACTGAAGAGCACTTGGAGACTAGTTTCCACTCCCGACAATTGTCTGACTGATAACCATAGTCATTTCCTGTCAATGCTTTCTAACACAACGACCTTTTCAGTTTTTTTCTGGGTTAATGCGCAAAAAAATAAATGACATCCCTCTTTGAATCTCAGTAAGGCAGGCCTCCAGATTTCTACAACTTAACTGTCCAGCTGTCTCGAGTGGCAGATACAGTTGGGTGTCATCTGTATAGCAATGGAAACTAATATTATACTTGCGGATAATATCATAATATCTTTGGTCGAAATCTGTCCCGTAGGGGCGCCACAAACTCAAGGACATTAACCAAAGCGGTATAAAAGTCGTTTGTAAGTGAGTCAACAGGTCCAATGTACGAAGGAAAAGCCGCAGTTGCCGTAGGGAATAGTTATTTTAAAGCTAATGCCGCTGCAGGGCGGATATTGCGACTACTGAAGCCTAAATTTTCCTCATCACAGTAAACATTAAACAGCACCTCACACTTAACAAGATAATGATCAGAGATGGTATTGGGATACAGTAACACTTGAACATTTGAGGCTACTATTCCTCAACTAATGATCAATGAGCAACTTACCTGAAATGAAATGAAATGAAATGATCTGCATTTATATAGCGCTTTTCAAGTCAAGGACTTCCCAAAGCACTTTACATTGTGCTTCACATTTCCCAATAGCGGCCGGTACATCTGGTCATGTACTGCTGCTCTCTGTTAGCTTGTGTCGGGTCTAAATGAGGACAGACCAAGGAATGCAGGCAAAGGCAAGTATTAAAGTTTTTGCTACTGCAGCAGGAGAAGGTTCGTCAGAGGGTGCAACCTGGTACGTTTGGCTGTCCGGTTCCTTCTAACTACATCCGGTGCAACAGCACCTATTTATTGTAGAGTCACGCATACGCATATCACACAATGGAAACGTACTGGATGTGAAACCATTTGGTGGGCTATGTGTGTGTGTGAATGATTACCATTTGATGAGGCTATGTGTATTAGAAAAACAGGTTGAGCAAGTTAATTTCATCAGATTGATTTGATCAGGTTTGAGCAAGTTAATTTGTAACTAAGAGTCTGAGAAATACACAATAACTAAGAGTACTTTACAGCTTGTTCTGTGAGGGAGATCTGGCCAGTGCATCTGAACACTCAGGGTGTGACGCTGCTTTGCATGGAGTGATGTATGCCCTGACGTGGTGGAAGACAGTGATGTGCATACTGTAAACTGGCTCATGCAGTCAGGTAAAGAGGAAGTTCATTCAGAGGTGGACGACAACTCACTCGATTGCAGATCTGATGCCCAGTCTGCCTCCCTCACAGTCGATACATCCAGTCAAGGAAGTCGGCACATCCCAGAACAAGAGGTTGATCATACTGTAATTGACAACGCAGGGAGCCCACCACAGTGCTCTGAAAACATGATCCTCTTGGATATGGCCCCTGCCAATACTGTCCTCCCAGACAAGATCACATTGAACACTGAACCCCCCAGACATTGTCTCACCTGGTTCTGACACGTATGAGACAGCCGCTCCTGATACTGACCGTCACTGTCCCAGGCCCTCCAGCTCAGGTTATTTGTGCTTAACTTAGCCGTTATGGTCTTAGGGTCCACAAGTCCATCAGGCCTCCTGGTCGTCTTATTTGTCAGATGAATGACCAGGTGGTAGGTGACAAATCTGTGTCTGCAATATCTGTCAGTTCCTTGTTTAAGTTCTTTAGAGATGCACTTTCAGTTTGAGTAACAAAGCTTGAGCAGGTAACCGAAATTGTGCCTATGTGAGTACTTGAAACTACAGGAACAATGTTTTGCATTTCAGAGTTGTAACAGGCATTGTTGAGTCTTTGCTTAATAAGGAGTTTGCCTCCTTTCTTTTCACACTCCATTTTGGGAGAGTCCTAGAACTGACATGCACTTCAGTTTGTTCCTTTTACTACACGATTTTTGTCTTTTATTGTTTCCATCAGTATTTGCACTTTTGCATGTGATTTTGTTTTTGTATATAGTTTAGCACTCCCATATTTAGCAGAATTTCAGGGGGGTGTATGTAACGGGTGTAATAATAACTTTTGTTTTGTTGAAATTCCTGCTGAAATATGTCTGTTTACTCTGTGAATAAGTGTCCTGCAATGACCAGTCCAACAGTGCCACCAGCTGGTATGGGGTAAGGTTAAGTTTCGTCTCTGATTTAATGATCGGAATGCGGATATTGTTGGCAGTCTCCAGCGCGCTGCTAACGGTAAGCTACGATCTTTTGGTGCTCTGCAAAAAGTTTATTAACATTAAAACTCAACTGACAAATATTGAAACATACACAGTAATGTAATTGTTGTTGTCAAGCTGTTTGGATGTGTTTTCGTTTTGTTTCTGTCGTCGTTTACGTTACCTTTGCCATATGATTAATTGAAATGCCATTTTCCCTCATAGATGTTGGGAACTAGCGGAAGTGCTAATCACATGGTATGTGTATGTTGTGTCGCTCATTGCAGCAAATGAAATAAAAGCATCATCCATCATCCAGTCCAGCTTGAATGTGGATCCTTGGTGGGACGGGTACTCCGCGGTTACATTTGTAAGAAATATAAAAACAAGGCATTCACTTTTAATGTAACAGTTGCAAGTAAAGGAACATTACAAAATTCTAAAGTGCTTCAAGTGGTGTGTAAATGACTTCATTGCTATTCAGTGTTTTAATATATGTTTTATCCATAACTCAAGCATGTTGTCATTCCTAGCAGTGATGTGATCGTGCAGTAACTATTCAGAGAGTAACTGTGGTAACATAATGTAAGTTAGGACACAAGGCAAAGGAGCATCTTCGAGCTTGTGCTCTTGCTTCTGAGGTTGATAACCATTGCAATCTGTTTCTAAAGATTCTGGTGAGGTCAGGTTGAATAAAGGATTGTGACGGCCATCCTTCATGTGAGATGAGGAGAACGGTAGTGGTGGCGGTAGTGGTAGTAAAAGTGGTAACTGACATGGAACGGTAGTGAGATCATCAACGGGCTTATTATATATTTCATTTGTAGCTTGTGAAAAATCATTGTCTCGGCCAGGACAATCTGTCGTGGCTGCTTCTGATTTGCAGCACAGCTCTGGGATGGCCATTAATTCTGCCTCGGAATGGCGGCTCATTTCCACAAATACAGGACGACAAGTTTGTTTAGTCTGGAAAACAGAAAACAAATATACCAGTTTTGGTATGAGAGAAAAGGAAACACTGTGTTGTGACAAAATAGGTTTAGAGTTAAGTACAGACGGACCCCTACTTACGACCATTCGACTTACGCAAAACGGTAGATACAAACTTTTTTTTCAGGATGTCGAAAAATATCCGGACATTACTGTAAGTTAGAGTTTGTATTGTGTGCACCTTTTTCCGAGTAGAGGAAAGTGCTGTTGTGCTTCCTTCTGCTGTGTGGCGCTGTGAGAGGTCACCCAGCATCCACCCCGAAGAAGAAATCCAGCTTCTAGTTTCTAGTTCGCGAGTGTACACACACTGCACCGTATCTTTAGCACGCTAAGAACTCTGACATTTTTTTTGTTTAATGTCTCATGCATCCATTCAAAACGATTGGTGTAAAGAAGAGGCGAGCCATTCCTTTTGAAATGAAAGTGGGATAAGAAAGCTTGATGCGGTTGAGAAAATTGTTTTTTTTTTCGTCCACTTTTTACCACAGAGAAGGAAGTTGCCTAATTAATCCAAAAGTAAGTTAAACTTAAATTTATTTATCTTTATACTCCGATCAAGTCATGTTTATTTGAATAGCCCTGAATAGAGTCTCGAAGGGGTTCACAGACCACAGAACGCCTAATGTGTAGCTTTGTTTTTCAGTACTATGCTTCATCATTCAGCCTGCTTTGTAACGTTATAAATCATATTATTTTATTAAACGTTTATTTTTCTGTTTCAAAACAATACAGGTTACTTATACAAGCCTTAAACATACATTCCAAAAAAATAGATAAATAAAAAGGTGCCTTGCGACTGTCTGGCAACCAGTTCAGGGTGTTCCCTGCCCACTGCCCGAAAATAGCTGGGATAGGCTCCAGCACCCCCACGACCCTAATGAGGATAAGCGGTGGAGATAATGAATGAATGAATGAATAGAACAAAAAAGGAAAATGGAAATACAAACAAAAGCGAGAAAAATAAATACAAAACGAGGAAAAAAGAAACAAAGAAAAACTTAAACTAAAAAGGAAAAATGGAGAAAGAAAAAAACTCAAGAAAAATGAATACAATTCGAACAAAACGAATCAGAAACGAGAATGAACAGGGAAATAATTTTGTACCCCCATGCATTTGATATGCCCACCCTGAGACTCAAGTCAGGTAACACCATTGGTTTATCTTCCCTTCTTTTAAAAACACCCTAAGTTTTTCTACCTTTCACTTAGATTTTTTTCCCCTCACACAGAAGAAGTTTTGAGTAAGTAAAGAGCTGCCTCGACGGCCATTTCAACTTGCACCTTTGTGCCTGAGTTCTAGCTTGCCAAAGAATGTCACTTATGATATTCAAATACACAATCCTGTGCATCTGGTCACCAGACTAGACTCTACTGGAGGTACCAGGGACTTAGCGTGAGTCAGGGTTAATAATTAGGTAAGCTCAAAAACATGGCGTATATTGCCTGCATGCATAGAAAAAAATGAAATTTGTATAATTATGTTTACCAATGATGTAATCCATTTGTCCTTCAATACTGGCATGGGGATGGGAGGATAGACCTTCATTTTGATGCTACAAAACGAACAATTGTGCAAACAATATTTTAAGAACCAAACAACAAAGTGACATGTGATGTGAAAAAAAGTGTTGTGTGACTCACCACTCCCAATTTCGGTAGCAAAGGATAAAAATGAAGCAGAGGAGAACAAATATGGTAACAAGGGTGACACCGACAGCTTCGATCAAGTTATCATCCACTGGTGGAGGAGAGACAGCCCAGATAAGCAACAGGTTGTGTTGTTTTGCACAATTATTTCTAACGTTTTTTTAATCATATTTTCAAGCTATTAAGAAGAAACGTACTCAATGGATTCACATTGACGCTGATGGATGTAGCACCACATTGTCCTACAGCAGTCTTTGCCTTGACTGTAAATATGTAGTGGTTGATTTGAAGGTTCTTTGCTATTAAACTGGTCGCCAGGGGATTGTCTGAAACAGAAGTGAGTTTAATATTGGCATTCAAATTGGCAGAATATGTTGCCGTGATTTCTTTCTCAGGTAAAAACGTAGGTGCTGATGCACACGTTTATATCCTCTGGTTCAGATTATTCTAATGCCCTGCTCTCCAATTTTCCCAAAAGAATATTACTAACCTTCAGCTACTACAAAATTAAGCGTTTTAAAATCACTTAATTGGCTTCCTGTGCATTTCAGGAACGCTTCTGAGGCGCTTTTTCCAGTTTTTCAAACATCTAAACGGTCTTGGGCCATCTTGTCGTTCTGATCTACTTTTATCATATCAGACGTCCCAGTCCTTTAGGTCCTCTGGCAGTGGTATGTCAATTGTTCTTAGAGTGCAGACCAAAACCTATGGCGAAGCAGCATTCAGCCACCTCTGTCTTCACCTATGGAACAGTCTGCCAGTCTTCTAGGAAGGCTCAAGACTCACTTTTCTAGTATGGCTTTTAATTGATCATTTTTATTAACAGTACAGAAGCAGCCCAACTTACAAACAAGATGGGTTGCGAACGATCGTTCGTAAGTTGAATTTGTTTGTAATTTTTATGGAATGTATGTTTAAGGTTTATATACAGTGCATCCGGAAAGTATTCACAGTGCTCCACTTTTTCCACATTTTGTTATGTTACAGCCTAATTCCAAATTGTATTAATTTAATCTCTTATCTAAAAATTCCACACAAAATACTCCATTATGACATTATGAAAACGTTTTTTTTTTACTTTTTTTGAATTTATTAAGAATGGAACACTAAGAAATCACATTTACATAGGTATTCACAGCCTTTGCTTAATACTTTGTTGATCCACCTTTGGCAGCAAATACAGCCTCAAGTCTTTTTGAATATGATCCCACAAGTTTAGCACACCTATCTTTAGGCAGTTTTGCCCATTCTTCTTTGCAATAAGTCTCAAGCTCAATCAGGTTGGATGGGAGACATGTGTGCACAGCCATTTTCAGATCTCTCCAGAGATGTTCGATCGGATTCAAGTCTGGACTCTGGCTGGGCCACTCCAGGACATTCACGGAGTGGTTCTGAAGCCAATCTTTTGAGATCTTGGCTGTGTGCTTTGGGTCATTGTCCTGCTGAAAAATCAACCTTCGCCGCAGCCTGAGGTCAAGAGCGCTCTGGAGCAGGTTTTCATCCAGGATATCTCTATATATTGCTGCATTCATTTTTCCTTCTATCCCGACTAGTCTGCCAGTTCCGGCTGCTGAAAAACATCCCCACTGCATGATGCTGCCACCACCATGCTTCACTGTAGGGATGGTATTGGCCTGGTGATGAGCGGTGCCTGATTTCCTCCAAACATGGCGCCTGGCATTCACACCAAATAGTTCAATCTTTGTCTCATCAGACCAGAGAATTTCTCATGGTCTGAGAGTCATTCAGGTGCTTTTTGGCAAATTCCCGACGGGCTTCCATGTTCCTTTTACTAAGGAGTGGCTTTTGTCTGGCCACTCTACCATGCAGGCCTGATTGGTGGATTGCTGCAGAGATGGTTGTCCTTCTGGAAGGCTCTCCTCTCTCTACAGAGGAACGCTGGAGCTCTGACAGAATGACCATCGGGTTCTTGGTCACCTCCCTAAGGCCCTTCTACCCCGATCGCTCAGTTTAGAAGGCCAGCCAGCTCTAGGAAGAGTCCTGGTGGTTCCAAATGTCTTCCATTTACGAATAATGGAGGCCACTGTGCTCATTGGGACCTTCAAAGCAGCAGAAATATTTCTGTATCCTTCCCCAGATTTGTGTCTCAAGACAATCCTGTCTCGCAGGTCTACAGACAGTTCTTTTGACTTCATGCTTGGTGTTGGTGCTATGACATGCACACTCAACTGTGGGATCTTATATAGACAGGTGTGTGCCTTTCCAAATCGTGTCCAATCAACTGAATTTACTGCAGGTGAACTCCAATTAAGCTGTAGAAAGATCTCAAGAATGATCAGTGGAAAAAAGATGCACCTGAGCTCAATTTTCAGCTTCATGGCAAAGGCTGTGAATACTTATGTAAATGTGATTTCTTAGTTTTCTATTTTTAATAAATTCAAAAAAAGTTAAAAAAAAAACCTTTTTCACTTTGTCATGGAGTATTTTGTGTAGAATTTTGATATAAGAGATGGGGGTACAAAATTATTTCCCTGTTCTTTCTTGTTTCTGATTCGTTTTGTTCGAATTGTATTCATTTTTTTTTTCTTTCTCTATTTTTCCTTTTTAGTTTTAGTTTTTCTTTGTTTCTTTTTTCCTTGTTTTGTATTTATTTTTCTCGCTTTGGTTTGTATTTCCATTTTCCTTTTTGGTTCTATTCATTCATTCATTATCTGCACCGCTTATCCTCATTAGGGTCGTGGGGGTGCTGGAGCCTATCCCAGCTATTTTTGGGCAGTGGAAAAAAGATGCACCTGAGCTCAATTTTGAGCTTCATGGGAAAGGCTGTGAATACTTATGTAAATGTGATTTCTTAGTTTTTTATTTTTAGTAATTCAAAAAAAGTAAAAAAAAAAACTTTTTCACATTGTCATAATGGAGTATTTCGCGTAGAATTTTGAGATAAGAGATTAAATTAATACAATTTGGAATGAGGCTGTAACATAACAAAATTTGGAAAAAGTGAAGCGCTGTGAATACTTTCCGGATGCACTGTAAGTGTGTTTAAGGCTTGTATAAGTAACCTGTATTCTGTCTTCCCTCCTTATTTTTGAGTGTCTTCTAAACGTATCAATCAAGAAGGTTTTTATAGTATCATAATCTTATTATTATTGTACTGATAAGCCACTTATGTGAAAAAAAAATCAGTTTAACGTTACCTGTACTGCTTATCATAACATCCCTGTTATTGTCCTCATAATATAAAAGATAGCCAAGGATGAAGGCAGACTGCTTTTGTAGAGCTACAAGATTCCAGGACACTTCAACATCCATATCCTTCTGGTTCTGTGTCAACGGTTTAAAGAGACCATCTTGTATAGCTGGCAAAGCAAAGAAATCAAGGAAAATCTGAACAAACGTAACAAAATTTGATGACTCATATTTTGTGATCTCCATATAAGGAAGGCAAGTGACATCCGAAGAGTATATTTTACGTTTTTCTTTGACATATCCTTCGAAGGTTTCAAGTAAGACTGGAGCTCCTTGTGTGCAGCCATGTATTGACAGCAAGTATCTGACTCCTTCTTTTAAATTTTCTGGTGAAGACGGAACACAGAGGAAGAATATTAATTATCAACAATAGCAGCTCACTGTGTCCCTTTAATTCTACATATTGTGCCGTCAGAAAAAGTGACTTACTTGAGAAAATACTGACGTTAGTTTTATTACGAGGGACTCTCAACCAGTCGATTTCGCATGGCCCAATGGTTGGACACCAATCCACAATATAACCACAGCTAGCGATCGCATTAGCTGACCATGACATGTTGAAACCACCATCACTGCCTTTTATTCTAGACAACTTGACGTTTCTTTCTGCAAGAAAATATGCATCCAAAGTTAATGTGACCTCAATTGTTAATAAATAAGACTTGATTTAGGTAAATGAACATGGATGAACGGATGTAGTGGCATGCACAGACGTTATCAATAGAGCCGCAGAAAATTGCCTAATCCTTTTTGAAAAAAAAAAAAAAAAGCCAATGTTTGCCCCAAGAGATGTTCAAGTGTCTTCAGTGAATGCAAGATGTTTCTTTCAATGATCAGCTGAGCAACTGTAACATTCATCTATTTCAGTAGGTGGCATCAGATTACTTTTTAAAATGTTTCTTTGATGAAGAAAGTTTTACCAATTAGTTGCTTATAAGACAGTACAGTATATTTAAAAACTTTTTATTTATTTATAAAACCCCTCTGTTTATTCCGTTTTCATTATTGGACAACTGCAAAAGAAATTGCATAGGATGACAGTACTATATTTTGACTATTACACCTGACTGTTGTTTGTTATTTAGACTGTTATGCACTATTTAGATCAGTGTCTGTCATGTCCTGCACGGTTGTCATGGTTGTCACGGCGCCCAGCTGGCCCCGCCCCTTGACACCGGCTGACCTGCATTTTCCTGATTACTCTTAAGGGTACTTAAACGTGCCTTTTGGAACTGCCCTTTGCCGGATCATTGTTTACCCTTGTTGAAAACCTGTTCATGCCTGTTTGATACCTCTTTATCCTTGTTGTGCTTGTTGGACTTTGTTGCACTTCGGTGTAACATTCTGAGAGATTCCTGCAAGTTCTGTTTAATCCCGTTAAATGCCTAGTCTGTAGTTTTGCCTGCATTTGAGCCTGCTTTGTTTTGTTTTTGGTCCGTTTGTGTGTTGGACAACTTTTCTTTCTCAATTAAAGTGACAGATCGTCAACGCAAATGAGTTCCAACTTCCTGCTTCCCGACCCGCTTCGTGACAGTGTCACTATCTCTTGAGATAATGTTGGGGTTCTTTCATTTGCATGCCTTATGGCTGACTGAGTTCCTGTCGCGTCGGCTGTCGGCAACAGCCCTGCCTCCAGGGACTCCTTCTCCGGCTGCTTTGCTGCCTTTGCTGTCCACTCGAACCACGGCCCCGCCAGTCGTGGCAATTGCTGTGCCTCGAGTGGGGTTTCCTGAAAGACTTGGCGCCGAGCTGTCCGAGGTCCCCGTCGACATCAACGCCAGCCTGTCTCGATGTCCGTCCGTCCGCCTGCCTTGCCACCGGTCTCGAGGTCCGTCCTTCCGCCTGTCTCGACGCCTGCCTTCCCACCAGTCTCGAGTTCCATCCTTCCGCCTGTCTCAACGTCCGTCCGCCTGCCTTCCCACCGGTCTCGAGGTCCGTCCTTCCGCCTGTCTCGACGTCCGTCCATCCGCCTGCCTTACCACCGGTCTCGAGGTCCGTCCGTCCGCCTGTCCCGATTGTCGACCTGTCTGCCTGCCTGATTCACCCGTCCGCACGTCTGATTCTTCTGCTCGCCACTCCAACTCGTCTGCCTGCCTTTCCGACTCTTCAACTCACCCGTTCGACTCTCCTGCAACGCCCGACCCGTCTGAGTCCGACTCGTCTGCTCGTCGCTCCAATTCGTCCGCCTGCCGCTCCTGCCTCTCCCCGTTCCTGCATTTTCGGGGGAGGGAGTGGGGTGACCCTCTTCGGGAGCGTCGACCCATTCTGGGGGGTGTAGTATTTGTTTCTTTTTGGGACCTCAGGAGCTGTCCCTTGAAGGGGGGTTCTGTCATGTCCTGCACTGTTGTCATGGCGCCCAGCTGGCCCCGCCCCTTGACACCGGCTGACCTGCATTTTCCTGATCACTCCTATGGGTACTTAAACGTTCCTTTTGGAACTGCCCTTTTCCAGATCAGTGTTTACCCTTGTTGAAAACCTGTTCATGCCTGTTTGATACCTGTTTATTCTTGTTGTGCTTGTTGGACTTTGTTGCACTTCGGTGTAACATTCTGAGAGATTCCTGCAAGTTCTGTTTAATCCCGTTAAATGCCTAGTCTGTAGTTTTGCCTGCATTTGAGCCTCCTTTGTTTTGTTTTTGGTCCGTTTGTGTGTTAGACAACTTTTCTTTCTCAATTAAAGTGACAGATCGTCAACACAAATGAGTTGCAACTTCCTGCTTCCCGACCCGCTTCGTGACAGTGTCACTATCTCTTGAGATAATGTTGCGGTTCTTTCATTTGCATGCCTTATCGTCTGATCTGCTTTTTTAACCTGGGAGATTTCATTAAAAAAGAACATGCCCAGGGGAGCGCTTTTAGAACAGATATGGGATTTGGCATTGTGAAAGTTTTTTTGTACAGTCCAGTTCTCCTTGCAAGTTCAAAATTTATTGATGTTTCCTCTCCTTATTTTTCTCTACTAAACTATCAACTTATCAAAGCTGTTTAAAACTACATTCTAAAAACGTTTTCAAAAACCATATCAAATAAGGTAAATATCTTACATAAAGTTTTGCTGATTTTAATAATAATTTACATAATAAAAAAAATCTAAAAAGATAGAACAAAATAAAAAATAATTGGCAATTGCAGATAAATCTGGCTGTCAATATTTCATGTTTCACGGATCCCTTAACCCCATGGATTGTCGAGGCACTATGAGGACGCAACTCTGGACAGTTTTCTCCACTGTTGACGGTCCCTGGGCTGTTCTTGGGTCGTGGCAAATTTGGCACCTGTCCATTTCTTAATGACCATATTACTGAAGTTTCCGTCTGTGCACAGTTGACAACAGTTCATTGTTGGGTCAAATGGTTTTGCGTACCATTTCGTTTGTCACATGGGCTAAGTAGCTGATGCCTAAAAGTTTCCTGTAGGATTGCATATCCATGGCCTAGATGTTCCTATCCAGTTTTGCTGTAAGGGTCCATGTCTCGCAAGTATAGAGGAAGATGGAAGTAACCAGTGCTTGTATGAGTCTGATGTTGGATTTTAATGCTATGTTGTTGTCCCTCCAGATAGGTTTGAGTCTAGAAAGTGTGTCTGTGGTTTGGCCTATACTGGCCATGATTTTGGGTTCTGACCCCTCTTCTGATATGACATCCCCAAGATATTTCAATTTGGTCACAGGTTCCCTACTCTGTGGTTGATCAGATTCAGATTCAGATTTACTTTATTGTCATTCGTGTACACGTGTATACAGAACGAAATGTCGATACATCTGACCCGCACAGTTTCTTTGAACGTCAGCCGGGATAGATAAGATTAACCATGTCTCCGTCAGAATTTTAGCGCAGCAGTTCGTCATCTCGCGGTTCGATGCCACTTCCAGTTGTTAAATGGTCCAGTTTATTGTCCAGAGAGCGAACGTTGGAGAGGAAAATGGATGGTTATAGGCGTTTTGCAGGGTTTAGCCTTTAGCCTAGCTGTTAGCCCGGCCCGACAACCTCGCTTCCTCGTCCGGCGGTCACGCCGCTGTCCTGCCACTCTGCTTCGCTGCTTTGTAGGCCGCTGGGTCTTGTTGACATAGCAGTCCGTGGCTAATAAACACTCCCGAGTGGTCGTAGCACCGAGCGCTTGATGTCCAGGAAAAAAAACTGCGATCGTATCTTAATCTGCAGTTTGAGCCGACTTTGTGCGCCGTCAAAACTGAGTCGAAGACTGGGTCTTATGGCCGACGTGTAAAAAAACTGTTGCGAGCCGATGTAGCCGCAGCCGAACAGGGGCGCCGCCATATTGTATGCTGAGGTTTGTAGTGATACCTTGGGGATTGTTGGTCAATACACTTGTTTTTTTCTGTGCTGATTTTCATAACCTCCAAATGCACTCTGATTTGTGGTCAAAACGGTGCAGGCAGATCATGCTCTAAAATCCGTCTCGTATTGTATATCCAGCAGGCTGTCCTAACAAGGCAGTTCTGCTTTATGCCAGTCAAGATGAGCAAAGTAACAGATCATTAGTCCGCCCAGAGTTTTTTGAGCTGTTTAATGGTTCAGGTCATACTTCCCCCTACACACAGCACAAATGCTCTGGTGTTTAAGAAACCATGGGTAGGAGAGCGGCTGGTCATGTCGTTGAGGCTTTAGATGGCACAGTCCACATACCACCCCCTAGTGTCATTTAATGCAACGATATTTCAATAAAATATACATACTTTAACTTTCACCAAAAAAAACTTTTTATGCAGAAGAAGGCACGGGCGAGCGGGTGGAAGGACGGACAGACAGAACGCATTACGAACTGACCCTTGTAATACCTGTATTGAGGATTGAGATTCTAATATACGAAGGACGGGAGTTTCCATATTCATTGATGGCTGAAACACTGACTTCATATTCTTTCATGGCATCAAGGCTCAGAGCAAAACTGTGGTTTGGGTGCATCACTCTGGCTTTTTGGGGTCTCCCAGAGGTAGATGTCCAGATAATCTCATAATCTATTATGTTACCATGGCTTTGTTTGGGCAGAGGCACCTGCAAAGTGAACATTAGATTTGTACCACAATGCAGAACCGAAAATAAATAAACGTGCATTGTTTTTTGAAGTGGTTCCATTAACTACTGTTGTTATATTTGCTTTTTAGGCAATTCACATTATTCTCAATGTATTTATAATATATTTATAATGACTTGAATAATTAAAGATAACTTCTAAATAATGCATACACTTACCTTCCAGGATATTATGTTTTGGTTGTCTTTTACATGCATCCATACATCAAGAGCATCTGGGACTGTTGGAAATTGAAATATATATTTTTCATTATTATTCATAAGCAGTGTTTATTTTGTATGATGCTCATACTAACCATCACCCTTCGTCTGGAACTCTGCATTTAAGCTCCAATTGCTCCACTTCCAGAAATGTTCGGTTGTTCCGCATCGTATCCTTACCTTGTATGTCCAGTTGGGGATCAAGTCTTTCAAGACTGCAAAATGAAGGCCAACTCCAATTTGTTCAGTCTAGAATCGCAGAAGGAAATTTGTTTTTCTGTTTTTAATATTTTGAGCCTTTCTGACGCTTGCTCTGTCAACTTACTTGTATGTGTGTCTCTCCATCACTCATATCTAATTGGCATTTGATATTAAGCTTTTTGTACATCTGTATCGCCCACTCCCATTGTATGCTGACAGATCTTGCATTCACTGAAGACACTTGAACATCTCTTGGGGCAAACATGTGGACTAAAATAAGAAAAAAAGGAGATTTATCTATTGTACAACATGCTTATACTATGGAAATGAATTGCATTGAAAGTAAAATGTATTTCTGAATATTTTAGTAACCTATAAAATGAATCAGGTAATAGGCAAACTTAAAAGTCTTCTATAAAATAGTGTACAAGAAAAAAAGCATAAAAATACGACAAGTACTCCGTGAATTTATGGTTACAACACATGCCCTACTTCTGTATCCGTCAGAAGGGGTTCATTTGACCCCACTAAACGTTTTTTTGTAACTGTCTTTGAATAAAGTACAATCGCACCGCCACTAAATTAGGGGGCAGTGGTACTCTCATTGGCAGAGTGAGTGTGCCTTGTGGTAAAGGGGTTTGTATACACTGAACATACGCACTCTGCACATAGTAAAGAGAAAAAGTATTATTAAGTGTTGACACAAAGTGTAGCAGACCCTCAAGTGGCACTGGAAAAATAATAACCAGGGATTGGAAGACATGTGAAGACAGTTTGAGAGAGACAGAGATAAAAAGACAAAATAAAGTTTCCTTAAAGCCATGATAAGGAAATGTGACAAATCACATGTAACACTTGGCTTCACTGACTGTGGTGGGGGATGAGAAAACACTGGTGTTCTAACTGTGTTTAAAAATGTTAGCAGTTGACAGCAGGAAGCCACATAGATTGAGGCGTCCCATAAAGATATTACTGTAGCGAGCAGAGACGGGAGTCGTAGGCGGAGTGTCAAACAAAGGTGCCAACGAAAGCTGCTTTAATGACATTTAAACTTGCAATAACAAAACAAACACGAGAGTGGCTTGAGCCGGCCGAATTAAGAGTCCCCCTAGGAACTCGCTAACTAAACAATGGTTCCATGGGTGAATTATGTAAAACCCACTACACAAGCCCCCCCCAGAATTCACCCATAGTCAAAGTCTCTGTGCCTGGTTGGGACGCTGACCCGGCCACTGCGGGTACAAGGAGCTGGAACAGCGGGGGGGTGAGAGCTTGTGGACTCAGTTGGAGAGCCCACAGTTGCTGGGGGCGGACGGTCAGAGTGGGTACCCACGGGGCCGGAGGGTCGTGCCGCAGGAGGACGGCCGCGCCGTGGGGCTTGGGCCAGTTCCAATGGCTTGGATATATCCATGTGGGCAGGCTTAACCCTGTCCACGGAGACAGTCTCTGGCCTACCACCAATGTCCACGACCATGGTCTTGTCACCATGCTGCAGGACCTTAAACGGTCCATCATAAGGAGGGCGCAATGGTCCGCGGTGGGCATCGTGGCGAATGAAAACAAAACCAGCCGAGCGCAGGTTGGAGGGAACCCGTAAAACTGGCCTGCCGTGTCGCGATGTGGGGATGACCACAAACGCTCCCGCAGTGCCCTGCAACATGGACTTCTCCCTGGATGCAGCCCAGGGTGTCGTTGGGTCTGGGATGAAATCACCTGGCACCCGCAGCACTTGACCGTAAACCAACTCAGCTGAAGAGCACTGAAGGTCCTCTTTGGGAGCGGTCCTCAGTCCCAGCATGACCCAGGGTAGCTTATCGACTCAGTCCCCATCGGTCAGGCTGGCGCGCAGGGCCGCTTTCATCGAGCGGTGGAACCGCTCGCACAACCCGTTAGCCTGGGGGTGGTAGGCAGTGGTGCGGTGAAGTTTGACTCCCAGGCTCTCTGCAACCGTGTTCCACATCTCGGAGGTGAACTGTGCGCCCCTGTCAGATGAGAGATCTGCAGGGGGTCCAAAACGGGCGACCCATGTGCCGATGAACGCCCGGGCCACATCGACAGCTGAGGTGGAAGTCAGCGGAACTGCTTCAGGCCAACGGGTCGTCCACCATCGTCAGGAGGTAAGTGAAACCGTGTGAAGGGGGCAGTGGGCCTACCAGGTCAATGTTAACGTGGTCAAACTTCCGTTCGGGGATGGCGAATGGGGCCTTGATGTGACGGTGCACTTTGGCGCGTTGACATGCCACGCATGAGTCGACCCAGTCCCGGACGTCCTTTCTCATCCCTTTCCACACAAACTTCTGGGCCACTAGCTTAATGGATGCTTTCCTGCCAGGATGAGACAGGCCATGTATTGCCTCAAAAACAGCCCGACGCCAGCCAGCAGGGACAAGCGGCCTAGGCCAACCCAAGGAGAGGTCACAACAAAGCTTGGTCCCTGAGTCTCCGACCGCAACCTCCTCCAGCCGCAAACCAGTGTCTGAGCTCTTGAGCGCTTGGACGCCGTTATCAGAAGCCTGGTCCACACTCATACTGGAATAATCAAGCCCCAATTGCACAGCGCTGATGGTTGCTCTGGACAGGCAATCCGCAACCACGTTGGACTTCCCAGCAATGTGCCTGATGTCAGTCGTGTATTCCGATATGAATGACAGCTGGCGCTGCTGGCGGGCAGACCACGGTTCGGACGTCTTGGACATGGAGAACGTAAGAGGCTTATGATCAACAAAGACGATGAACTCACGGCCCTCCAAGATGAAACGGAAGTGGCGAATCCCCAACCAGATGGCAAGTAGTTCTCTGTCGAATGCACTGTATTTACGTTCTCTGGGGACTAGCTAGCGACTAAAAAAGGCGAGTGGCTGCCAAGCATTGTCAACCCACTGCTCGGACACGGCACCCACTGCAAGGTCTGATGCGTCTGTAGTCAGTGCGACTGGGCCTCCGGGGGCTGGGTGAGCCAGCATGGCTGCCTGGCACAGCGCGGTTTTTGTGTCCTCGAATGCCTTGGTCCTGTCAGCAGTCCACTCAACAGCTTGATTGGGTGACCTACCCTTGAGGGCCTTGTAGAGTGGGCGCATGACATCAGCGGCTCGGCGAATAAACCTATGGTAGAATGTCACCATGCCGAGAAACTCCCTGAGGCCCCGTGCTGTTGGCGGCTGAGGAAAGGTGGAGACGGCCTCTACCTTAGACGGTAGGGTGGAAAGCCCCATCCTTGGTGATGAGATGCCCAAGGAAGTGGATGGAGGGTACGCCAAAAACACATTTCGCGGGATTTATAATCAGGCCATGCTGACTGAGCTTGGTGAAGAGGTCTCTGAGGTGCTCCAAGTGTTCCTCTTCTGAGGAGCTGGCAACAAGGACGTCGTCCAGGTAGACGAACACAAAAGGCATGTCCCTGAGCACTGAATCCATCAGCCTTTGGAAGGACTGAGCGACATTTTTCAGTCCGAACGGCATCCTGAGAAATTTGAACAACCCAAATGGAGTTATCACGGTCGTCTTCGGTATATCTGAGGGATGCACTGGCAGTTGGTGGTATCCCCGCACTAGGTCCACCTTGGAAAAGAGAAGTTTGCCCGCCAGATGTGCGGAGAAGTCTTGAATGTGCGGGACTGGGTAACGGTCGGGCGTGGTAGCCTCGTTAAGGCGGCGATAGTCCCCGCATGGACGCCAGCCACCGCCTGGTTTCGGGACCATGTGTAGTGGAGAGGCCCAGGGGCTGTCTGAGACGTTCCATGTTAGCAAATTTGGATTTAGCAGCTGCCAATCTGTCTGGATTGAGTCGTCGGGCCCTGGCATGAACCGGGGGCCCCTTGGTTTCAATGTGGTGCTCAACCCCATGTCTGGTCGTGGAGGCTGAGAAGGTGGGCTTCGCCAGACTGGGGAACTCGGCGAGGAGCCGGTTGTAAATATCACCGTCCGAGAGAGAGCTGGACAGACCCTCAAAAATCCCTTTGTCGCAGACACACGCGAGAGAGGAGAAATTCAATGCGTCAACGAGGCGACCATTTTTCACATCGACGAGTAATCCATTGGCACACAGAAAATCTGCACCAAGAAGAGGAAAAGCAATATCCGCAGTGACAAAGTCCCATGTAAACTGCTGACCCCCAAAACACACGTCCACTGTCCGTGTCCCGTATGTGCGGATGGGGGTGTCATTGGCAGAAGTTAATGGAGGTCCATGTGTTCCCCCCCCCTACATCGCCCACAGTGGCAGGGAGGACGCTCCTCTGGGCGCCGGTGTCACACAAGAACTTTTGGCCGGAGATGGCGTCCCGGATGAACAGTAGCCGGTGTCTTGCGCCTGCACTCACGGCCGCTACAGAGTGCAGGCCTTGAAGTTTCCCGTCGCGTTGAAGGTGCAAGGGGGACGGCATTTCTTGGCCCTGGGCCCAAAACGTGCACAGACCTGACACATTCTGACCGTCAGTGGCCGCGCGTGCCTTGCTGGCTGGGGGCGTCGCACTTGATGGTGTGTAGGTGCGTGTAGGGGCCAGCACCTCATGTGTGTATCTATGTGTGGCCAGCAAAAACCGGTCGGCTTCCTCTGCCAGTGCACGCGGATCTGTAATGGTTGTATTCGCAAGCGCCGTCTGGACATGCGGCGGCATGTGACGCAGAAAAAGTTCAGTGAAAAGAAAATTTGGCTCTTCGGTGCCAAGCAAGTTTAACATCATTTCCATGTGATCCGATGGCTTACTGTCTCCTAAGCCCTGAATAGCAAGGAGGCGTCGAGCACGCTCAGAACGCAACAGTTCAAAGATTCTGAGTAGATATGCCTTCAGTCCCTTATATTTATCCAGTTCAGGAGGGGATGTGATGAAGCTCACCGCTCTGGCTGCAGTTGAGCTCCCCAGAGAAGACACCACGTGGTAATAGCGAGAGTCATCATCAGTGATTCTGCGCAGGGCGAATTGAGCCTCTGCTTGTGCGAACCATGTTAACGCCGATGACTCCCAGAACTCGGGGAGCTTGAGAACTGGCGCGTATGCCATGTCGGTATGCTCAGTATTATGCACGGCCTCGGAAACTTCCACGAGACTAATGTCGGGGTCACCAATGTAGCGAGCAGAGACGGGGGTCGTAGGCGGATTGTCAAACAAAGGTGCCAACGAAAGCTGCTTTAATGACATTTAAACTTGCAATAACAAAACAAACACGAGAGTGGCTCGAGCCGGCCGAAGAGTCCCCCTAGGAACTCGCTAACTAAACAATGGTTCCGTGGGTGAATTATGTAAAACCCACTACATTACACTATAAATTACAATGATAAGAGTTTTCTCCCCAAAAACATGTCGAACAAACGTTTGGCATGGAAAGAGGTAACGTGTCCCTAACAATATTGAGCAATCATTGTTTTGTCCCCGCCGGCATTATGTGATCACTATGACATTATATGGTTTTGCCCTTCCCCTGTTTCACGTGAGACTTTTTTGTTTTGATTTGGTCCGGCGGCACGGCGAATGAATGGTTAGTGCGCCAAGCCCATAGTACAGAGGCTGGCAACCAGTTGAGTGTGTCCCTTGTCCACTGACAGAAGACAGCTGGGATGGGCTCCAGCACCACAGCAACCCTATTGTGGATAAGCAGAGAAGAAAATGGGCCACTTTCCTAGGTACTGCCCGAATATTGCCACTTTGTGACACCTTCTTCAGTAAACCAGCGATCGTTGTTGTTGGTGGATCATTTAATTCAATTGAATTCCTCTTTATTGTCATTTTAGAAACATTGTATGCATCAAGATTTGACATGGCACCCCGGGTAAATATGGTTTATATAAATGTATATATAGAAATGTGTGTACATATATATATATATATATATATATATATATATATATATATATATATATATATATATATATATATATATATATATATATATATATATATATATATATATATATATATATATATATATATATATATATATATATATATATATATATATATATATGTGTACATCCATCCATTAACTGCACCGCTTATCCTCCGTAGGGTTGCGGGGGGCTGGAGCCTAACCCAGCTATCTACGAGCAGTGGGCCCGGGACACCATGAACTCATTGCCAGCCCGTCCCAGAGCACACAGAGACAGACAACTCACTCACTCATTTACACCAAGGGACAATTTGGACCCGCCAATTAACCTGACATGCATGTTTATGGTTTATGTTATGTGGTAGGAAACCGGAGTCCCCGGAGGAATCCGATGTAAGCACGGGGAGAATATGTAAGCTCCGCTCAGAAGGGCTGGTAGCTAGTTTTGAACCCACGACCTCAGAACTGTGCCGCGGCTGCACTAACCACTCAGATGCCGTTACAATTATATATTGAATCGAATCAATTGAATAGAGCTGAGAGTCGCCGTCTAGTGCTTAACACCATGTTTTAAAAAGTCGTGTGTTGCAAGACCTCATCTTTGATTAAAATAAAATAAAATATTGGCACGAATAATTTTCTATATGTTTGTTTCGCAAACTAAATGTTTTTTTAAATATTTTGATGTTGGTGATCAGTTTGAATGCATTATTATTTATTGATTTTAAGTCATTTTATCTTTGAATATATTAGGGTTTGACATGGTCAGTCAAAATGGTTTGTAGTTTAAGGAATTGTGTATTTTATTTTTAAATTTCAGATGCATTTCAAATATTTTTCGATACCCGTAATAAAGCTTTATAAGGATAGCTATCCTGTGTTGTAAATTGGTCCATAATTATTTCTTTTTAAAATTATCTTATACATAAATAAGGATACAGTTTTATGCAGAGGTATATACTCGATAATTTTGTAGACAAATGATACCATTTATAGTCGTGCGAGGGAGCAAGATTTTTTTATTTTCCACATGGAGGGTAAACAAGGGAATAGCTAACTGATCTTGTAAATGTTTATCTGTTAGAATACAGGGGAAAGTGCTTCAAGCTGTTCATTTTTATATGAGTTCTCCCACCTTATCCTTACTGCTTTTCTTTTTACCTGAATATTTTTTTTTTGTTTTACTTTTTTAAAGGGACACTGTGTGATACTTAACCACTGATGTTGCTTTTGTTGTGTCATGTGGTGCTACCGAAAATGAGTGCTACAAAGCATGATGTAGAATACAAACTAAAGAACTCAAAGTGACCAAAGGGCACCATATTTATTCCCATTTTTTTGCCCAGCCTTTCACAAGTCTTTTATGTTTGGCAATACCATTTGCAGCAAAATGGCAGACAATCATGTCATCCCCTTTAGGTTAGCCACATGTTGTGTAAAATACATTTATATTTCTTGAACCAGGAACACTGGGTGTTGCCAGGGGGTGGTGGGGCGGTGTTGGGGGCACTGCAGCCCTATGGACACGCTCTGCCCACCTAAAAAAGTGGATGTAGCGATGTGGGCAGTCTGGACAGCCTATATATGGTATCCCTTTCATTTAATATTGTGTATGTTAACAGACCACTACAGCACACAGTTTGTGTGTCAGTCCCCACAGAGGAAGCAGCCCCTCTCAGCATATCCCTCTGCGTAGTTTTGGGAATTCCGTCTCTTTTCATCGGAGTGGCTCTTTCAGCTCGGCTGACTGAAAACAGCGGGCTTTTTCAGCTCCCAAGCGGCTCTTCAGATTGTCTTTGTTGCTTTAATCCATACATTACTGATTATTTGTTAATGTCATGCACTAAATGACTTCAAAAGGGGGAAAATACAGCAAAAAAGACAAAACATAAAAAGAAACAATATAAAAAAAGAAAAAGGGAAAAAAGAGGAAAAAAGAAAAACATAATAAAGGAATACAATTCTAAAAAAATAATGAAGATAAGAAAAAAGGGGGAAAATATAGAACAAAAAAAGAAAAAAGCAAGAAAAAAAAAATAATAAGCAAGGAAAATGAAACAAAGAAAAAGGTAAAAGAAAAATGGAGAACAAAAGAAAAAGTGCACAAAAGATGTAAAAGCTAGGAAAACAAGAGAACAACAAAAGAAAAAAGAAGAGGAAAAAAACAATGAAGAAAAACGATAAAATTGCATGAAAAAAATGGGAAAAATGTTGTGCCACTCCATACATTAGATAGATAGATAGATAGAAAGATAGATAGATAGATAGATAGATAGATAGATAGATAGATAGATAGATAGATAGATAGATAGATAGATAGATAGATAGATAGATAGATAGATAGATAGATAGATAGATAGATAGATAGATAGATAGATAGATAGATAGATAGATAGATAGATAGATAGATAGATAGATAGATAGATAGATAGATAGATAGATAGATAGATAGATAGATAGATAGATAGATACTTAATTCATCCCCGCAATATTAGTAGCCTAGGGGTAGTTAAACAAAAATTAAGTTTATAAGGATGCATCATGTATTTTTGCTTCTCATTCAAATCTTCATTGTTTTTTTAATGAATTTATTTATCTCCGGAATACATCAAGTAATACACAATGTTCCTTTAAAACATTTTCATGATATTAAAAAAGCAATCCTAAAAACCAACACAAATGATACCAACATACAAAACACCCCAAAGAACAATACATTACAAAAAATATTTTTTCAAGATATGTGAGAAAAATCAATTCAAAGGGTTTAAGCTAATGCATTTTACCTCTTTTGGTGAGATCTGCCCTATCAGTGAGCTTGACTGCACCAAGTTGGTTTTGTGCTATTAAAGTCCAATTCCGTTGTCCGACATCCACTTGCACTTTGTGAGAGCATTTAGCACTCGAACCCTCCATACAATCACTGGATGGTAAACAGGACAATCTACATATCAATCTGACACCGTAAAAGTACATCATTTTTACGCTTTAAAAAATCCTTATTGTTCAATATAAAAAGTCATACAATTTAATTAAATAGCCTTGTGTTTCACTCCAGTTCTGTTGGTAGAGCTGTCACATGTAATCAACAAAAGCAATAGTTCTACTCATTCCTTTACTTGTAATAAGTTTATTTTGTTTTGAATATTGAATATTGCATATTTGTTTTGAATATTGTACAGGATGCCTGTTCATTATTTTGACCATTATACCTCATTTTTGTTCATAATTTTAAGTATTGAGTATTTTGAGTGCACTGTTAACATAATTGTCGTTGATAGGCTTTTTTTTTTAATATAAATACCTACAAAGTAGATTTGATCGGATGCTGGTGTTTCTTTGTTTTTCTTAATTTGAGTATTATGCACTGCTTGCATCATTGTCGTTGATACGTTTGCACTGTTTTTTAATACAAACACCTGCAAGGTAGATTGCATAGGATGCCAGTTCGTTATTTTCACTCTTATTGCCCATTGTTGGTTGTTGTTTTGACTAGTATACACTGTTTACACAATTGTCACTGATGAGTATATTGTGTTTTTCTTATCTGCAAAGCAAATTGCTTTGGATGCCAGTCTGTTTTTTTACTGTTATTCTTCACTGTTGTTCGTTGTTTTGACTATTATGCACTGTTTACGTAATTGTCACTGCATAATATGCCAGTTTGTTATTTGCACTTTTATTGCGTACCCTTAATTGTGGTTTTGACTATAATTTTGTTCTGTGATTGCCAAACCATTTAGGGCAGATCTACTTTTATAACCTTTTAGACTCTTTGTGATTCAGGGCTATACAAATAAACATGACTTCACTTGACTTGACTAATAAAAAGAAATGGCTAAAAGCCTTTAGAAACGGTTGGAATTTCAGATCAGAATTTCCTCTTTCCCCTGTTCTCCTTGAAAGTTCAAGTCTATTGATGTCTTCTCTTCTTATATTACTATCAGCCAGTAAAAAGATAATAACTTTTAATTTCTCACACACAGAGTTTTGATTCCTCCAGCATACGTCAACACAAACAAAAAATATATACAATTGACATACCTATAAATAACAAAAGAAACAACAACAAAAAATGTTAATAAAATAAATAAAATAAAAAGTGACACCAAGTAAAAATTGTGTGATAAGCTTCCATCTTTTCTCGAATTTATGTAGTTTCAGTTGAAGTCTTGCAGTGATTTTTTTCCATAATGTACATTTGCTTTAATTTGTCTCTCCATTGTTTTATGTCAGGAAGTTGTGGTTTCAGCCAGGAAGCTGTGATCATTTTCTTTGCTACCAGAAGCATAACCCTTAGTACATATTTATGTCAATAATTATTTTGGCAAAATTCCTAATACGTAGGTCACTGGGTCCAACCGCAACTCCCAACCAATAATTATTTTTGTTTGTGTCTGAATACTTCTCCAGAAATTTAATGTTACAGGGCAATTCCAGTTAATATGCATTAAAATCTCTGACCCTCCCACAGTTACGCATAGAACATAGATTTGAGGTATTTTTATATTTTGAAGTGATAGAGGGTGTATAGAAGAATCACATTTTTACTTTCCATTTAAACTCCCTCCATGTCGGGCTGCTAGTTATTTTGTGTCCCTCTTTCAAAGTTTTTTCCCATTCGTCGTCTTTTATCACTAATCACGAATTTTGAGATAACCCCCTTTATTGATTGTCCTTTTGAGTATGATATTAACAATTCCTCAACTTTAGTTGGCTCCTTACATATTTTCCCCCATTCATCATGTTTCTGGAGGTAATGCCTTAGTTGCAAATATTTGTAAAAATCATTTCTAGGTAGGTCAAATTCTTGTTGGAGTTGTTCGAACGATTTCAATGCCAGTCCTTCGAACACTTGGGTAATCAACATAATTTCCTTTTTGGGCCCATTTTTCAAATCCTACATCCATAACCCCAGGTTTGAAATCTGTTTTTTTTTGCTATTTTTGAAGCCCTATTCACAGACCTTGATATATATATATATTTTTTTTTTTGTATTGTTGACCATGTTTTAATAGTTCCTTTAATCCATTCATTCTGCATTTTTAACTTCTTCCACATCACTGCTGATATGTATGGTAATGATTCCACAGGCATATTTGGACAAGATCGCTGCTCCATGTCCACCTATATCGTATCTTTGTCTGTAGTAATACACAAAATAAGAGCTTTTATTTGAGCTGCCCAATAATAATATTTAATATTGGGTAGTTCTAGGCCCCCTTTTTCTTTAGAAGCTAACAGGGTTTTGTATTTTATTCTAGGTTTCTTATTTTGCAGAAGGAATTTTGTCATCAATTTATCTAACATTTTAAATGTGGATGCCGGGATCAGAATAGGAAGAAATTGAAACAGAAACAATGTTCTTGGTAATATGTTCATTCTAATTGTTTCTACCCTTCGGATAAGGCTTGAGGGCAAAGTTTCCCATTTTTCCAAATCCTTCTTTATTTCTTTCATGAATTTTCCATAATTTTCATCTAACAGCTGTGTGGATTGTGGTGTAATGTCACCCCCAGATAATTAAACCCTTTATTTGTCCATTTGAAATCAAATCTTTCTATTACTTCTGTTGGACATTTTCCTGATATCATCATTGCTACTGATTTGCTCTCATTATTTAAATACCCAGCTACTTCTCCATATATTTTAAGGTTCTCCAGCAGTGGTGGTATTGATAAAGAGGGCTCTTTCAGCATTACCAAAAAGTCATCTGCAAACAGTGATATTTTATGTTCTTCTCCTCCTTCATCTAATATTCCCCTTATTTGCTCATTTTGTCTTATTGATTCCGTGAGTGGTTCTATGCTTACAGCAAATAAAAGGGTGGACTTAATATCTTGATATCAAAGAAAGCTGAACAGTGACCATTGACTTTAAAACGAGATTTAGGATTTTTATAGATTACTTCCACCCATTCTACAAATCTTTGAGGGAAGCCAAAAGCTATAAGTGTTTGATGTAAAAAAAAAAAACTACATTTCACCCTATCAAAAGCTTTTTGGGCATCCAAGCTCATTAACATTGAGGGTTGGGCTTCAGATTTTGTGCTCGAATTATGTTTGATATCCTCCTAATGTTGTTTGCACCCTGTCTTCCCGGAACAAACCCTGTTTGATCTGGGGCGGCAGTAGTTCAGGAGGTAGAGCGCTCGTCTTGGGATCAAGAGATCCCAATTCGAATCCCGGCTTGTCCGTGTTACATGTCGAAGTGTCCTTGGGTAAGACACTGAACCCCTAATACCCCCAATAAGCAGGTTAGCGTCTTAAATGGCTGCAATAAAAGGCCGCTATTGGGAAATGTTAAGCACACTGTAAAGCGCTTTGGGAAGTCATTGACTTGAAAAGCGCTATAGAAATGCAGATCATTTCATTTCATTTCATCTGTTTTACTTAATCCCGCTATGAATTTCTGCATTCTTTTTGCCATTATGCTTGTAAGAATTTATAAAACGTTACACAGTAAACTAACTGGTCTAAGCTTTCACACAACATTGGATCTTTTCATTCTTTATGCAGGACTGTTATGATGGCTTCTGGCCACGATTTGGGGGATCTCCTTTTGTTAGCGCATAGTTAAATACACTATATAGTACTGGTGTTAATTCTTCCTCAAAACTTCTGTAGAACACCCCTGGGAATCCATCCTTTCCTGGTGATTTATTTATTTTTAAGTTTTTTTTTATTGTATCCTGTATTCCCTGTTTTGTAATGGGGCGAATAATTTCTAATGTATCCCCTCCTGATAGAGTTGGTAAATGTAGTTTTTCCAAAAAGCTTTGTGATGTGCAGTTATCCAAATCATTTTCTGAGTCATTGTATAAATCTATATAATAATGTGCAAACGCTTCTGCAATACCTTTGGGTTTTGGTAAACATTGTTTAGAAATACGGTGTTTTATATGTGAAATAATTCTGTTTGGGCTTTTCTAAGTTGGAAGGCTAGTAACAGACTGGCTCTATTGCCCATTTCCTGATATCTCTGATTCATAAAACACAAAGCCCCTTCTGCCTTATTTGTTAAAAGTTAATCTAATTTGCCTTTGGTTGTTTTCAATACCTGCAATCTGGATTGATTTGTTTTTTTATGTTCTGATTCAAGTTCCATAATCTTATCCTCCAATTTTTTTTTATTATTTAATTGGGCTCGTTTCAGTCGAGAATATATTTCAATCATTTTCCCTCTTATTACAGCTTTCCCTCCCTCCCATAATGTTGATGGAGAAACCTCCCCCTTGTCATTGATTTGAACAGATTCCTTTATACACTGCTTTGTATCCTGTTCTAAAGTTTCATCTGAAAGGAGAGATACATTTATCCTCCAATACCTAAAATGTGGCTCATTGTCCAAAAATAATTTTAAAGTAATTGGAGTTTGGTCACTTATAGTAATATTTTCTTTACCACACTCCACTATTGTGTGCATATGTTTTCTTAAAATGTAAAAGAAATCAATCCTTGAAAAGCTGCCACGATGGTTTGATTAGAAAGTATAGTCTTTAGTTTGGGGGTTCTTATCTCTCCAAGGATCTATCAGTCCCAATTCGTTATTTATGTTATTTAACACTCTCGACCTCTTTGTACTTGGTCCATGTACTGATGGGTACCTTTCCACTTTGCCATTTTGTACAGTATTAAAATCCTCCCCGATAAGTAACTTTCCCTTCGCACAGTTGGTTATTACTTGAGCTAATAATTGAAAAAATGTCCCCTTTTCTTCAATTGGTGCATAAATGTTCATTATTGATAGTTCCATACTGGCCATTGACCCTATAATCATTATATATCACCCCAGATTGTCCTTCACTTCTTTTTTGACTTTAAACGCTACACCTTTTCCAAGTAAAATTGCTACTCCCCTTCTCTTACCATAAGAGGCGTAAAACACCTGGTTAACCCATTCTCTTTTTAACTTCTTATGTTCAATCTCTGTCAGATGTGTCTCTTGTAATAAAGCTACTGAGCTTTGCAATGTTTTGAGTTGATTCAGTATTCTTACTCTTAATGGGGTGGTTCAGCCCATGTACATTATATGAAACAATATTTAGATTACTCATGTTTTATATTGAGTCCAACTGATTTTCAAAGCATACAAAAGAAACACATTAACTACTAACACCTCCATTGAAAAACAAACAAACTGACTAACAAACACATATAAGACCCCATCAAAAAGAAAAAAAACCACACCCAAAAAACAGAAACACATGTCTTCCAAGAGTCCAATCGGAGAGTTGTGGCTACCCTCTTGGAAATATGAACTCAGTGCTTGAACAACTTTTGCACAGTTGTCCATAGTTATAACTAACTAAATATTTAAGTGTCGCTTCCTTCGCCTTCCTCTCGTTCCGTCACTGTGGTCCAAATATTCTTTCCCAACATCCTTTGAAGTGTCTCTGTATTGTCTTCTTCCACTTCGATCCCCATTTCTTTTAGCAATGGTGCTGCATCCATCAGTGTAAAAAATGTCATTATTCCTGAGTCCAAAAACATTTTCGGCTGGGCGGGATATGGGGATTGTGCCTTCACGTTTTTCTCCTTTAGCTTTTTAAAGAGGTCCCTTACTTGTTTCCTCTTCTTTTATATTTCCGTCATGTAGTCTTGATTGAAGTAAACGGTCTTGCCTTCATACATTGTCTTCTGTTTCCATGCTTCCTTCATCACGGATTCTTTTACTCTGTAGTGAACGAGGCGCACGATAATTGCTCGCGGCGGTGCCGTATTACCTTGAGGCTTGGCCACCAGTGAGCGGTGTGCCTTCTCAATACGAAAGTCCATGTGCCTTGTTGTCGGAATGTTCGACTTAACGAAGTCCCGCCATAATATGAAAGTGTAATGTTGGTGTGGCCCAGCGAGGTTGATACAGATAGTAATAAGTTAGGCTGGGATCAAAATTCACACGCTAATGTTTGAGAAAGATCAATGATTGGCTAACTACTTCTTGGTTTGACCCATGGCAGTAGGTACATATCATAGACTATACAGTTCAAGAATGTAGCTGATTCGATGCATCTTTTTTTTCATACTTATCATGAAATATTTTCTTTAAACTATGATGCGGTAGGGGACAGTCACTGCTGTCAAATTCAAGTTCAAAAGGACATTGGATGCATCTTATGTTTAACTTTTGGTGAGTTTCTGCCATTAAAAGCTGGATGATGCGGCCCAACATCATTTAGACCCCTAGCTCCAGTGGCCCCCAAATAAATTTAGTTTGAGACCCCTGATTTACATGTTTGAAAAAAGTGACAAACTCAACTGAACTTTTTAGTGTGTTTTTCAATACCTTTCAAGCAGTTGATAGTTTGTAGGACTCCTGTTAATCAAGTGTGTGTTTCGCCCCACTGTCCACAGACACTCGACTGACTGAAAATCCCGAGTTTCGCAGGTGAGATTCTGATCAGCAGGCGGATCTGCTCAATTTTTCAAACATCACATAAATTCATAAATTTTCAGAATGACAAATACAGGATGTTGCGAAAGTCTAGAGGACATTTGAAGTCCCCATATCTCCTTAACTATAAATTATGATAAAAGTTGTGCTGTTTGAAAGCTAAATAAAAATTTTTTTCCATAAGTATTGAACCAGGTAAATCGGTAAATCGATCAGAAGAGCCAGTAGGGAACTTTAGGGTTCTACAACAACTGGTTGGCGTGTCTTACGAAGACAACTGCATATAACGCCTCACAAACTACAAGATGGGGTGCTACCACACTGGAACTATAGGGTTAGACAGTTTTTCAATATAACACTGCCAGACAGATGCTTTGGACAGTCTGGGCAGAATGACCACGATCTCATGACCTGGACCCTCGGATGAGCTGACGGCACGAATAACAAAAGCTGTTGCAACTATTGACAATGCTAAGCTAGGACGCGTTTGGCAAGAACTTTACTATCGGCTTAGTGCATGCCTTGAGATCAATGGTACTCACATTAAACATCTTTGAACATTCCATTCAAACATTGAGTTTACAAAACTTTCCGAATTTACCAAATGTGTTTTTATATCCTACAAAGTTTCCGAGATATTCAATGTCAAAATGTACTCAAGATTTTTGGAACACACTGTATAACGTACTGTACTTACATCCAATATAAGCACAAGCGCCGCCGTCTGTGGTCTTTGTTTCGCAAATGACATCCGTACAACTGCTGGATGATGCCTTATCCAAGTCCACTGTTAGGGCATACGTATAATTGCTGATCTTGACAATGTCCCAATGAGTGCGATCTTGCCCACTTAGATACATTTTTTCCAAAACTTGTCCTGCCGGTAGAACACAGCAGAAAGTAGCTCTACTGCCAACTTCATACACCTTGTCCCGTGGATAAACCTGTGGTGAATGGGAGTTCATGGTGCCTGGTGTTTTGTAAGACAAAAACAACATCCAATTACAAGAAAGTGATGTTATTCTGTGAATAAATAAATACGAGAATTCAACCAGAACTAATGTGCTCCTGTTTCCACTGGCTTGTCCCATTTACAAATCGAGATCTTAGCTTCAGTTGGACCGATGTACACTCCAATGCTATGTGGGGTGACCAGGTCCAAGTGTGCACAGATCCGAGCTGATTTCCTGCAACAGTGATTTTGTCCTAAACATGGAGGAGAGAAAATAATCCTCAAAAGTATCTGTTAAGAGTTTGACCTAGTACTTAGTGCAGGGGTCGGCAAACATTTGTGGAGTGGCGGGCTGCATTGGTTTAAAACATTGGGCAAAGGGCTTGGTCATGAAGTCCTATCCAATGTTTTTATTATTTGCATTCATGAGTAAATATACTGTACAGACAGATATTTAAATAGAATATATATTTTTATATTTGTCTTTAAATAGATTACCAGTATTTTAATTAATATGGTAAACTAAAACACTGTGAAGAAAAATAATATACAGTATAAGATCCCTGTTTCAAAGCACTGAATTTGATATTAAGGTTTGTAGTAATTTTGTAATATATTTGTAGCATTTCGGTAGTAATTCTGTAATATTTCTGTAGTATTTTTATTTATTTATTTGGTATTTTTGTAGTAATTATTTATTTTTTTCAAAGCAAAATAAGTTCCTGTTTTAAGGACTACATTTGATATTTTGTTTTTCAGTAATTTTGTTGTATTTTTTTAAATTTGTTTGTTTTATCCCTCAATACAACTACGTAACATTAAAAAATACTAAAGAAACACTAAAATGATACTAGTATGGAAATACTTCAAAATACGTCTACAGACATATTAAGAAAAACTACAGTAACACCATAAAACACAAATGGCTGGTTGGTTGGTTGGTTGGTTTGGTTGGATCCCTTAACCACTAGGGTCGTAGGGGCAGAGGTGGGTAGTAACGAAGTACATTTACTCGGTTATATTTACCTGAGTAAACTTGGGGATTTTTTGTACTTCTAGGAGTATTTTAAATACCAATACTTTTACTTTTACTTGAGTAAATTTGTGAAGAAAAAGCGTTACATTTACTCCACTACATTAGGGCAAGATTGAAGTCGATACTTTGTTGCTTGATATATTCCCTCCATGTAAATATGCGTCCGTCTGTCTCCGCTCTACCCTGTTTAACCAATCAAACGTAATAGCTTTGTCACATGACCAAATTCAACTTCAGCGGGGAAAAGTTGTTTAAGGATGAAACAGATCAAAAATTCCGACTATGAAAACACAGAAGAGGAAGAGCACCCCTGGGCGCACATCGAAAGTATGTTCCCCTTAAAATAGTGCAAAACACCAGCTACAATATGCAATGTGTCGTTTGTTCGAGTTAATGGCCTAGCTTGTTGTTCTGCTTGCAGAGCCTGTTAAGATAACATGTGCTTATTTTTTTAATTTAATAGATAATATTTAATCTTATTGTTTATTAAAGCACTTGAATAATACATTGATTATTTTAATTCACTTTTAAATTATTTTTTGTTGTTGATTGGACAGTCTTTGATCATTTGATAATCTAATTGCTTGTTTAAAAAAATCAATGAATAAGACATTGCTAAAGTGACTCAGTACTTGAGTAATTTTTTTTACCAATTACTTTTTTTCACTTTTACTCAAGTAAGTGTTTGGATGACTACTTTTACTTGAGTAATATTACTCTGAAGTAACAGTACTTTTACTTGAATACAATTTTTGGCTACTCTACCCACCTCTGGTCGTGGGCAAGTACAGCATGATGGCGTCCATCCCTCTCCAACAAACGTTTCAACCCGGCCTGAAACCTTGGACCTTCGCCTGATAGGTAAATGTTCTAACCACTACACTACAGAAACACAATTTTGTAGTATATTTGTAGTATTTATGTAGTGTTCCTGTCGTACCACTTTTGTTGCATCTTTGTAATAGTAGTTCTGTAGTAGTTCTGTCGTAGTGTTTTGTAATGTTCTTGAAGTTGTATTTTTGTAGTATTTCTGTCGTAGCTTTTGTAGTATTTTGTAGTATTACTGTAGTGGTATTTCTGAAGTATTTCTGTGGTATTTCTGTGGAATGTATCTTTTCTTTTTTAAAGCAAATTAGGTCCATGTTTTTAAGCACTAAATTAATTGGAATTTTCATGTTTTTTTATTTTTTTTTCTAAATGTAGCATGCAGAATTTTATCAGTTATCGGTAGGAAAAAAGCATCCCTGTATCCCCAAACAGGTTTTGTACTGTATTTTCACGCCCACAAGACGCAAAATAATGCATGGACTTGCTCCCTCATTTTTCAGATTGATTAAAATCAAATGCATCAATTATAGACTGAAACGCAACAGTGAGTGAACTGAGTGGGGAGTTCATATGAATGTTAAAGTCCCCCATGATTCTAATTTTGTCTGCATAGGTTACTAGTTCAGACAAAAGTTCAGCAAATTCGTCTAAGAAAGTTGTGTATGGTCCTGGTGCGCGATAGATAGTTATCACATAAATTGACAATGGAGAGGACCTCATAACAAGAGCCTCGAACGACTTGTGATTATTAGAGATAGTATTTCTTATGTCTTTTCAAAGAAACAGAGTTCACTGTTTTAAAGCACTAAAGTTAATATTTAGTTTTGTAGTAATTATTATATTTATAGTACTACTGTGGTATTACTGTGATAGTATTTTCAAAGCATTTATCTAGTAGTAGGTTTGTAGTATTTTTGTAGTAGTATTTTACAGTTTTCTGGTGTGTTTATTTTTCTTTCAAAATTAAATCCAAAAATATAGTCATTTTAAACCACTTAATTTCAAATTTAGTCTTGTCATAATTTTATAGTATTTTTGTACTATATATGCAGTAGTATTTTTGCAGCAGACACACAAAATGACAATGGGGACATAGCTGGAAAAAAAAAAAAAACAATTGTTTTTATCAGTAGTACTTTATTTATTATTTATTTATTATTTTATATGTTGGTTTTTAACATTTTTTTTCAGCAGACCAAATTAAAGAGCTTCATGGTCTGCATGTGGCCCACCGGTCATACTTTGCCTGCCCCTGACTGAACATATCATTATAATAAAACTTAATCAAGCAAAACTTACGGAGTGCGCCAACTTGTTAGCTATGAGCACCTCCATCTCATAGGTTAGCATATCATATAGTGAGATGCATGTGGTTTCATCGTGCCAGGTTAACAGAATCATGTCATCTGAAATCTTGACCGTCATATTTTGAGGGTCACAGCGAAAAACACCTAACAGAAAACAAATAAATGATTATTCAAGACAGTTTATCAAAATATTACATGTTTTTAATTTCATCCAAACAGCTCAGGGATAGAAAAGCCTGTTTTCAATACGCCCACCTGACAAAAGAATTAGAGCAATATTTAGCAGTCCTTCATAAAAAAAATCTCCAGTTAAATCAGGTTTGATGTTTTCAAAACTTGAACAGCCCTTTAATTTACACCAGGGATTTTTAATAATATTCAGATCCTGGGACTGAGTGTGCCAATCCAAAACATTGTACTTGTTTCACTTTATGAATGCTATAGTACGGGGCAAAACAGGAACACAACACTTGCTACCGAGAGTTAAATGTTGTGGTGATTTCATCATGCTGTACAATGTAGGGTGTGGTTGCAAAGTGCTGATGTACACATTATGCAAAAAGTGCAGTATTGTGCTGACTGTATAACTTGAGAGTGAAACCTCCTCTTTGCCAGCTTGTAGAGATCTTAATGACATGGCACAGTTGCTAAATGCAATTAAGCTCTAAATCAAAGCAATTGAGTAACATTAAGTGTGGTAAATTCTGGTAATCTGTAATAGGCAGAAACAAATCAGGCTTCTGTTTTTGAGGGCGGCCTATATAATATAGACAATTTACAGCTGGGGTGTCAAACATGTGGAATGCGGGCCAGATCCTACTCGCCAACGGAGTTAATACGACAATGCTGGGAGAAGCACAAAAGAAAAATAAGAGCGTTATGTCAAACAATGACCTGTAGTTGTAAAAAAAATGGCCCACCGTAGCTGCAATTGCTGACTACCAAAGAACATTTGGGGATACGCGTATCCAAATTTTAATTTACAATAAATATATAATCTTAAATTCTTGAATGCTATTATCAATTTACTTTTTTATTTATTTATATACACATTTAGTTTTTTATTGGTATATAATATATTTAGTTCTTACTAAATAACTATTGTATAAAAAATAAGAACACATTAAAACTGAAGTAAAAAGAAAATACTAGTTATATGACTTAAAAGGAGAAATATAGTAAAATAAGAAAACGATTGATTAAAAGGAGCTAGATTTTCTACAAAAGAAAAAATATGTATTATTTAATACAGTTGTTATTTTACTATATTTTGAAAATGAGCAAACATTTATGCAAAAGAAAAACAATTTTCTCTTTTTTCTTTTTTGTTTTGCTCACTATGGGAATGGGTCTAAATACATTAAAAATAGAAAAAAAACACCTGTTAAAATGACTAAAATTTTCTGCCAAAGCAACATTATTTTCGGCAAACAAGGTAACGACGACAGCAAAAGAATAGAATACACACAAAAGCATGCTCTAGGGCAGACATGTCCAAAGTCCAGCCCAAGGCTAGTTAGGGCGCGTGATCGGATTTTTACTGGCCTAGCATGTCATATAATTAAGGATATTTGTCCTGCCAGTAATTTTGACCACAGTATAAATTTGTACAAAAAAAAAAGATTCACCATTTCACCAGATGATGACAGTAGCCCTTTGGCCACATTGGCTTTGTGTGAGAATTTTATTCCCCACCCATTTCCAACTGTAAATAATGAAAGGAAAAAGTTGACTGTGAGGGCCGCCACTTACAAGGCAAGTGGCAATGGGAGTATTTTTTCACCTAAATCCGAAACAACTGCATTTGCCTAATTTGCCAAGAGACTCTAGCTGTTTTCAAAATGACTTACAGGAACGTCAAGAGGCACTGCCAGACAAAACATGTTGACCACAAAAAAAAAACTAACTGGGAACGATCGCTGTTAAAAGTTGAAAAAACTGGAAGCTGTTTTAACGGCACAGCAACTCTTTTTCCCCGAGACCCTACGAGTCAAATGAAAATGCTACAAAGGCAAGCTACGAGGTCGCAACACTGATTGCAAAGCACTGCAAACTTTTCACAGAGGGTGAATTTAAAAAAGACTGTTCAAAGAATGCCAGGCTGATTAGTTGGCCGTCACATATTTTCAGCTTACCATTTCTGGCCCGCTTTCAACTAAGTTTGGACACCCTTGCTCAAGGGGTATTTTATGAAACCAAATTAATGTTCATTATTTTGGCTGAGTTCATCCTCAAGTCAGAATCAGATGCATAAAAGCAGGTTAAATTAAGCTTAGTTAAGTTAATATAGTGATTTATTCTCTACACACCCAGTTTAATATTTATCCCCAGAGATACTGTACATCTGGTACTTCTACTCATCAATTGTGATAAGTTGCATTGTTTGAATTATGCTGCATTTAAATTTTACATACAGTCTGTATTGTCTTTCTTTGAAATATGTTAACTGTATAATTGCAACAGTTATGTCAGGCCATACTTTTTATTGCAATGCCAATTAAGAATGCTTTTCAATTGCACTCTCCATAGTCTGTCTTGTTGTGAGTAAACAGGTGCTGCGTTATGTTTGTCCAATTTCTTATCACTTAAGAAGGGGAATTAATATAATTAACAAGAAGGCTGTTGCAATTATACAGTCAACAGAGTTTAATAAAGTGGCAATATACTGTACATAAAGCTATTCCATTTTTTGACATGAATGACAGTATAAGTGTCGAGTGTATATTTGGGGATAATCTTAGCCTGGTTGTTAGACTGGTCTGGAGCAGGCTAGCTGTAGAAAATAAATCACAATAGATATCAAGCTGGGCTAAATCTAACCTGCTTTCAGGCACCCAACTTGAGGCTGGATTCAGCCAAATAATAAACATATCCAAGCAAAGTCCCTTATCTTGGTTTTGTGTAATGTCCCCTTGTTTGTTATCAAGCACTCAAGTGCAAGCTACAACAAATTAGACCTCGGCTTACTCACCATTGTCTCGAAGAATTTCAACTTGCTCACTTTTTCCAAACAATGACACAAGTAACAACAATGGGATCATGATGCCACGACTGTGTGGTTGGATTTCTTTTTTTAGTTCATCTTTATGGAGTCAGTTCACGTGTTTGTCTTTTGCTGAAGATGCTAGTTTTTAAAAAGGAGTTCAAGAAGTTTATTTATTGTGACTGATCAAATTGTATATGAGTGAGTTAGAAAAATCGGAAGGTCTTACCTGAAAATATAGCTCCAGAAAAAATGACAATACAATCTTAAATATAGGAATTAACTCCGGGTTGAGCGTCAAACGCTGCCTGCACTTCAGTCCATTTTGCTGGCCAGCTTTTGAATGATTGTGAAATCCTCGGGGATAAGAATGCAGGAAATGTGAAGCTACTTTCTGGAAAGCATTAGTCATAGTGGTCAGATAAAGACATGAACTCTCAATGCTTGGAAATGACGCTCGCTATCTGCAGCAGAGTGGGCCTCGGTTGGAAAGAAAAAAAATCCTTTCCAAGGAAGTTGGAGGGAAGTCAGAGCAGGGGAGAAAACAACGAGAATGTTCGTATTCGACCTGAGAGCAGGGGTGGGCAAACTTTTTGAGTAGTGGGCCGAATTGGGCTCAAAAACTTGGTGAAGAGCACTGGACATGGAAGAAAAAGTTGTGTGTCTCAAATCCAAAATCTCAGCAATACATGAGGAAAAACCGATGTAATTCTTCTCGTATGCATTCATTAGCAGCCGAATCATTGACACACACTGCTCACTCGATATGGAGTTTCTAGCAGTATCGTGCAGACACTTCTATCTACCGGGAGAGCAAACTGTGGTCATTGTGCTTGCTGTTTACGTTCCACCGCTAACGTTCACCGTTAGCATAGCGCTAAATCTCCTGCCCGCTGCTGTCAATAAACAGCAGCTTGCACACCCCAACGGAGCTTTTATCAGCGCCGGCGGCTTTAATCGGGCATGGTTATGGACTGTACTTCCCAAATCCATTCAATACGTGGACTGAGCAATTTGGGAAAAACACTGGACTGTGTGTACTGTAAGATCAAACATCCAGTTGGATCCACCATTTCTGTGTGTCCCTCACCCCCCTCATCAGTCCAATATACTTTAATCAAGACACACACACTCTTGGATTCATTGACTTTTCTTTTAGTAATCATCGACTGAAGAAGCTTGAAAAGAACACAAAACACTAATAAGAAAATAAAACAAAGACAACTAGATGTTCAGAACTTAAAACTGGCACCATTTGGGTAGACAACAACGTTGGCTTGATTATTACTTTATTGTATTTGGATAGATTTTCCCTTTTAACGCCACACCAATAACAATACCTAGCAACAACGAGATGTTCTGCAAAGTTCAGCTTTGATGAAGATGACGGCCCAGTCTTTATGTCCTCGGCTGTAGAGCGGTAAGGAATCCTGGTAGGCTCGAGACCCAGATGGGGCGAGGACACGGGGTTTATGATGTTGAAGCAGAGGTTGACTGCTGGTGCTTCGAGGCTTCTCTAACATGGCGGCGCGTATAGATGCTGCGGCTAGTTGCTGTCCAGCTAACCTTCTATTTACTACCGTTCTCTTATCTCTTTTGCTTTCTTTTTTGGACACATGCGTGGCCAATAAGACTTATAGTCGGGAGGAACTTATTCAATTGGGTGGGCGTCTAAATTTAGACTTTTCGGGCACTTTTTATACTACCTATGATATCCCGAACGAGCTACAAAGGGATCTGGGTTCTCCGTGGTCAGCCACTCCACCTACGAAGCGATGAAGGCGCCGTTAAGACAGAAGGCAGAAGAGGGGTTGTCGTGCGGGGAAGTGTGCGAAGCCGAAGGAGCAAGGACACGAAGATGTGTCTAATTCCACCATTATTTCTTCACCGGTCTTGCCTGTCAACCGACGCCTGAAACTCAACGCACCCGAACGGCGACATCTTGTGACGATCTCTACAAAGACTTCAGCTAAGTTAAACTATTACGCAAAGCTAAAATTTGGTCTTTTAAATATTAGATGGCTTGCTCCTAAAGCTTTACTTGTTGATAATATTATTTGCGATTACAAACTTTGAGCTGCCATGTAGCACGCCCTTTGAAGAAGGGTGGCGGTGTCGCGCTAATTTCTGAAAAAACGCTCAAATTTACTCCTCATACCTCTAATAATTATAAGGCATTTGAGGCTCTTGTTATTCGGTCCCTCTATTGTCAATTTATGTAGTAACTATTTATCGGCCATACACAGCTTTCTTGGACGAATTCGCTGAACTTTTGTCTGAACTAATAACCTATGCAGACAAAAATATAATTCTGGGGGACTTTAACATTCATATGAACTCTCCACTCAATTCACTTACTGTTGCGTTTCGGTCTCTAATTGATGCATTTGGTTTTAATCAACTGGTTGATTTGCTAACTCATAAAGTTGGAAACACGCTAGATTTGGTTCTGACTCGAGAAGTTTTAACCTCAAACATGATGGTGTTACCGTGTACTACCGTTATCTCGGATCATTATTTAGTTACATTCTAGGTGCTAGCTAAATGTAGCACTAAAAAAGCTGAAGGATTTAGCGGACGTAATATAAGCACTGGCACAGTTTCTGAGCTCTCCGATCTTCTTTCAGGAGCAGTTGCGTCCTTTCTTTCATACAAAGGCTCTATTGACTCACTCATGAATGGGTTTAATGCTACCCTGGCTAGTGTCCTGGATTCAGTAGCGCCCATACGGCTTAAATCACGACCTAAAAGACGCACACCTTGGTTTACTGATGAAACTAGATCCCTTAAACAAGAATGCAGGAAATCTGAAAGAAAATGGCGCGCTACCAAGCTTGAGGTTTTCCATCAAACCTGGTGTGACAGCTTATTAAAGTATAAAGCGGCCCTCGCCTCTGCAAAATCAGCAAACCTTTCGAAGGTGATTGCGTCACAAAAGAACAATCCCAAAGTCCTTTTCGACACTGTAGCATCGCTTACAAGGCAACAGATTATCCCAGATAGTTCCACCCATTCAGCCCATGACTTAATGGTCTTCTTTAAAAGAAGATTCAATGCATACAGGAAGAAATTGCTGAAGACAGTATTAATACAACACATACTAAAGGGCTGAAATCTATAGATGCACGACATGTTGGCTGTCCAGGGAATTTGTCCCGATTTAGTGAACTGTCACTCAATAATCTTAAACAATGGTGAATACGGCCAAATTGACGACTTGCCTGTTCGACCCGCTTCCAAGTTCGCTTATTAAAGGTCTTTTGGGGTCCTTGGACCTTCAGTTCTAAATATTATAAACATATCACTCTCCTCAGGTGTAGTTCCAGCGGCTTTTAAGTCTGCTGTTATTAAACCTACACTGAAACGACCCAACCTTGATCCAGAAAGCTTATGTAATTATAGACCTGTGTCAAACCTACCGTTTCTTTCTAAAGTACTTGAAAAAGTAGTGGCACAGCAGCTGAATGATTTCATATCCGAGAACAATCTTTTTAAATCAATGCAATCTTGATTCAGGGCTAACCACTCTACTGGGACAGCTCTGATTAAGGTAACCAATGATCTCCTACTGGCAATGGACTCTGGCGTTTCATCACTTTTGCTGCTGCTGGACCTTAGTGCTGCTTTTGACACAGTGGACCATAATATCTTACTAGAATGGTTGGAAAAATAGATTGGTCCCTCAGGAACTGTCCTCTCATGGTTCAGATCCTACCTCTCAGATGGGACACACTGTGTTAAATATGGCGAAATGACATCTGAGCCCTTTAGTGTTACCTGTGGTGTTCCGCAGGGTTTAGTGATTGGCCCCCTTCTTTTCAGCATTTACTTGTTTCCATTAGGTGATATTATTCGCAAGTATAATATCAGTTTCCACTGCTACGCAGATGACACTCAACTATATCTTCCGTTGGAGGAATCTGCCACACTAAATTGTGGAAATTTGGAGGCCTGCCTCACTGAGATAAAAGAGTGGATGTCACTCAATTTCTTGCGTCTTTACTCTGAAAAGACCGAAATGTTAGTTATAGGTCCATCTAAATGCCGTGACTTATTCTCAAAAACTGCTGTGAACATTGACAAATGCCACATCACACAGAGTGACTCAGTTAAAAATTCAGGTGTGAAATTTGACCCCGATCTGTCCTTTCAAACACATGTGAAGAAAATTACTAGAACCGCTTTCTTCCATCTTCGCAACATTGCTAAAATTCGTCCTATACTGTTTCAGTCGGATGCGAAGATTATAATTCACGCATTTGTTACCTCCCGTCTCGATTACTGTAATGCACTACTCTCCGGTCTCCCGAAGTCCAGAATCAAGAGTCTTCAGCTGGTACAAAATGCTGCAGCGAGGCTTTTAACTAGGACAAAAAAGTCCGATCACATCACGCCGATTTTGGCTAACCTGCATTGGCTCCCTGTTAGCCTAAGATGTGATTTCAAGGTTCTCTTAGTGTTATACAAAATCATACAGGGAGTGCAGAATTATTAGGCAAGTTGTATTTTTGAGGATTAATTTTATTATTGAACAACAACCATGTTCTTAATGAACCCAAAAGTCTCATTAATATCAAAGCTGAATATTTTGGAAGTTGGAGTGGGGCTTTTTTAGTTTTAGCTATTTTAGGAGGATATCTGTGTGTGCAGGTGACTATTACTGTGCATAATTATTAGGCAACTTAAAAAAAAACAAATGTATACCCATTTCAATTATTTATTTTCATCAGGGAAACCAATATAACAGCTCAACATTCACAAATATACATTTCTGACATTCAAAAACAAAACAAAAACAAATCAGTGACCAATATAGCCACCTTTCTTTGCAAGGACACTCAAAAGCCTGCCATCCATGGATTCTGTCAGTGCTTTGATCTGTTCACGATCAACATTGCGTGCAGCAGCAACCACAGCCTCCCAGACACTGTTCAGAGAGGTGTACTGTTTTCCCTCCTTGTAAATCTCACATTTGATGAGGGACCACAGGTTCTCTATGGGGTTCAGATCAGGTGAACAAGGAGGCCATGTCATTAGTTTTTCTTCTTTTAGACCCTTTCTTGCCAGCCACGCTGTGGAGTACTTGGATGCGTGTGATGGAGCGTTGTCCTGCATGAAAATCATGTTTTTCTTGAAGGATGCGGACTTCTTCCTGTACCACTGCTTGAAGAAGGTGTCTTCCAGAAACTGGCAGTAGGACTGGGAGTTGAGCTTGAGTCCATCCTCAACCCGAAAAGGCCCCACAAGCTCATCTTTGATGATACCAGCCCATACCAGTACCCCACCTCCACCTTGCTGGCGTCTGAGGCGGACTGGAGCTCTCTGCCCTTTACCGATCCAGCCACGGGTCCATCCATCTGGCCCATCAAGACTCACTCTCATTTCATCAGTCCATAAAACCTTAGAAAAATCCGTCTTGAGATTTTTCTTGGCCCAGTCTTGACGTTTCAGCTTGTGTGTCATGTTCGGTGGTGGTCGTTTTTCAGCCTTTCTTACCTTGGCCATGTCTCTGAGTATTGCACACCTTGTGCTTTTGGGCACTCCAGTGATGTTGCAGCTCTGAAATATGGCAAAACTGGTGGCAAGTGGCATCTTGGCAGCTGTACGCTTGACTTTTCTCATTTCACGGGCAGTTATTTTGCGCCTTGGTTTTTCTACACGCTTCTTGCGACCCTGTTGACTATTTTGAATGTAACGCTTGATTGTTCGATGATCACGCTTCAGAAGCTTGGCAATTTTAAGAGTGCTGCATCCCTCTGCAAGATATCTCACTATTTTTGACTTTTCAGAGCCTGTCAAGTCCCTCTTCTGACCCATTTTGCCAAAGGAAAGGAAGTTGCCTAATAATTATGCACACCTGATATAGGGTGTTGATGTCATTAGACCACAACCCTTCTCATTACAGAGATGCACATCACCTGATATGCTTAATTGGTAGTGGGCTAGTGTTGTCTGGTAATCCTGGAAGGGGGATAAAGCATGTGCGGTGCCTTCTCAAGGTTTCATTTTCCTCATGTTGAGTTTTTTGAGTTTTTCCTTGCCCTCATGTTGGTTCCAGATCAGGGGCTGGTGTAATAATAGTCTGAAAAAATAGTCTGTGTAATAACCTGTGAAGCCCTTTGAGACTCTTTGTGATTAAGGGCTATACAAATAAAAATGACTTGACTTGACTGGCTTTGTCCCATCGGTTTGGCCGCTATCTTGATCTCGCTTGGCTGCTGACTTGGCAAGGTTCTCTAGCTTCTGGTTGGGCTTGGACTTGGTCAGGACCGGCCAGGGTTTTGGTCCAGTTCTTCTTGTTAGGATATGCCCTCTTCCCTTGTTGCTGGCCAAATTCAGACTGCCTTTGCGAGGTGAGACGTGTACCAGCTCAGGGTTCCAGTTTCCTGGGAGGGGTGGACCCCCTGTGTTATAGTTGTCACGGCAAACTTTGATGCGCAAATGCAAGATAACGCCCCTCCTCAACATCATATTCCACCAGTATCAGTCAGATAACATATCTATGTGATTGACTTAAAACACAACTCACATGGTTTGACATTATTTGATCATTTTCTGACATTGCAAAACATAATTCTGACCAAATGTTGAATACTCTACACATAAATTGTCATTATGTCTACCATTTTATTTTGGCAGGCCAAATTATAAAGCCCAACAGGCCATATTTGACCTGTGGGCCGTAGTTTGACCACGCCTGCCTCAGATCAAAGCACTTACAAGAGAATATTTCCAATGACAGCCAAAAATCGGCATAAGACTAGAGTAACCTTCGAAACGTTCCTTCTCACATGACCGTTACAATAAAAGAGATAATTGTCATTGAGAAAATTTCAAACGAATGCTCTGAGTCTTCTTTCCTTCTTTTCATTGTTTGCATCTCACTGGCCAGATCTGGAGGCTGCACTTGTTGGAGAAATTGGAGGTTCGATAATCGAGAGAAAAGTCTTCTCATATGTGGATAAGGAAAATGGACAGGAGCCAGCTGCGTTGGAGGGAGATACAACTTTATTGATGCATCAATGAAGTTTCTCAATTGACATCGGGACATGGCAATGTCTTATAGCCACAAATGCGTACACCCCAAACAGGCGGTTCGGTGTTACATAATTTGTTTTTCCCAGTTTTATCAGCTAGTCAGCGTTTGGGAAACATCTGGACAGGAAATATTATTGTCTTCACAAGAGTACATTTTTGCTAGTCAGCGCTAGACGGAAATAACAAGTGCTGCCTGCCAGCAGCTTGCTCCCCAGCTTGCACAAATGCAAGAATTTCCCGAACTGATGTCAACATGACCTCTTCTCACAACTGTAAGCAAGTCTTTCTAAATTTCTAATCTATTCTACAAATGCAAATGTATTTACCACAACATATCCCCCCTTTGGGAGTACCATCTCCCATTCTGGACAGAAATTATATTTTACACAGCCCGGCTAGCTCAGTCGGTAGAGCATGAGACTCTTAATCTCAGGGTCGTTAAGCGATTGAGTTCTGGTCCGCTCTGCACTTAACTCAACCATTTCTGCAGTAGTATCTTATAATATTTACAAAATAAGATTAAATAAGATTCTGTAATATTTTCGAAGTAGGTTGTAGTACACCTGAGGCTATATTTTTGCAGGATTTCTTTAGTAGCGCTAGTATTAATGCTGTTGTAGTTTTGTAGCAGTATTCTTGCAGAATTCCTGTAGTTGGTCTTTTTAGAATTATAGCCGTACCATATACTATGTCCCGGTTTTCAAGCTCTATATTCCGTTTTCTAGTAATTTCATAGAATTTCTGTAGTAGGATTTACATTATTGTAATACTTTGCCATTTCATTTCTTGTTTTCTTTTGGTTAACCGCACATGAATGGCTAGATTAAACCCTAGAGGTTTAATTCTGACCCAATTGTGGAAAAATGTATTTGATTAAATCGTTTACCCCTGTGCTCAGCATCTTTTTCTATAATACAATTTTTATGTATTGTGTGGTATGTATCTTCTTATTCTAAAGCAAAACAACATGTTATGTCTATGTTTATTTGCCTTCAATTAGATATTCATCTTTTTAATAATTTTCTTTTATTTTTATAGCTTATCTATAAAAATACTGTTATATGTTTTGCACAATGCTGACAACTTTTTTGCACTACAATGACTATTTTCAGACCAAATGCATATTACACAAACCTCAACTGTATGTAACATTTTACATGCACATTTTTGTGTAAATATTGTCTTAATTATAACTATAACCTTATCTTTTCCGTTCCTTTACCTAACTTTGAAGATGGAGTGTCATGCCAAATTTAATTGTCAGTTACAATATGTCAACCCGTTTTGTAACTATGTCCGTAAAGGTATATTCTTTCTTATCATAAATGATGCGCATATATGTAGTGCCTTCCAAGACCCTGAGGAACTCCAAAAACACTACATAATGTGTTGTTTTTCATATTTTTGTCGCAAGCTTTTCATACCCAATTTTCAGCAAATTATTCTTATTTAAATCATTAAAATTTGTCTTAGTGTTTCTTTTTTTTATTATTATTTTCAGAATTAGAGCAAATCAATATACTAGGTTAAGTATTTTGTGGAATTCAGGGGCACTTAGAGTCTCGTTAAGTTTTATCGTGCTTACGTACTGAGATGTTTTTGTAAATTAGCCAGGTTATTCAATTTCTAAATTTTCCTGTAAATTTAAGTACTAGTAGACATTATCTTAGTTTAATTAATTTCTATCCATTCATTTCCCATGCAGTTATATTTTTAAATCACCATATGTCTCGAAATCCATTAATCCGTTATTTTTAATTCCTTTAATCCTTTCCAGGATTGATCAATCTTTTTCTCATTGTCTTCTAAAAAAAAATGCTCTTTTCCATAGACAATGTTTCATTTTAACTTAACCCAACCATAAGTCAGCTATTGTTTCACATTTATTAATCATTTGTCGAACGTAACACTCATTCTAAAAATTTAGTGTGGAATCAATTGTCCTAAAAAACTGCCAACTCGAACTCAATGTCAAAAATTTCTAATTGTCTTTTCATCCCTCTGTAATCTTAATCTCTTATTGTTGATTCGATATAAAGCAATACCTACTTGTCACTTATGAATTATCTTGTTGACTCGTATTTATTTTATATTACTATCTTAATCTTTTATTCCGCGCAACAATCTTCGTTTTTACACAATTGCCGTAGTTCCCTTTGTTTTTCTTTTTCTTTTCTTTTTAAAAGAAATATTTCATTCAGTGACTGAAATAGCTTCAGCTACGTTATTAATGATTTCTAGTCTCCAATTTTCTTCCCTGTGATAATATGTCGTCATTTTCAAACTTCTTTCAATTTTTGATAATTCGAAATCATTCATACCACTAGTAATCTATTATTGAATATGAGAAAAACTAAGGAAACAATCCTTTTACGTATTACGCCTCTTTTGAATTTGTCCATTTATAACCAACGAAAAGATGGACACTGAAATTATGGACGGTTTCCAGTCGTCTTCTTTGTTTTACTCGCCCTTGCTTTATTAGGAGCATAACTACACGTCTTAAAAGTTCTTACCCTTTTTCCATTCGCATATTCAACGAGAGATGATTAGTTTTGTTACTTAAACAGTCTTTCTTTTTAAACTATTCTGTATAATTATCTTGTATTATACACTCAGTGTTTTCATTTCACCATGTTCCTGTGTCCCAGATGCATCATTCATGCTGGGGACGCAACCTTTTCCTTTAAATTGTCATTATCATTTAATTCCTCTTTAACAAAGATTCAACGCATTACATCATCGTTACTGTGGTTTTGCTGTATGAGTTTTTATTCTTCTGCACGCTGATCTTAGCTAATGAGATCTCGTCGCTACGAGATTACGTCATTGTTGTTGGTAATTGGTTAAGTCAGTCTTTTTCATTGGACAAAACTGCTTTTTCCTCAATTTATTGACGAGAGCCAGCTCATAAATGCCCTTCTTGCACTTAACTTAGTATTTAGTTCTGTAGTTATTTATTTTTAATTGATGTAGTGTACTATGTCTTTGTTTTAAAGTACTATATTGAATCGTTAGTTTTGTGATACTGTTTAGTATACCTCTAGGGGCATTTCTCTATTACCGTATTACTGTCGTAGTATTTCTACGGTACTTTCATTCAGCGATTTTAATTTTCACTGTGTGACGTTTGAGTGTTCCATATCAATAGAGGTGCAGGACTTAAAATTCGATTCCCTCCCGCCGTCACTTATGAGTGCTGACGCTCATTTTGTCTGTCATTTTGTCTCAAAATGAAAATGTTAAAAATCCCTACAACTGAAGATACTTACGTATTTACTTTTAGCACAGGCGCTGGGCAATGGAGCAAAATGCGCATGTCCTGTTTATAGTTCCTAACACTTACCCAATCAAAACGTTTGAGTTTCTTTGCTACAGCTTCTGGATAAAACGTTCGTTCTCGGTTAAGGTTTTTTCCTGCGAGTTTTTATTAGAAATGTCTTGATAGTGAACCTAAATCGTTTAATTAGCTTTCTTATAAAGTATTTTTAGCAATTTGCATCCAAAACAGGGACTGCTGGTGTGACTACGTGACTGTAAACTGGAGTTACTGGAGTTTTCCATAACATAACATGAGCATCACCTAGAGGCAGTGAAAAATAGTGCTTATGTGGGCACTGTGACTCTCCTATTCATCCTGTTAAGCACTTTTATTTCGGTTGCACTCCACAGTGCAAAGACATCTTGGGGTCAATTTATACACACTGTCCCTTTAAAAGATTTCGAGTGCATGTTTCTTATGAAACCATATTCTAAAAATTATATTTTACACATTTTCGTCATATCTCACATTTTTTCTTTTTTCCTGTAATATTTTTGATTTTGGTACTTTCGAGCTTCCATACCTCAGGGCCAGTGAGCCCTTCATGAGGTAAAATGTACTTGTACTTTCCAAATCCTCAACCGTTTTGGCATGTTATACAGTAGTGTCACACTTAACCGGGCCGCTGTCTCTAGGATGCGTCATGGTCTGCAACTGCAGCGTCGCTTTTTGGATCTCCGGTTGCACTTTCGGAACCACAATTTCCATTCGCCGCTGCGATTTCTCGAGCTCTGCTCCTAGTAACAATCATATCAGACAATTTATTATCACACACAGCTTTGTCACCCACATCTTGTTTTCCTAATTTAACGTTACTGCCCTGTTGATCTTGCTTGGTCTCGTTGACGGTGGCAGCGTGAGCCGTGGTACCGTGGTTCAGATGGTACCATGTTGAGCTACCCTCGACCTGGACCGCGGCCAGCGTTGCCCTCACATCCCCTCAGTTGAGCCTAGTACTCACAAAGATCTTGTTTATCTTTGATTTTAATATTCCATTTACTCTTTTCCACCATCCCTTGACTTTGTTGATAAACCTCACCGAACCGTTGTTTAATGTGTAGTTTTTGTAAGATGCCCTTCACGACCTTTTGAACAAATGCCGCACCGTTATCCGAGCTTATTTCTGACGGTATGCCAAATCGCGGAATAACTTCTCTAATCAAAAACCTAATTACTGTTTCCGCACCTAGATCTTTTGATGGCACTGCTCCTATTATTCCTATTACTCCTATTATTATTATTCTCTGCACAAATTTCATATGTTGGTTGAGCACTCCGTCTACCGTGGCCCGTAAATACGGAGACCTACACCCTTATTTCTCCAGCTATTTCACACCTCCCCCTTGCATAATATTTTTAAATTGTGCAATTGTATCTGATATAAAGTCAAAGGTATTCCCCTGTTACCTATTCTCCTTAATAATCCTCCTGATGCTCCTGCATCTGGAGACACATCACCGATTTCCTGGAAAGCAGATTCAAAATACAATTTTAGCAGTATTTCTGTGTTAAAAATAAAATAATTCACAATCCAAACGTATCAATATTCCTCAGGTTTGTAAACACTACGTCAATCAACAAGATTCTAGCATGATTCAATGCAGACTCGTGTTGTTCGTTATCACCGCCCCGTCGACGGCCTTGGCCGTCTGGCTCAGTCCATTGTGACGTTCACTCGCAATCTGCCGCTGGAATGTGTCCATGAGCTTTATCAGTGCCACACTGACCTTGGTGCCCAGTTGTCTACCTCTTTCTCCTCGAAACTGGCTGCAATCAGTTCAGATTGCCCCCTGCTCACTGTTTGAGGACAGCCTGGATGTGCTCCAGTGTCCCCACGACCCTGCTGTAGACAAGCGGCGCAGACAACGGATGAGTGAACGTCTTTGTTTGTTCTTTGTTTGTTTTTCTGTCCATCTTCAGCCCTTCTCAACAGTCCGTCTGACTTCTGAATCCTGTTAAATCGGTCATGTTTACAAACTCGGATGTTTAGTCTAGGTTAAATGACCATGAAGACATCACCTTAGCAATTAAATTCTTAAATTTTTCATGGTCTTCCTCAAGATCGAGTAATCTGCTCCTCATTGTCTTTTGAAAATGCTTGCCAAATTGTTTCCTCAATTTACCCAAACTATACTTATCACGTTTATCGGAACAAGATCTCACAAATTAAAAGGCCACACGCAAACGGAGCACTGGACGAATTAAGTAATCCCTCCACTTTTATTTATTTTCCATGACCCCCTCCGTAACGTAAACGACTCAAACATAACGTTACATAAAGTAAAGGAGAGAAAGACGGGGGAAAGACGGGGGTGGGGTCGGGGTGATCGGAGCGGGAATACACACGGTTGAGCTCAACTCACACAGGGAAAGACGGAGAGCGGTGGGGGTAAGCGGGTTAGCGGTGGGGGCGAGAATAACCCACAAAAAAGCAAGACATCCTAACGCACATACAAGACCGTAAAATGTAAAAGAATACACCTGTCAGCGCAAGCCTGACTCATGTCACACACACATTCTTCATATCGCTTGTTCTATGCGAATATATCTTAATAATACACCATCTGATTACTGCTCATTTTTCTAACGTCGGTATAACCTTTCAGATTGTAGAAAATGGCGAGCTTCCATGCACCACACTCTTTCTTAAGTGCAAGGTTACATGTCCGACTCCCAATCATCAATCGACTAGGGAAACACATAAAACATGCCCCGTATTAACCATATATAGATCGTCCACTCTCGAACTGTCACTTCAGCAAATGACGACGTCTTATCACCGCTTCTACACAGAACTCAAGACAATAATAAATATACAAATACCGACGCCGCTGCACCTTTTATCCAGGTAAATTATCCTTTTTTCATTTTCAAGCAGCCATGTCCCACAACAAACAGGATTCTCTGAGCTCAGAATCCCGTCGGACAACATTCTCAACTCAGTCTATGTATCTCATCCGTCCGAACTTGGGCCTGACTATAGACGGAAATCCACGTGCACGAATTTTCATAATTTAGCTCCGACGTCACAGGCTCCCGTCCTCCCACGAATCTCGACAAGCAAATTGAAACAAGGAGAGAAAAAAACTTTCCTTACCTCAACCGCTCATTCGAGACAGTTCCACTGAGAAGTCTTTTCCCTTTTCTGTTTATTTAAGTGCCAAATCCACGTTGGGCGCCATTGAATGTTGGAGAAATTGGAGGTTCGATAATCGAGAGAAAAGTCTTCTCATATGTGGATAAGGAAAATGGACAGGAGCCAGCTGCGTTGGAGGGAGATACAACTTTATTGATGCATCAATGAAGTTTCTCAATTGACATCGGGACATGGCAATGTCTTATAGCCACAAATGCGTACACCCCAAACAGGCGGTTCGGTGTTACATAATTTGTTTTTCCCAGTTTTATCAGCTAGTCAGCGTTTGGGAAACATCTGGACAGGAAATATTATTGTCTTCACAAGAGTACATTTTTGCTAGTCAGCGCTAGACGGAAATAACAAGAGCTGCCTGCCAGCAGCTTGCTCCCCAGCTTGCACAAATGCAAGAATTTCCCGAACTGATGTCAACATGACCTCTTCTCACAACTGTAAGCAAGTCTTTCTAAATTTCTAAATGTATGCAAATCTATTCTACAAATGCAAATGTATTTACCACAACACACTTTGATGTGGCACGAAAAAGTTTAAATGACCAGTTTACTTGTCACTTCTTCAATTTATTTACTTGAATACAACACAACCTTCACTATTGCACAGTTACAACCCCTAGCAAAAAGTATGGAATCACCAGTCTTGGGCATGCCCTCACTGAGACATTTTAGTCTGTAGAAAAAAAACTCAGATCACCATCATGAAACAACCGTAAGGTCATTCCAAAGTGCAACATATTGGCATTCAGAAACACTAAAAGAAATGAAGACACATCCAGTCATTGCCTGCAAATAGCCCAGATTTCAACCCAATCGAAAACTTGTGGTGGAAATAGTCCACAGCGAGGCTCCGACCCGAAAAGATGATCTGGCAACTGCAAAGAAAGTTGGAACCAGATTGATAAAGAATACTGTTTGTCACTCAAAGTCCATGCCTCAGACTGCAAGCTGTCATAAAAGCCAAACGTATTGCAACTACTACTAGTGATATGTTTTGATTGTTATTTTTTTGTCTGTTTTTCATGATTCCATATTTTATTCTTAGAATTGAGTGATTCCATATTTATTTCTCTGCACTTGCTCTATAAAAGTAACATTTACTGACCATTGCAATGTTTTTTACTTTATTTATTTTAGTGTTTCTGAATGCAAATATGTTGCACTTTGTAATGCCCTTACGATTGTTTCATGTATGTGATCTTGAGTTTTTTCTTCAAATGTGGGAGTGAGTACTTGTCGAAAAATAATAATTCTGTACTTTTTGCTAGAGGTTGTTGGCAAATCTGGTAGACAGATTATTAGGGTTTATCCTTTTATGTAGAATTATTTAAGGTCAAGTCATGTCTATTTATATAGTCCTTAATCACAAAGAGTCTCAAAGGGCTGCACAGATTATTGCAAACCACAGACTATTATAACAACATCCCCTGATCTAAAACCTACATGAGGGCAAGGAAAAACTCAAACACCTCACCATGAGGAAAATGAAGAAACCTTGAGAAGGGACCACACATTCTACTTGCTTACAATAAAGAATGTGGTTCTGTTTTTTACTATTGGATACCTGCAAAGGAGATTTCATAGGATGCCAGGGTTGCATGGTATTTTGACAATTTTTGCTCAATGTTGATTCTTTATTTTGATTATTTCGCACTGTTTGCATCATTCTTACTAATAGACAACAATATTGCTGTTCTTTGATTTTCCAGCCTTTAGGGTGGATCCACTTTTTGTAACCTAGGAGATTTAATAAGAAGAAAGGGCTAGGGGGAGGGAGGACAATTAGAACAAATTGGAACTTTTTCATCATGAGGTTTTTTTGGTACTGTACTCTCCTGTTTTCTTTGCAAGTTCAAAATTCATTGATATCTTCTCTCTGTATCTACTCAACTATAAACTTATAAATCAGTGACATATGTGTATTGTTTAAAAAAAACTTTGTAAGTACACTTTTTGAGAGAAGGTAGTGGGAAATTAACTCTAGCACCATCTAGGGCAGGGGTAGGCAACCTCTGGCACACGTGCCAACAATGGTGAGTGCACGGCCAAATAATAATGATTTGGGTTTTTTTAAAGCACATTTACCTGAAATTTAGACATCTTCAGTTGCACGCCATGTTATGTAAAGGATTTACGTTAGGCTTTAAGTGAATTTTTTAGTGTAAGTTTGCCCGGCGCCTCGCAGAGAGAGAGAGAGAGAGCGAGAGAGAAAGAGAGAGAGAGAGAGAGAGAGAGAGAGAGAGAGAGAGAGAGAGAGAGAGAGAGAGAGAGAGAGAAAGAGTGAGAGACCCAGCCAACGAACAAATCATGACGGCTCCTCGAGCGAAAAGATTGCGCTCTCTCCAGCCAGCATGGTAAGATGGGGCTTTTTACGAAAAATGACCGTGCTGTTTTGTGCATTATGCCCCAAGAGCGTTGTACCTCCCGCATCAAGTGTTAAACGTCATTACGAGACTAAACATGAACATGAATACAAAGCGGAGACATTAAAACTCGCTGTGTCCAGATACGCCAAACAAACACAGACCCTAAACACCTTTGTCGCTGCTAAAAACACCACCACTGAAGCTATCTAACAAATTGCTCACTGAATAAAAAAAGCACGAAAAACCATTTACTGATGGCGGATATTTTAAAGAAGCGTGTGTGTGCCTTTTGCATTGCTGCTGTTATTTCAAGTTTTGATATTTTCTGCAACAAGATATCATTGATGAATGGTATGATAGCTGTCCATAGCAGTTGTTTTTCGATTGTAGTTTATAGTTGATGAAGAATGGTTGATTCTGGTTAATTCTTGTGGTAAAAAGTCAGAATGGCTACAGGCCTTTCAACATGTTGTTCACATTCATATCTTAGTTAATTGATGAACAAGAAACAGTGGAAGATAAATAGATCAGTTATACCAGTGTGCCACTGGAATTTTATCAAAAAATTATTCACTATTTTTGCACTCTTCAGACAAGGAACTGTAATAGTCATCCATATACGTAGGTGGCAGTAGAGTTCTATATACATTTTTATGTACTAATTATCTGCTCTTGAGGTAGCACAGTACATTTAATAACTTAATTTATTTAACAAAGTGGTTTAAGATTGTTCTGTAAAAAATAATAACATAAAGCACATCATTCTTTTTTATATTAAGTATTATTTTCTTCTTTTTATATACTAATTATCCGCTCATGAGGTAGTACAGTGAAATATTTGACATAACTTCATTTTCAAACATTTTTGACGGACAGTGTGCCACGGAACTTAATTATAAATAAAAGTGTACCTTGGTTCAAAAAGGGTTGAAAAACACTGAGTAATACGATTAAAATGTCTATCCATGTTGTATATTTGGACTGGTGTAAAATGACAGCTCTGTTGGATATTAAAAGAAATTTGTGCCAGTCATTAATCTTGGTGTGGCACACTGATTTCCAAGGAAATTTGTAAGTGGCACTCCGCACCGAAAAGGCTGCTGACCCCTGAACTAGGGTCTATCTGTCCCCCCACCACTGAAGGACGACCACATGTTTCAGTTCAAGTTTTCGAAACATTGAAACTATTTTAAACGGCTCTTTTGGTCAATTACATATAATCCAAATATATTGAGTTCAATTAGAAACGTTTCAAAACATCATTTATATTTTTGTTGTTTACTGCATACATTTGGTTAGGAATTAAACTAAAAATTAAATTAAAAAAAGTTTACATATGGCTTATTGACGTTGACAACTGTTGCAGTGTTAGTTTAAAATGTTTTTACATTTATTAGCCTCTTTTAGGTTTCTTTCTTTGCACCAGGACAAAACTCCAAAATATTTGAATTTGTTCTTTGAATTGACAGATAACAGGGCCTTGTAGTCCCCAACAATTTCCATGCTCCAATCATAAGTTACATCATCATTAAATAGTCATATGACACAAGCCTCATAACATGTAACATGTTAAAATAAAAAAAAATAAAAAATACTTTGCTGCCTAACGTTTTTGGCTCATTTCTGTAACATGTACAGTCCAAATCTTGCTTTCAGATGTTTTTTTTAATAAGCTGGTCACATCTGTGGTTTGAATGTTCATTTAAGAGACTTGAGCTTAGAATATTCAGCATATAATGTTCCAACAAATAATACTGCAATAATACAATTATTATAAATCACTTCAACACAATAATATTAAACACATTGTATTTCAAATCTTGTACAAAAAAAGAATAACTGACCATTCGAAGTGCATATACATGCTACTAAGCCCAAAGTGTTAAGATAATTAAAGGCACAGTTTATTAAAATCAGCAAATATTATCCGCAGTGCTGAGGCGGGAGTGAGTCATCTGTGTTTTTCTTGTTGTAGTCAACAGAAACATGCCAGACCCATGATGACAAAAATGCTCGTCTCTGCAGTGCTAACTCCAATTTATGGTAAAGAACTTTAGAATTCACCTATTATTTTAGACTTCAGATTATAAGTGTCATGTCATTAGAAACAGATTTTAACTGTGTTTAAAGGTTATTTGCCACCCCATTCGGTTCCTGCACTATTTCATGATGTCACAGTTGTTTGCAAACTTAAAACTCGTCCATTACATTCAAAATTTATACACCTTGTGTAATATTTGACCACCAGATGGCACTGAATTGTCTAATGCCGACGAAAAGAAGCACAATGAAGAATACAAACTACAGTGATTCAAAGCTCACCAATTTTCTTCTATTTTTTTTTTTTTGCTGAGAATTTGGAAAGGTTTTTGAGGATACCCTTAGCAGAAAGATTGCAGACAATCGTGTTAACTCTCTCTAGGTAAGCTTCAAGTTATGTAAAATTAACACAAATTTCTCGGCCCACAGGTATTTGAAAAATCCATGTTTATATGAGGATTATGTATTTTTACTTATTATTCAAGTCAAACTTTATTTTCTACTGCTAAGAGGAGCTAAATGATAAACAATTTCCCTTTCAGTCAGTGTTCTCAAATGGTGGTGGCACAAGTCTCCGCCAAGAGGGGCAAGTTTGAAATCTAAGACCTTTTGAATCCCTAATGACCCCAATAAGCAGGTTGGCACCTTCCATGGCTGCACGGCCGCTATTAGTGTGTGTGAATGGGTAAGTGTGAAGCACATTGTAAAGCGCTTTGGGAAGTCCATTGACATAAAGAGCGCTATATAAATGCAGACCATTTAGCATTTACCATTTGTTTTTAACTGTCCAATAATTAACTGTCCAATAATAAAGTGCAATTGAACCTCCACTACATTAGGGGGTTTTCTTCTTCCAAGTGCGGAATGACTGAAACTAATTAGGAACAATTGCTTTGAGCAAACATGATGTAACTCTAATTTTGCTTGATTTAGTTCTCTTTAAACATATGGACTTAGTTCATGATGTTGACTAGCATATCTTTAAAAAAAAAAATTAAACCAGTAAAGTTAGGTCAATTTAGTTATCTCATTAGCAACATCACAGTTTAGCTCTTGGAGTTTGTTCCAGCAGCGCCCTTATATCAACCAGTGCGTTCGCCATACTTTGTGCCAAATCGGCAGCATTGGTTTCTTTACAAGCGTTGAAAGATGAAATGGCAAAGTTAATGTGATCTTCCATTGGGTTGTAGCAGACGCCATATCCATTAGGTACAACAGGCCCAAAACACATGACGCAGTCCGTCTTGGATGGCACCTGCGGAGAAGGGAAAGATATTGTGGATAGTTTTTAAAGCCAATACAGTGAACCCTCATTTAACGCCAGGCTTACATTCCTAAAAGAACCCCTGAGAGGCAAAAGTACAAACCTTACTTTTTTCATGGTTATCATACAATTACTACTCTATTATACACTTATATCAAAGAACAAACCCTTCAATTTGTTGAACAAATTAAAGTAACTTATTCTTTTGTGTTTTGTGCCTGACAGTCGCTCGATGAGTCTTCATTTTACATCTACCGTAAATTCCAGACTATAAGCCGCTACTTTTTTCCCAAATGTTCAACCCTGCGGCTTATTCAGTGATGCGGACAATTTATGTAATTTTTTAACGGCCGCCAGCAGCGCTTGAGTACAAAAGGTAAGATTTAGACCAGTGGAATATATGCGCAGAAGAAGACTGCAACTTCTTGGCTTGTGTACGAATTAAATTAGCGTTAACATACCCTCATCATGCAAAATGCAAAAAGAAAGGCACATCAAAAAATCCACCATCACCAACGGGTTCCGAAAAGCCGGTCTGCTGCGTGATGGAGAGGAGGGCACAGAATCAGGAGTGGATGGGAGCGTGGGACGACGTCTATATGACAAAGTTTCTTTCCGACACTGAGGAAGACGACTTTGATGGCTTCAGTTCTAAGGAGGAAGATGAGGACGGTTTACCGTGATTTTTATAAGTACGGTATGTTTTTTTAACAGACCCGTTTACTGTGTTGCGATCGTGTGGCTAGCGTGTTGCTACCATTAACTGCCCTGTCAGGCACCGTTTGGGATGAAAGTTATAATATTATTATTAAAGCTTTGAAAACTCTCTCGGTGTACCATCTTTCTTTGAAAATATGTGTAACCATGTATAATATGTATTTGCAACTGTATATTTTTGTAATGTATTTATTTTAGGGACTTATTCTGATATGTTTTGCACGGGCGAATCAAAAAGAAGGGGCGAAAAAAACAGGGGCTGACGGGAAGTGGAGTAAAGGTGACGTGTTAGTGGACGCGGCGGACAATAGTGGATATATGTTTTTCCCACCCTTACCTTTGGAAATATAAACTTTTTTCCTTGGATTACTTTCATCGGGACCCAGATTCTGCAGGTCTGCATCAAACCTTAAGTACCGGTATCATTTTCTGTTCATTTCGCCGGCTGTGATTTTTGGACTGCGTACTTTAATGAAGGACATTCAGTTTCAATCGCAGGACTTAAAGTTGGGTTTGGGTCAATTTTGTGTTTGTGTTACACTTTTTAATGTGGGAGCGTGCGGCTTATATACAGGTACGGCTTGTGTAAGTACAAAATCGGTTTTCCTTTTAAAATGTGGTGTGTGCGGCTTATAATCAGTCCAGAATTTAGGGTATTTATTCTGATATTTATGTATGTATGAATTTTTAACAGAGCCATTTTATTGAATTATTTATGTATTTATGGAACTTATCTAAAATAATGTATTACTTTATTTTTGACGGAATCATTTTATTCATTTATTCATCTATCTTGTTTTTTTATTAATTTAAATACATAAATCATTTGAATATAGATAAAATACAAACAACACAGGGCAGCACGGCAGGGCGGTGGATAGTGAGTGTGCGGCACAGTTCTGAGGTCATGGGTTCAAATCCAGCTACCAACCTTCCTGTGCGGAGTTTGCATGTTCTCCCCGTGCTTGCACTCTGGTTTCCTCCCACATTCCAAAAAGACATGCATGTCAGGTTAATTGGCCGGTCAAAATTGTCCCTAGATGTGAATGAGCGAGCAAATTGTCTGTCTCTGTGTGCCCAGCGACTGGCAACCAGTTCTGGGTGTCCCCTGCCCACTGCCCGGAGATGGCACCCCCGCGACCCTATTGAGGATAAGCGGTGCAGATAATGGATGGATGGATGGACAAACAACACAAAACAAAGATACTTTATATGTCACAAAAGCAAACGGAAGTTACGTCATCGCCACAAAAATTGTTTTTTTTCACCAAATTATGAGAGCCACAAGTAATGCAATGCCTAGTGTACAATGTGGTACAAAAGAAAATTTCCCCATTGATTTAGAATCTAGTATTAGTATCTTCACATGCCGCTGCCCATCAATGACAAGGTCCGGGTCATCTCTGAAGAGCAGGATAATGCTTTACACTGAAAAACAATGGTGACTAGATATTGAAGGGGCTGTAACCGAGTCATATCAGGAGGCTTCTCTTGCTAACCCTGGAAACCAGTACACCCAGGGGTCATCAAAAATTGATTTTTGGAAAAAAAAAAAATATTTAAGTGCGAAAAAATTAATGTTAATTTTTTCGCGGCAAGGCCAATTAATGGGTATTTATTGGATTTCTAGCCATTAATTGGTAATTTAATGGGATACTAGCCGTGTCAATATGGTCGAACAAACTGGTCCCTCTAATCTTTACTTTTAGTACAAAAAATATCTTCTGAGTTATTGGTGATCAACAACATTGAAAGGCTCCAGGTCGATACAAACCAACCGCAGCCACTTGAAGATTCGCATTCCTTTTCGGGAAACGGTTGAAGGTGACGACAGGAAATTTTCTATCGATCCAGGATTGGATGACTCCTGCTTCTTTGCATCACTTTCTTTCTTCAAGTGCTGACTTTAATTGTGGCTTTCCAAATTGCTCCAACCGGTGTTGCGCCGTTGGATGCGCTCGGTGCCACATGAGCAGCGCCATTTGCCGTTGACGACATCAATCTGCGTAGTACTCAATCTGCGAAGTACTCTCTAACCATTTTTTTCTTCGGCCCCATAACCGTGCGAAGATTACAATCAATACAGCGTAGTAGTAGTGGTGTACAACGTGTGCGTATGTGCATCCACGACGTACGTGCTTGAGGCAAAACGTGAGCCAATCAACAAGCCCGATTTTGTCCCGACCAATAAAAAGCTGCTTTGCAACCACACTACGTACGTACAGCTACCGTGTTTCCCCGAATATAAGGCCGGCCTTACTTCAAAATCATCGTCAAAAATTGAGGTTTTGAAATAAAAATATGTGCAAAAGTAATAAATTTTTGCTAAAAATTTCTTAGAAAAGCATTGCCGTTGTTAAATAACGTTGATATCTACGGTTTTCATAGGTAATATGAGCCTCTTATTTGCAGGAAGATTGAATTTCATTTCTCATAGAAAGCTGGGCCTTATATTCAGGGTGGGTCTTATAATGGGGGAAACACGGTAGCTTACGCGTATGCATGCACTGTCCCGATTGTGCGTGTATGTGACCTTGACCGCATACGAAATGCTCGCGCGGCGTGAAAATTTGCACGTTTGTTGACGCAATCGACTAACAAAAAACCCAAATATTTTCGCAATTAATGGGTCGCAATAATTGATAATTATTTAAATTTTGCAATAAATGGATTTATGAGTTTAAGCAACCATTCCATTAATTAATCGCAATTAATGGCATTAATTTTTCACCAATCATTTATTGCTGACCCCTGAGTACACCAGTACTATCTGTGTCCTGGGGAGGGATGGGCGCCGACAGGCTGTACTTGCTCAAAACACACCACAGTAAGTGGTTAAAGGATTCATGAACCATGAATACTGTACAAATAAACACGTATCTATAATTTTCTTACCCCCATAGCTACTCTCTTTAGGAGTAATTTGACAAGGTATTATGCAGCGGAGGGCAGCACGGCGGCGCAGTGGTTAGCGCGTGTGCGGCACAGTTCTGAGATTGTGGGAACCTCCTGAGTGGGTTCGAATCCAGCTCCCGGCCTTACTGTGCGGAGTTTGTATGTTCTCCCCATGCTTGCGTGGGTTTCCTCCGGGCACTCCGGTTTCCTCCCACATTCCAAAAACATACATTTCAGGTGAATTGGCCGGTCCAAATTGTCCCTAGGTGTGACTGAGCGAGTGAGTTGTCTGTCCACGTGTGCCCTGCGATTGGCTGGCAACCAGTCCAGGGTGTCCCCTGCCCACTGATTGCTGGGATGGGCTCCAGCATCCCCGCGACCCTACTGAGGATAAGCAGTGCAGCTGATGAGATGAGATGAGATCATGCAGCGGGGACGCCGAAGGCGTTGTATTTGACTCCTTCCTATTACAAACTGATACGGATCTCCACACGTGACATAAAAAAAGAAGTAAAAGAAAGTTAAAAAAAAAAAAAGACCAACACAGACAGAAAAAACATGACTCTTGTGCGCACAATAAATCTCGCGCACAACCAATTTGTCCACGAATAAATAATGCTAACCTAGCCCCTTATTGACAAAATTGATAGAAAATATATTTTGGAATACTTGAGGCCACTCCCTCCCTCTGGGACCCAGGCTCACACAGTATTGTATGTGTTAGTTTTTTTCCAAACGTCACAAAAGTAACCAAAATAAGTGCAAAATATATACAATATATCGGACAAAAATGTATGAATATTCGAATATTATTCCTGTTTGTTTTATGAGATTAACTTGTAAAAAATGTTTTTGGTCTCTTTATATTAATTAGCTTGGGTATTGTGAAAGCCTTAAATGTAAACTATCAAATCTTTACGGATATATTTTTCTACGTGCTTCAGGAAATGAGACTGTCACTCTGTATTTTAATCAAAGATTAATTAGGGAAAGTGTGTTTATTTGACCACTAAATATCACGTTATATTGGTGTGCAAAAACGAGTGCTAAAAAGCTCAAGGAAGAAGACAAACTCCAGAGACACATGGTGATCAAAACACACAATTCTATTTCTCTTTTTTTAAGCAGTCTTTTTGGAGTTTTTTAAAATTAGTTTTAGCAAATTTTTCCTGACCACTAGGAGTCGCTAAATACTACATTCTACCTTTAGATAGATAGATAGATAGATAGATAGATAGATAGATAGATAGATAGATAGATAGATAGATAGATAGATAGATAGATAGATAGATAGATAGATAGATAGATACTTTATTCATCCCCGAAGGGAAATTCACATTTCCAGCAGCATCCCTGAGCTGAGAACAATCGAAAATAACACGGGAGCTGCTGGAGTGGCTGCCATTCGTGACGGCGCCGGAAGAAACGATTCAATTTGAATCATGTACAAACAAACAAACAATACAAGCACATACTGATGGCAGATGGAAAACAGCGATGTCATATACATACAATGAATCTTATAAGTAGATTTATAATAAACTTAATTTTAAAGTGTTGTTCTGTTATATAATCTGATTCTCAAGCCTTAATACTTTGCAACAATGTTTCTTTTTGCGATTAGTTGTCTTATTGTGTCTCAAGTTGTGAAAAATGGGGCAGGCAACTTTATGGCTGGCCAGGCAACTTTTCAGAGTTGTCTGCCTTGGTGTCTGGTAACTTTTTGTCATGAGTTTCAGACACTGGATATAAAAATAAACATGACTTGACTTCTCTTTCCAGAAGTAAATCGATAATAGTGCAGACTTGTGCGAAATAAGGTGCAGTGTTCTCGTTTGCCCGCGTACCCGCGTCCCAGACGCATCATTCCCGCTGGGGACGCAAATCAACGTGCGTCCCCGGGACGCAACCATCCCGACACAAAATTGTCACCATTAACCGTTTACCTCTTTTTTTTTTTTTTTTTTTTTTTACAAAGATTTACCGCACTCCAAACCCTTCATCAGGCAGATTCGATAAATAAAACATTATTTTTGTTTGTTTTATGGGATTTCCTTGTGTTCGGTTTGTTTATTTTTTCCCAAAACATATGGTGTATTTAGCCACACAGGTTAAACTGGTGAATGTTTTTGGAATTATTTGTCTATGTGCCGAGATTATCTCATATCTGTATTTTCATTAAGGATTAGATAAAATAACAATCAGTATTGCAAAGATTGAAATTACAAAACTCAAATTATGGCATTTATGTTTTTAAAATGCAAACGTCTACAATAATTTACTAATGCATTGCAAAACTAGAAATTGAATGTTATGTCATAGTTTGACAAATATACCTGGCTTGTTGATAAACGGTAGTGTAACGCTTTGGAATAGGATGGATCCTTGAAAATCTCAGGGATTGAGATCTTTTCTTCAGCAGCCTGCAGCTTCAGACCGAGCAGATGTCGGTCAATGGCTTGACCACTAATTGCCTAAAAGTATGATTGTCCAGAAATAGTCTATAAACACCAATAATAAATACATTTATACAGAAACCAAGAATACAACAGGATCACTCACCATGTTTGTATATGACCTGTGTGCTTTTACAGCTTTCTCTAAGAGAGCCACCTTTTCTGTGTTCTGCATAAAAAAGTACATTTAAACAGTAAATTATTCAAACGAGAATGCCTCAATGCATGGCCACACATATGGTATTTGTGCTGCAAGAGACGTTGCTATATTTTGTAGTACATTTATAATAAATGTTTTTATGTTATCTGTGTGACACAACTTTAAACCTGACCAATATAATCCACGCAGTGGATTTCAAAACAATATCTAATGCGATAATGGCCTTGCAGTACGTCTTTACGGACGTTATCACATGCCATCAGTTAAATTATGGAATCAAAAATCTTAATAATCCCAATATAAAAAAATGGGTAAGCACGGCGGCGCAGTGGTTAGCGCTTGTGCGGCACAGTTCATGTCATGGGAACCTGTCGTGGGTTCAAATCCAGCTCCAGACTTCCTGTGCGGAGTTTGTATGTTCTCCCCGTGCTTGCGTGGGTTTCCTCCGAGCACTCCGGTTTCCTCCCACGTTCCAAAAACATACATTTCAGGTGAATTGGCCGGTCCAAATTGTCCCTAGGTGTGAATGAGCGAATGAGTTGTCTGTCCCTGTGTGCCCTGCGATTGGCTGGCAACCAGTTCAGGGTGTCCCCTGCCCACTGCCCGGAGATGGCTGGGATGGGCTCCAGCCCCCTCGCGACCCTAATGAGGATAAGCGGTAAGGCTAATGAGATGAGATGAGATAAAAAAATGGTCTTCTTACCTTCTGTGCTTAAAAAAACAAAACAAAAAACAATTCTATTGTTGCATTTTTGTATGAGGTAAACGATTTCCGTTCATAGCTGTGTTAATTAGCCACTGTGTCATTGTATTGTGTTTTGCAACCTAGAACGAGCGCTACAAATCACAAGGAAGATTATAAACTACGGAGACTCAAAGTGACCAAAGTGCACCATTTTCCTTTGAATTTTTTTTTTTGCTCAGGCTTTCACAAGTTTTTGATTTTCTTGGGGTACTTGTAGCAGTAAAGAGATGGCGCACAATCATGTCTGCTCCCATTAGGTGAGCCTTATGTTAAGTAAAATAAATAAAAAAGTTGACCTACATACGAGTCTTTGAAAATGCACATTAGTAAGATATTTCATGTATTTTGTTTTTTTTTAATTAATCCGTATTGTATTACCACAAGGATGTGCTAAATAATAAACAATGTCCTAGAATAAAGTTTAAAAAAGAAGCATATCCTACCTGTTTGTTTGGATCATCAAAAGCCTTGACAAAGTCAGAAGAGGCGTTCGATGCTGATCTGATCGTATCAGTGCGCCCAAGCTTGAACATGCGCAGGGAGGCACTTTCATAAGTCGCACAACAATGTCTATACATTCTGCAAGGGGAAAAAAAAGACATAATAATATTACTGGATATACAAATCACTATATGCTTCAACTGAACTAAAAGATTAAAAGTGATAAGAATTGAAGTCAAGCCTTGCGTCTACCTAACCTGTAATAAGCCAGTTGTAATGACACCTGTATAAACGCATCAGGACTCATCTTGTGGGTTTTTGCAACATTTTTTCCAAAGTGGCTGAACACAAAAACCTTCATATCGAGGTCATCGGCAAGCCTGTGATGAGAATATTGACATTGTCGTTGGTCCAAGAGGATGTCGTAGCAATTTAATCGTTATTGAACAGTGAGTGAGGGGATAAAAAGCAGTTCTCACGTATTCATGCTCTTTTTGGCTTCTTCAATGTACTTCTTGATCTCTGGTGTGACGTTAAAGCACAGCTTTTTTGGCATTGGCAAAGGCGTTATTGGAGAGTGGACAGAATCGGAGGGCCTCCTCCTGTTGACAAATGATGCAAACCACAGGGGTAAGTTTAATCAAGCGTACAGCTGGGCAAAAGAGAAGAGTTTTAGAAATTTCTAAATTGTGTAATCAGTGGTAGGAATTAATGAATTGATTTTAAATTTTGTACTGATTATCAAACAATTTTCACTAACTAGTTAATTAAGACAAGCTCTGAGTCACATGTTTTGTGCATGACCTGTGAGTGATAAATTTGCATTTAAATAAATGTTTTGATTAATCAAACTTTTCTCAGATAAATGTGTGTTTGGTTGGGTTTATTGTTCAAAGTGGTGTTCGTAACTTCAAACATATTCTACTTGTTGATGCCATCTTCTGGCTGAAATTATTGCAGCCTCTGTCAAGCTGCCTGTCTGCCGCATGCATGAACGTGTCTCTTCTAGAGGAGCTCGAATATACTCTAATTTTTAAATCTTTTTGGGGGTTTGTGTTGGCATTTGTACTGTATTTGGAACAGTCTTTTTCTTTTTTTCACCATTTTCATCCTCTGGTAAATCAAAACAGCCAGCACGTGTGTAAATCACTCTCCAACACACTACCTTCCTTCCAGACACACTTTGGAAAAATATGTCTTGATGGTGAAGCTTGGCTGCAGTACCGTTTTGACAGCATTCGCATTCTTCTACCTTCATTAGTGTGTAGTTATGCTCTTACTACTCAGGCGCACACATACACCCCAAACCCCCAACCCTCTCTAACTACAGATAGGATACCAAAAAGAAGAGCAGAGAGTTCTGGGATTATCTAAGTACCCAAGCGAACTACCAAAAGGATGTCAAAAAGAAGGAGCAGTGCCCCTTATTTATTGCAGTACCAATAACCCCTGATGGACAGACATTCACCCTTCTCTCATTGCCCCTGTTGGAGAGAGCTACCCTTTCAAACGTGAAGTCAAGTTTTCTTCCCAAGAAGAGCGAGAGCCGTGACGGAGGGAAAAAAGCACTCTAGCTGACCACACTTGATTAACCATTTGACGAGAAACAAATATTAATAACGACAGAAGAATATAACCACGACTTTTTACGATGGTGATTTATTGCTGTGGGCAGTACGAGTAGGCAAGGTTCTAAGCCCGATTCAGCGTTTTATTGTGTCCTTTTTAATAATTTATCTGCAATTGAACGGAGGGACTGGTGGCAGACCTCAAATGATTTCAGGATTCGCATTGACCATTTTTTACAAGGTACATTAGATGTATTTCCAAGCAATTTTATGTTGAATATGTAGGAGTCACGTCAAAGACACTCAAAATAGCTACCGAAGAGTTAGTGTTTTACCGTTGCCATTTCTTACTACGTAAACAAACTGCTTTTATTGCGGTAAACCAGTAATTCAAAACAGTAATCTTACGAATATCACATTACAGGTTAGGTGGTCTACAATAAAGCTTATTACACCAAAATGAGCTGTCAAATTATCAATGGATGAAACGGGAGACAAATGTTCAGAAGATAAAAGCGTAATTTCACCAAGGTAAATGCTAAAAAGTGATTTCTATATAAGGTGCAAATGGCCCGTGTTTACAGTTTCATTACAAATTCCCCAAATTTGGATACAAAGTCATTTTAGTTACGTATGCGCGAGGGGGGACAATTTTTGCCTCAACACCATTAAGAACTGGTAAGCATCCAGACTTTTACAAGCTGTTAGATCAGCCTGTGTATGGGTTGCTCCACTTACAATATAGGGAAAAGATTGTGTGAACTGAAGTCAGACAAACTGGACGATTTGGTTAGATTTATGAATTTGTAAGAAGGAAAACGGTATGATGGTAGCTCGCCCTGCTAATAGTATCCTCAGTTTCTCTAAATACGGCTCTTTGTACTTTCTAAAAACGTGACCCACCTTATTTCTACTGCTGGATTTTATTCGTTTGACGAGTCATTGCCAATAGTGTTAAATAGTATAGCTTTTTGTTGTTGTTTACTAGCCTCATCCACTGTTACTACAGTTTACTGCCGCCTGTCATGATACCGCCGTTTGGTTAGGTCACGTGTGTGCGGAGGGTCAATAGAGTGGACACTTGACGTTCTCTTCTGGAATTCCGAGGTAATTACAATGAGCGCAATGAGAATTCCAAACATTTCTTCCTTCTTAACACATGCTAAAAACTATACATTTGAAAAATGAAAAGAATCTGCGTTGTGCACAAAACTGACCTGGGGGAAGGCGAACTCTATTTTTCTACACGTTCTTTTGTTTTTATTTTCCTGTCGACCAAAACCGTGAATGCACCTATCATTTTCCCCCGAAAATTTCTGGTGCCAGTACATCCCTAACAATTGTAGACAACTGCTTACGTGTATTCCACAACATGGTCAATCAGCGCCACAATGGGTGGACCCTCTGCTGGGGCATGCTCATAGTTGGCACCACATGTTCCATCTTCTCCAACAATAAACTGAAAAAAAAAAAAAAATCCTACTTAACATCTAATACACTTCAATAAGGAGAGCCTTTACTGGACTCAAGGCTTCATTTGAGAGTTTCTTGTCACCTGTAGTGTTTTGTCAAACCAGCGATTACCGCTGTTCCACAGACTCCCTCCTCCGTGTAGCATTTGCACCGCTGCACAGCTGCGATAAGCTTCCTCCTCCACTTGAGGCATTGGCCCATCCAAGCACAGTGTAAAAATGCTTCTTTGGATGGCCGACACTGATTCTTTGTTGGTCCTATCTGAATGAACAAATTAGTCATGATATTCAGAGGGGGAGGACGTAACATGATAACATTTGACTATCACCCTTGGTAAGCTCAAGATAGCTTTTGCCCCAGGTGTCACGATGTTGGGTGGTGAGAATGCCCACCGGATCTACGTTTGTCTTTTGGGAGGAACTGCAGATCCGTTCCAGCTGGACGCTGAGCTGTTCAGCTGTTAGCGGTGTCCCATCACTGTTGTACACATCCAGCACAAAGAACTACATTTCAAGTGACAGAAAAGAAACTGTTACGTATCAAAATACAAAACAGGACCACATTAAAACACAATTTAAACATGTTTGGTAATAGATCTTGCACATTGCACTCATCATTCTGATGTAATAAAATTGGACGATTTCCCTGAAAATAAAACAAGGATTTCGTTGCATTTAACGGAGCAGTGTTTATTATTTAGTGCCTCTTAGTGCTAAAAAAAAAGAAGGTGACATATTAAAATACAATGTTGATTTACATAATGGGCAAAAACTATCATACAGACCTGCATTTTTCTAAATACTTGCAAGTTGAGAAATGTATTTAACATAACAGGAGGCTCACCAAGTGAGAACTGTTCACCATCTTGCTGCTATGAACACCAGAAACCTCAAAAAGGCTTGGCAAATAAACGAGAAGGAGTAATAGCTAGGTTAACTTGGATGCTTTTGGGAGGCCAGGGACGGATTAACTGTTTTTTATTTATTTAGTATCATAAAAATTTGCTCGAGATACGACCAATCTGGGAACGAATAAGTCTCATATGTAGAGGTATCACTGTATATTCAGTGGGGAGATCTTCTGCAGATTTTTCAAAGTACAAATTTGACTCATCACAGCATGGCAAAATGAGGAAGGCCGTTAGTTTTGGGAAGTACGGAAAAGAGACACTCAAACCTTTAGACATCTAGTCACAGACCTTGAGATATAACTATATTCTATGAACTGTGCCCACCAATTAATATTATCATTTTTCTTTTTTGGGGAAAATAAAAACAAGTTTGAGAAAACAAAAACTGAAAACAATAACTTTTGGTCTGGTAGTATAACAATGATGGAATCGGAAAAAAAAGAAAAGATTTTGCTTATTTTATAGTTTTGTAATTGATCACGCTTTAAAATAATTTTGTGTTAAATGTATAATTGGCCTTTTTGAGCTGTATAGAGTTCAAGGATAAATATAGTAAAAAAATATTGTATAAACTCAATAAAGAAAGAACAGATCTTTTTTTCAATAAATAAAAGAGAGAAAATAAAATACATAGGTATTTGAAATCTTAAATGATTTGTAAAATAAGATGGATAATATTTAGAGGGACAGTGTGTATTATTTAATGTCTACTAGTGGTGAAAAAGCATTATTCGTGAAAAAAAAAAACTTTATTTGAACAATAAGCTAAAAATACATCAACTATTCATGTAAACCTGACATATTTGTTTTCCATCTTGCTGCTACTGGTAGCTAAATAAAAACTAAGAGCTTGCAAAATATTACACGTTGTCTATTTTAACATATTTTCCTAGAACTCCTTATTTATGTCATTGACATTTTGCCCAAAAATGTCACTTAAATCCACTGAAGCCAGGTAACCCTCAACCATATTTTGGCTCCTCACCTGGAAATTATTGACAACAGTGATGTGTTTAGGGGGACTGGAACTTTTGGCGTGGTTCACCACAGAATCCCTCTTCACATCAGGGATACGGCACGACGACAACACTTCATAATACTGATTCATACACAGCGGTTTCCCTCCCAGGTACTCCACCGGTATGGTCTCACTGCAGTAACACATCAGTTCTTGTTAATTTACACATCAGGTATACAACATTTCTAACAGTAAATGTATGTAAACCACGGAATAATGTGTATTAGAGAGTGTATAAGTAAAATATTGTCACATTTAATTGTAAATACTTGAATAAAATGTTTTTTTAGGCCACATTAAACTATTAGTGCAGCTTCAGTGACTTGAAAAAGGCTTTATAAATCCAGACCATTTACCATTTACTTCAGTTTTGGGCCAAAAGACAAAACTGGAAATATACTGACGGATTAAAACGATGTCATCATGACACATGAAACGTTAGGCCAGGGTTGCAAAGCTGGGGGGTATTGCAAAAAAACAAGATAAGGGAATAAGCTGGGGTATGTTTGTTTTCTTGGCTGAATTAAACCTCAAGTCGCTTGCATGAAAGCAGGTTAAATTTAGCTGGACTCAGTTACTATGTTGATTTTTTTCTCCAGTTAGCTGGCTCGAGGCCAGCCTAACAACCAGATTATCACCAGGTACAGATCTCTATTTCTAGCCTGAACGCAGATTTAAGAAGGAAATTGAATGTTTTTGAGATGAAGTCAAGTCAAGTCAAGTCAAGTCATTTTTATTTGTATAGCCCTTAATCACAATTAGTCTCTAAGGGCTTCACAAGTTATTACATATAAGAAGATTAGGTTACTCGTATGCTATAGAGTAGAAGTGAGTTTTAAGCCTAGATTTAAACATTTCCACCGAGGTTGCAGATCGGATCTCAGGGGGAAGAGCATTCCACAACACCGGTGCCCGGATGGAGAACGCTCTCGAACCAGCGGAACACTTCTTGGCTCTTGGGATCACCAGGAGACCGGCGCTCTCGGAACGAAGGCTTCGGGCCGGGACATAAGGGCAGATCAGATCTGAAAGATACGAGGGGGAAAGTCCATGTATGATTTTGTATAGTAGTAGGAGAACCTTAAAATCGCATCTTAGGCTAACAGGGAGCCAATGCAGGTTAGCCAAAATTGGGGTGATGTGATCATACTTTTTTGTCCTTGTTAAAAGCCTCGCTGCAGCATTTTGTACCAGCTGAAGAGACTTGATTCTAGACTTCGGGAGACCAGAGAGTAGTGCATTACAGTAATCGAGACGGGAGGTAACAAATGCATGAATTATAATTTCCGCATCCGACTGAGAAAGTATAGGACAAATTTTAGCAATGTTACGGAGATGGAAGAAAGCGGTTCTAGTAATTTTCTTCACATGTGTTTGAAAGGACAGATCAGGGTCGAAAATGACACCTAAATTTTTAAGTGAGTCACTCTGTGTGATGTGGCAATTGTCCAAGTTCACTGCGGTTTTAGAGAATAAGTCACGGGACTTAGAAGGACCAATTACTAACATTTCAGTCTTTTCAGGGTTAAGACGCAGGAAATTGAGTGACATCCACTCTTTTATCTCAGTGAGGCAGGCCTCCAAAGTTCCACAGTTTAGTGTGGTAGATTCCTCCATCGGAGATAGAGTTGAGTGTCATCTGCGTAACAATGGAAACTGATGTTATACTTGCGAATAATATCACCTAGTGGAAGCATATAAATGCTGAAGAGAAGGGGGCCAAGCACTGAACCCTGCGGAACACCACAAGTTACACTAAATGGCTCAGATGTCAATTCGCCATATTTAACGCAGTGTGTCCTATCTGAGAGGTAAGATCTGAACCATAATAGGACGCTTCCTGAGAGACCAATCCATTTTTCCAACCGTTCTAGCAAGATAATTTGGTCCACTGTGTCAAATGCAGCACTAAGGTCCAGCAGCAGCAAAAGTGATGATGCGCCCGAGTCCATTGCCCGTAGGAGATCATTGGTTACCTTTATCAGAGCTGTCTCAGTAGAGTGGTTAGCCCTGAATCCTGATTGCATCGATTCAAAGAGATTGTTATCGGACATGAAATCATTCAGCTGCTGTGCCACTACTTTTTCAAGTATTTTAGAAAGAAACGGTAGGTTTGACACAGGTCTATAATTACATAAGTTTTCTGGATCTAGGTTGGGTCGTTTCAGTGTGGGTTTAATGACAGCGGACTTAAAAGCAGCTGGAACTACACCAGAGGCGAGTGATATGTTTAAAATATTTAGAACTGAAGGTGCAAGAACGCCAAAGAGACCTTTAATAAGTGAACCTGGAAGTGGGTCGAACTGGCAAGTCGTCGGTTTGGCAGTATTCACCATCTGTTTAAGATTTTCGAGTGACAGTTCACTAAAACGGGACCAAGTCCCTGGACAGCCACCATGTCGTGCATCTAGGGATTTGAGTGCTTTAGTATGTGTTTAATTAATATTGTCTTTAGCAATTTCTTCCTGTATGCTCTGGATCTTCTTAGTAAAGAAGACCATTATGTCGTGGGCAGAATGGGTGGAGCTATCTGGGATAGTCTGTTGCCTTGTTAGCGATGCTACAGTGTCGAAAAGGGCCTTGGGATTGTTCTTTTGTGACGCAATCACTTTCGAAAGGTAGGCTGATTTTGCAGAGGCCAGGGCCGCTTTATACTTCAACAAACTATCACACCAGATTTGATGGAAAACTTCAAGCTTGGTAGCGCGCCATTTTCTTTCAGATTTCCTGCATTCTCGTTTAAGGGATCTAGTTTCATCATTAAACCAAGGTGTGCGTCTTTTAGGTCGTAATTTATGCCGGATGGGCGCAACTAAATCCAGGGCATTGGCCAGGGTAGCGTTAAATTCATTTAGGAGTGGTTCGATGGAGCCTATGTAGGAAGGAAAGGACGCAATTGCTCCTGGAAGAATATCGGAGAGCTCAGAAACTGTGCCTGTGCTTATATTGCGTCCGGTGAATCCTTCAGTTTTTTTGGTACTACATTTAGCTAGCACCTCAAATGTAACTAAATAATGATCCGAGATAACTGTAGTACACGATAGCACCGCCATGTTTGAGGTTGAAACTCCTCGAGTCAGAACCAAGTCGAGCGTGTTTCCATCTTTATGGGTTGGCAAATCAACCAGTTGATTAAAACCAAAAGCATCAATTATAGACTGAAATGCAACAGTGAGTGAACTGAGTGGAGAGTTCATATGAATGTTAAAGTCCCCCATAATAATAATTTTGTCTGCGTAGGTTACTAGTTCAGACAGAAGTTCGGCGAATTCGTCTAAGAAAGTTGTGTATGGTCCTGGTGCGCGATAGATAGTTATTACGTCAATTGACAATAGAGGGGACCGCATCACAAGAGCCTCAAACGTTTTGTAATTATTAGAGGTACGTGGATTAAATTTGAGCGATTTTTCAGAGATTAGCGCGACACCGCCACCCTTTTTCAACGTGCGTGCTATATGGCTGCTCTCGTAATCTGGGGGAGAAGCATAATTTAGAGCTAAATACTCATCCAGGCGTAACCACGTTTCACAGAGACCAATACAGTTAAGTTTATAATCACGAATAATATTATCTACAAGTAAAGCTTTAGGAGCGAGCGATCTAACATTCAAAAGACCAAATTTTAGCTTTGAATCATTTGACTTAGCTGTAGCCTTTGTAGAGATTGTCACGAGATGCCGGTTGTGTGCGTTGGGCTTCGGGTGTCGGTTTACTCGTAGAATCGACGAAGAAATGATGGTTGGATTAGACAGATCTTCATGTCGTTGCTCCATCAACTTCACACGCTTCCCTGCACGACATCCTCGCTTCTGTTTTCTATCTTTTCGCCGTCTTCGTCTCCGATTTTTCTTCTTTTTCTTCGGTGGAGCGGGAAAGCAGGGCGAACCCGAGTCCCTTTGGAGCTCATTTGGGATGTCGTGGGTGGTATAAAAAGTGCCCGAAAAGTCGAAATTTAGACACCCACCTAGTCGGATGAGCTCCTCCCGACTGTAGGTCTTATTGGCCACGCATGTATCCAAAAAGGAAAGCAGGAGGACAGTGGTAAATAGTAGGATAACCGGGTAACAATCAGCCGCAACGTAAACACGCGCCGCCATGTTGGAAACCGCTGTTTGAGGACTATGTTAGGAGTGACAAGATTGGATAGATTGAGAAATGAAATTGTGAGAGACCGAACTGGAGTAGTCGTGGAACTGAGCAAGCGTGTTGATGAGAGAGTACTCGGTTGGTTTGGACACATGGAGAGGATGGATGAGGAGCAAATGTTGAAGAGGATCTACAGAGCAGAGGTAAATGGAAGGAGCCAAAGAGGAAAGCCACGATTGACGTGGATGGATGGTGTTATGAGTGCACTGGAGGAAAGAGGTCTAAATGTAGTGGAAGCTAGAGCACTTGTTGGTGATAAGAATGAGTGGATAGGTGGTGTGAAAGGATAGTGGGATGTTTGGACGTTGTTGTGGGCAGGGCACCTGTATGATGCGGCAGGGGTAAACGAGTGAAAAGCGGTCGGGCCCTGCTGTTGGACAAAAGAGTGTGTTGTGTCACCCTGAACACGTCCACAATCCCAATATCCTTTCACAACACCTCTCCACTCCTCTCTATCACCAACAAAAGCTCTAGCTTCCATTATATTTAGACCTCTTTCCTGCAGTGCACTTTTAACACTGTCCATCCACGTCAATCGCGGCCTTCCTCTTGGTCTCTTTCCATTTACAGTGGGACATCGCTACTTCGCGGTTCGATGTTCGCGGCTTCAGAGCTTCGCGGTCTGTAATGGTCAAAAAAAAAAAAAATTGTGGGGGAGGTCACTCGCGACGGAGCAAGTTCGGCGGACGCGGCGTCACACGGCGCGACGCGAAAAAAGGCGGCGGGGTGTCGGGCTACCCCCGTAACTGGGGGGAGCCCGCTCGTCCGACGACCCCAGTAGCGCGGTGCGAGACAGGCGGCCGTCCGCGTGCGGCGGGCGAAAGGCGGCAGACGTGCACCGGACCCCCGTAACTGTGTCGGTGTTGTGCGTATCACGCCCGAAAGTACCCGCGCCGCGGGTTAGGGGCTCGCTCGCGGGAGCGACCGAACGGCACCCACGGTGCAGCGCAAGTAAAAACCCTGTCGTGAATTTGTCTCCGATCGTCCCGGGTGGACGTAAAATCGCCCAGCTGTACGAATCTTAGCGGTGGATCACTCGGCTCGTGCGTCGATGAAGAACGCAGCAAGCTGCGAGAACTAATGTGATTTGCAGCTGTCATTGGCTGGCAACCAGTTCAGAGTGTCCCCTGCCCACTGCCCGGAGATGGCTGGGATGGGCTATAGTCCCCCCGCGACCCTAATAAGGATAAGCGGTGCAGATAATGAGATGAGATTTTTTTTTTTTTTTTTTTTTTTTGAAGGTGCGCCGCTACTTCGCAGATTTTCACTTTTAGCGGGTGGTTTTGGTCCCCATTAACTGCGATAACCGAGGTCTTACTGTACTTCTGCTCTGTAAATCCTCTTCAACATTCGCTCCTCATCCATCCTCTCCGTGTGTCCAAATCAACCAAGTACTCTCTTATCCACACGCTTGCTCAGTTCCACTACTACTCCAGTTCTGTCTCTCACAATTTCACAATCTATTTAATTCTGTCACTCCTAATATACTCCTCAAACACTTCATATTAAAAACATTTTATTTCCTTCTCAAATCTTTGTTCAGGCTCCAAGTCTCTGCACCATAAAACACAGTCGGCACAATCACACTCTCATACTGTCCCCTCGTAACATCCATACTCCTACTCTTGTTGCTCATCACTCTCCTAAGAGCACCCAAAACCTTGCTTCCTTGATTCACTCTGTGCAATACCTCGCATTCCATTCCACCAACTGCAGCTGCATCACAACCCAAGTACCTAAAGCTTTCAACTTCTTCCAGCACCTGTCCATGCAACCTTACTTCTAACGCCATGCCCACTCCATCACGTGAACACTTCATCACCTTACTTTTCCCAACATTCACGCATAACTTACGCCAATCACACACTCTTCCAAACTCCATTACCAACCTTCTCAATGTTTCCTCTGAATCAGCCACAAGCGCTGTGTTTATAAGTGCATATGGACCTGGCTCAGAAAGAAGATATGAAGTACCAGGAAGAAATCAGAGTGGGAAGAAATTGATTGAGTTATGTGTGGAAAATGAGTTTGAAAATTATAAATGAGATTTCAAATACATTGTTTAAAAAGAGGAACGTGAACAAGCATACTTTTGTCAGAATGAATGGTGGTGAGATGGTGGACAGAGCACTGAAGGGATGTTAAGTAGATTGTCGGATGTGCATGTTTCCAGAGGTGAAATGAGTGGCATGTCTGATGATTTTTATGTGGAAGGAAAACTGAGAATAGATGGATCATGGAGGGCTAGTTATAGGAAGCGTGTGAGGGAAGAGGTGAAAATGTCAAAGTTGAAAAAGGCAGAAAAGGAGAGAGAGTTTAAAGAGAGAATACGGGGAAGAGTATGAACGGATTAGTAGAAGAGAAGTGGAGAATGTGGAAATGGAATGGAAGTGGTTTAAAGAGGCAGTGTTAAGGAGTGTGAAAGAAGTATGTGGAATAGAAAAGTTGGTCGAAGTATTAGGAAAGGAAGTGAATGGTGGAATGATGAGGTCTCAGAGGCTGTGACAGAAAAGAGACGTGCATTTAAGGAGTGGCTGCAAGATAAGAGTGGTGATGCGTATGAAAGGTATGATATGAAAAAAAAGGTTGGTAAAAGTGGTAGTGGAAGCAGCGAAAAGGAAAGCAAATGATGAATGGTGTCGAGGAATAGGAGTGAACTTTGAGGAAAGTGTTCTGAAAAGAAGTGAAAAGAGTAAGGAAGAGCAAGTCTGGAAAGGAAGAGAAAGTGAAAGATAGGGACAGTAGATGGTGGTTAGTAGTAGTGCAGTCAAGACGAGATGGGCAGTATTTTGAGGAGTTGCTGAATGTGGAGGATGGGAGAGAAGTGAGAGTCGAGGCGATTGGTGGTATGGGGAGTCACCCATGTTGGATGATTTAAATGTGAAGCCTGTGGAAACATGGGAGGTGCAAGACGCAGTGAAAAAATGAAAGGAGGGAAGGCGCCTGTGTTGGATGGTTGTACTGCTGAATGCTTGAAGAAAGGTGGCACAGCTATGATTGAGTGGTTCGTACACTTGTTGAATGTATGCTTTTTAAGTGGTGTGGTTCCTGTTGACTGGTGTAGTGCATATGTGGTGCCAGTGTATGAGGGTCAAGGCGATAAGTATGAATGTAGCAATTCGAGAGGTATCAATTTTTTGTCTGTCTGTATAGGTTAAGAGAGTGAGAGGAAGAACATATGAAGTGGTGATGGAGGAGCAGAGTTGTTTCAGGAAAGGAAGAGGATGTGTGGATCAGGTGTAGTACAACAGGTGTGTGAGAAATATTTGGTAAAAGGTAAGGATGTTTATTTGTCTTTCATGGACTTGGAAAAAGCTGTGATCGAGTCGATAGAGAGGCTTTGTGGCAGGTGATGTTAATGTATGGAGTAGGTGGAAAGTTCTTGGAAGCATTGCAGAGTTTTTATGTGAACAGCCTAGTATGTGTAAGAGTAGGGAGTGAGACAAGCGAGTGGTTCACTGTGTTGACTGGTGTGAGACAGGTTGTGTGTGATGTCGACATGGCTGTTTAATGTGTACTTGAATGGTGTGGTGAGATAGGTGAATGCAAGGGTATTTGGCAGAGGTGTACAAATGATGGATAACAGTGGAACCGTGTGGCAGATAAGTCAGTTGTTGTTTGCAGATGACACAGTGCTTGTGGCTGATTTTGAGGAAACATTGAGAAGGTTAGTAATGAAGTTTGGAAAAGTGTGTGATAGGTGTGAATGTTGGGAAGAGTAATGTGATTAAGTGTTCACGGGATGGAGTGGGCATGGCGTTACAAGTAAGGTTGAATGGACAGGTGCTAGAAGAAGTTGAAAGCTTTAGGTACTTGGGTTGTGATGAGGCTGCAGTTGGTGGAATGGAGTGTGAGGTATTGCACAGAGTGAATCAAGGAAGCAAAGTTTTGGGTGCTTTGAGGAGAGTGATGACTAACAAGAGTATGAGTATGGATGTAAAGAGAGGACTGTATGAGAGTGAGATTGTGCCGACTGAGTTTTACGGTGCAGAGACTTGGAGCCTGAACAAAGATTTGAGAAGGAAATAAAATGTTTTTAATATGAAGTGTTTGAGGAGTATGTTAGGAGTGACAAGATTGGATAGATTGAGAAATGAAATTGTGAGAGACAGAACTGGAGTAGTAGTGGAACTGAGCAAGCGTGTGGATATGAGAGTACTTGGTTGGTTTGGACACATGGAGAGGATGGATGAGAAGCGAATGTTGAAGAGGATCTACAGAGCAGAAGTAAATGGAAGGAGCCCAAGAGGAAAGCCACGATTGATGTGGATGGATGGTGTTATGAGTGCACTGGACGAAAGAGGTCTAAATGTAGTGGAAGCTAGAGCTCTTGTTAGTGATAGGAATGGGTGGATAGGTGGTGTGAAAGGATAGTGGGATGTTTGGACGTGTTGTGGGCAGGGCACCTGTATGATGCGGCAGGGGTAAACGAGTGAAAGCTGTCGGGCCCTGCTGTTGGACAGAAGAGTGTGTTGTGTCACCTGACCCGAGTGACATGGCCGCTTTCTTGTGTCCCGTTTCATCTGGAGGGATGAAAGCATGACCAACTTGGGTGCTGAGGTGCTTAACTTGTTTGGGTGTTTGGGCATTTGGGTTGGCCATGGTCAAATTTATTTTGTGTTTTTTGCTACTTTTTCCTTTTTTCGTTTCTTTGTTTTTGTGTAGGTGTTTGTCTTGCTGTCAGTCACCCCTCTCGAGGGATATGACCAAGGTAGATAAATAGACTATATGGACGAAATTAAAATAAGAATCGTCTTTATTGTCATTGATGACAATATAGTGAATATGCTTTACAATTAAATTAGACATAGTACTCCAGGATAAACACGGATGAAAAAACTTGGAAGAGAATAATAATGTAAAAATGAATGTTAAGATAAACTGGCAAAGAAAAATGTCATAGTTGCCATAGACGGGATTTAAACCCAGGTCTCCTGCGTAGCATGCAAAATTGTTAACAAGGAACCAATGAATATCCTTCAGAAATACAACATGTTAGCATGCAATTCAATTTAATTGAGCCAGTGCGCCAAGAGGGAACACGTATGATAGGGGAGGCCAGGACACCCAGGAGACAGGAAAAGAGACTCAGGAGGATAGGACAACGAACTCAATGAAAGAAATGGACGTCATCATCTGCGATCAAAGGACAACTGCCAACAAGCCAGATTTTCACCTTTTTCTTGACGACAATGCTCTTTTAATATTTTTGTCTAACAATTGATTCACATCTTCATAAAACTCAATAAAGTACTTTGTTCAGCAGTTAGAAGATGATGGGTGACAACTTTCCATTTCGAGATCTGTGATTCTGAGATCGATCCTAGAGGTCTATAGATGTAGAAGATGTAGTGAACATGCATTTATCCTAAATATCTACTGCTGGCTTTGACATGGACGCGCCATGTCATACTGACTCGGCCTACGTGCAATTGATTCAGCCAAATGCGTTGGCCAGACTAAACCACCCTGCGCTAATTCCGTTAGCCTGGATTTCATAATTTCACTTTTCTGCAAAACCAAATGGCTTTCATCTGGGAGAGTTTGTGTAGGTCGCGGCTGCAAATTATTCATTTCGCACATAAGAAGGTGGGAGAAAAAGAGCACTGTCAAAACGGGAGTTCTGCCAAATTCATACGAACAAAACTCAAATGGAAAGTTGTGTTTCCCTCTGCTTTCAGAATTTTTTGGGTCTAATAAATGCATTTATTGTTAACACTACAGACCTGACAACAGTTTAGCAGTTTTAATTTGCGCTAAGTAATGTACAGCAAGCATTTATTTTACTTACTACAACTATTACTACTTTGGCTCATATGCTAGTGAGACTTGTTTGTTGCATTTTCCGTCTACCGCATCATTATCATCATCGGTTACCTCCTCCTGTTTTTTCGTCAATTTTCAACCACCTATCTATTAAAGATTGAAATACCACCAATAATGGACTTAAAAAGGGAGCGTATCAGCTACAAGCTATTTTTTTTTCCATCATTACCAGTCACTCTACTTGAGTTTAAACTAACTTGGTTGTGTTAGTTACCGATACATTCACTGTTTTTTAAATATATTAGACACCTGCAAAGAAGATCACGTAGGATGCTAGTTCGTAATTTTGACCATTATTCATTAATGTTATTAATTGTTTTGACTATTATGCACTGTTTACATCAATGTCACTCTTGACCAATCATGTTTCTGGTCTTTAAATTCCACATCCTTTAGGGCATTCTGTTAGCTAGGAGATTTTAAAAAATAAGGTCATTGGAGGGCTTTTAGAACATGATGTAATTTATGATCTAAGGTTCGGGCTTTGTACTGTTCTCCTGACAAGTTCAACATCCATTGATATCTTCTCTCGTTATTTTGAGAGTCTACTAAACTTAAAACTTAACTGTTGCATTTTCAGACAACTCAGCCGTTGTACATCTGTATCATGTTATAAAAACATTTTTGAGATCATTAAAAAATAAATACTCAAAATAAGCATCTGGTACTATGCAGTTATTTGTTTTTATATTGTAGCTTTTTAGCAAGTCAGAGAAAATAAATATTTTATATTTAAATTATTTGTAGTTGTTTGAAATTGTTTTGTTTTTCTATTTGGGTGTTTTGGTTTTGTTTTCTTAGCAAATACTTTTCACATTTTAATTATTTGGTCTCCGACCATTAAATTGTTATTTTGATGTATGACTTGTGATTCTTAAATGTTTTGCTAAAATAATGCCAGAGCAAACCAATTATCTAATAGAGCTACAATACAAAAGTAAACCCCCTGGAAATATTCAATGCATTATTAAAGATACTTAATTACATGTGCTTACTTGTCAATCATTGTCTTGAAATCCAAAACACCAGCAATCAGTTTGGCAGCAAATCTGGAGGGGAGAAATTAAATGAAATAACTGTACATGCATCCTTGGTCAAAAAATAAAAATCAAACAGGTTTGGGCAAAAATAAACATGTACAGTACAGTAATTGCATTAAAGAGGTTACCTGGGATTGATTGAATGTTTATTTATTAGGTTAGATAGAATTTCTTCAACTTAATGACTAAAGTTTCATAATTGTACAATTAATAAAACAAGGTTCCAACCATATAATACAACTACCAAAACCTAAACCTATGCTTCTCTTTTTAAAAATTCCATTGGCGTAATATTTTTTTTTAGAACTTAAGAAGATTGTTTATTAACTAATGACAGGGATGTGATTTGACCAAAGTGAAATTATCTGAAAATTAGGCGGGGGTCTGGGGGCCGCGGGCACCCAGCTAGGTCCAGGGCAGTGCCCTGGTGGGGGGACAGGTGGGGCGAAGCCCCCCGGAGCTCATGGGTTTTCCGTGTTTTTAAGTACTTTCAATGCACTCAGATGACAAAGAAATAGACAAAACAACAGCATAAATTTTCAATGTATTTTGAACTATCCCATATAAAATTACAGTTTAAGTCAACTCAAAATCAGTCACATTAAAAAACATTGGACTGCCTTTGCTTTTAAAAACTATCACTGAGAATATCATCATATCTAACTCATGTGATTACTAAGTTAACACATAAATCATGTTGAAGAGTTCAAATTTCATGAACAAATAATTGTATCATGACCAAATGAAAAGTAACTCATATTAGAACATACCACAAATGTCTTTTGTTATAGCAGAAGATGTTATCTATAAATGAAAGTACTGTAGTGGGTTGTACATAATTCACCCACGGAACCATTGTTAGTTAGCGAGTTCCTAGGGGGACTCTTAATCGGCCGGTGTTGTGCCCTTTTCCGACTCCTATGCAAATTCCTCCCCCCCTGATCGTATTCTATATAAAACGCTTATTAAAACAATAAAGCGAGCTAATTATAATAATTGGGAGATCCTAGTCTATATAACGCGTTTATTTAAACAATAAAGCGTGATCTTATTCTACAAATTGCGTTTAACGCGGATGAAAATGTCACCAACGTCAATGTACGCTTCCGACAAAAGCGATCGTATTCTATATAATACGCTTTAAAAAAAATAAAGCGAGCTAATTATAATAATTGGGAGATCCTTCTCTATGTAACACGTTTATTTAAACAATAAAGCGCGATCGTATTTTACAAAATGCGTTTGTTAACGCGGATGGAAAAGTCACCAACGTCACTGTACGCTATGATTTCCGCAATCACAACTAATTGTACACAAATAATATTTATTTGATTTACTATAATATCCGTATGTAATGTCTTTTTTATTATGAATGAAACCCTGGTTGCATTGGATCCCGCGGTGTAAACAAATTGTTGTTTTTTTGCATTTAAAATCGGAGGGGGGGAGGAATTTGCATAGGAGTCGGAAAAGGGCACAACACCGGTTATAGCCACTCTCGTGTTTGTTTTGTTATTGCCAGTTTAAATGTCATTAAAGCAGCTTTCGTTGGCACCGTTGTTTGACACTCCGCCTACGACTCCCGTCTCTGCTCGCTACATTGGATCACGTCGGGGTCACCAACATTTGTAGATAATTCCTTCTCTAACCAGTCCGATCGAAACTTGTTTTTTACGATCTTAGCAATTTCTTTAACTCGCGGAGCATCTTTGCGTTCATTCTCGGACATCTTTCTTTAAACACTCGGCAAAAACGTGTGAGAAATGAACAATGGCATACTCCTACGCCTTTATAACAAGCGCGTTTATTGGTCAACACGGAGACTTCAACCAATCGCAAGTACGTTTCATTTCAGTTACGGAAACACTAAAATGGAATGCTGTCGAGACGAAATCGTTTTTTTACCAATTAAAAAATCGGAAATTTTAAAATTTTATTTTTGGAGATAAAAAAAGCGGAATTCCGCGAATTAGGGGAAAAATCACATCCCTGTAATGATTAGCCAACCACTAGATGACGCAAAATTTGACATACTTTCCCTTAACAGATAGGCTCCAGCTTTTTACCGTCAGCCACTTTTTCTTTATGTTTTCTCAACAATTTTTCAAAGTTGCTTATACTGAATCCATTGTAAATTTGTAATTGATGAACAGATGATAAAAATGTCAACTGCCAATCAATTACGAAATCAATCAAAGGTTTTGAGCATCGTGTACCTACCTTATTTGTCCTTGCTTGTCATTGAAGTTCATTCGAGGCAAAACCAGACCTGGACTTGAATGAATCACCACAGGCAGACGATAATCAAGGTAAGCTACCTGCACCCACCACTCTGACAACTACAAAGACTCAGTGACAGCCTCACATTATATGAAACCAATAACACTGTACTAACACAAACACATCACTATAGTTACATCATAAGCCAGTTATGTCAAACATACGGCCAGAGGGCCGGATCCAGCCTGTTGCATGATTAAATAATCAAGCCTACCATAAATTTCTGAGCATGTAAAAAAAAAAAGCAAGTCTCTAGCTCAGGGGTCGGGAACCTATGGCTCATGAGTCACATATGGCTCTTGTACATATTGCTCAGAGATAAAATCATTCTCGTGCATATTTCGTCTGATTTTTCCAAATCTGACAAGCACTGAGTCGAGCCTTTGACACATATTACTGATGCAACGTTAGTATTTGGAGTGGTTCAGTCCAGTATATAATGGGCATACTTAACACTACACAGTCAAGGAGTAACACCAACAGACCTGGTTTTGGCTGTATGTCGCTAAGGAATCATTATATATATATATATATATATATATATATATATATATATATATATATATATATATATATATATATAGGCTCATTAAACACTATAGGTTCACTGTTGAGACACTTAAAAAACCCACATAAAAAATGTAATCAGCTAGAGATGCCAGCTAAGCATACAGAGCAATTTGATTGGGTGAGCGTTAGGAGTGGGCGGGCCTGGGACACGGCACACTTTTGCCTGCCCAGCACACACAAATTAAATGTGTCCAGTATCCTCGTCTGCAGTATTTTTTTTTACATTTTTACATAAGAACTCTTCTTACACCTTTGCTATGAAACCATTATTCTTTTTTTTTAAATGGAAGTCAAAACTAGCCTCAATGATTCTAAGTAATTGGTGGAGGGAGACAAATTTAAAGTGGTTGACATGGGACACAGCCTTTGGCATTAATCTTACTATATCAATCACCGAACGTCACGCAGTGAAATAAAATGTGATGAAAAATTAGATTTAGTCTGGAGAGCGAGTTCTTCGGGTTTACTCAAATTTGTCTTAAAATATATGGTAAAATTGAAATATTTTACTATTATGGAATTTTGGGTCAAAACGGTTCCCGGCCTCTGACCTACGTAATTTCAATCAAAAGCTCTGATTTTTTTAAATAAGTGCAAGCCGAATGCTCTCTCCGCTGCAGCTAACAAAGACAAGAAAGTTTGATCACATTACCACGATTTCAGCCAATCTGCACTGGCTCCCTGTCAGCTTAATTTGTGATTTTAAGGTTCTGTTTGTATTTTACAAAATCATGCATGGACTTGCTTCCTTATATCTTTAAGATTTAAATTCCCCCTATGTTCTGATCCAGAGCCTTCGCTCTGAAAATGCTGGTCTACTAGTGATCCCAAGAACCAACCAGTTTTGCAGGTTCGAGAGCGTTCTCCATTCGGGCCCCGGTCCTGTGGAATGCTCTTCCCCCTGAGATTTGATCTGCACCCTCAGTGGAACTGTTTAAGTTTAGGCTTAAAACACAAATATATTCTATAACTTATGAATGAACTATATTTCATGTTGACAATATCTGTGTATTGTTTGTTACTGCAACATCTGTTGCAGCCTTGGTCATCCTGGGAGGGAGAATACCTCATGAGAGAATACCTTCTTAAGGTTTCTTCATTTAGCTTTTTTTGAGGTTTTTGAGTTTTTCCTTGCCCTCATGTAGGTTTTAATCAGGGGATGGCGTAATAATAGTCTGTAGTTTGCAATAATCTGTGGTCTGTGCAGCCCTTTGAGACTCCTTGTGATCAAGGGCTATACAAATAAACGTGACTTGACTTGTTGAGTATTTATAGCGTGGTGAGTTTGTTTAGGTGTAAAATTGCATTCACTCAACTGTTAAAATAAAGCACTTAATACATTCAAAGGCAAAAATGAACATCTTTTTTTCTGATTGTTTGTGAATACGTGTTTGAAAAAATATGTGCTCGTTTATAACAGGAAGTGGCAAACTTCTACCAAAATCAAAATCTAATGTGATCGTTGGACCCGACCAAGTCTTGCTTCAAAAAAAGCAGCCAAAGACTTAAATACTAGTTTTGATTCAAGATATTTTGTTTTTTAAATTTGAAAATACAGTAGGCGTTTTTAAGGGGCAAAAAGCTGTAGTGTAACACGTAAGTGCTGGGAGATATGTAAGATCCCTTTTCATCTGTGATTTTAATATGTAGGGTAGGTTACTAATGTAGGCAGAATGATGAAGCATAATACTGAAAATAGAGCTAAAAAATGATTTTTACTGATCCTGCCCGCCTCAGAATAGAAAGTCTGGATCCGGCCGCAGAGTTAAACTAAGTTTGAAATCCCTGTCTTAGGCAGTATGTTTTAACCTTATGAAGAAGCTCACCCAATTTTCTTTGTTTTGTGCTCTCTTCTCAAGGCCTCTCTGCAGACTTTCACCAACCCCTCCAGGTTTCTGAAAGTCATTAACTATTTCCTTTGTGTGGTTCAGCTCATCTACCTCCACGATTGGCTCCAATGCATTTATGTAGCGCTCAAAAGTTTGCTCCAGAGGGGGGACTGGCAGACTGGGCAACCCTTTCTGGTGCGTCAAGTACCTGCCAGTGATTCGGGTTGCTGAAACTGGCTTGACCAAATGGCAGGGTTTGACAAAGCCACCTTGCTTTGACATCCCTACCTTTACCTGAAAGATAAAATATGACAATAGTTAAAAGTGTTGTCTGGTAATTGAAACTATTACTCTCTGCTGCCATCTCCTGGCTTGAAGTAATGATTGCAGACTCAGTCAGGTCATCAAGTACAGTACGTGCATTTTTTAATGTGCTCGAGATAACTTTTCTTTTTCAACTTTTTGGGGGTTTGCGTTGGCGTTACTAATTCTCTTTCTATTTTCACGCTAAACAAAATAAAAACTGTAATGATGTGCATAATGTAAATAGCTTCAACATGTCATCACTTTTTTTATTTTCAGGTGATTTGTTCATTCTGTGATATGATGTTTGTTGCAACATGACTAAAAAGTCGAAATAAACCGAAAATACAAAGTCACCCACCTGTTCTATATACCTATTGTGTTGCTTGTCTTGGAACAGCATTGCTATCCATCCATCCATCCATTATCTCCACCGCTTATCCTCAGTAGGGTCGCGGGGGTGCTGGAGCCCATCCCAGTTATCTTCAGGCAGTGGGCAGGGGACACCCTTTACAGCCAGCCAGTTGCAGAGCACACAGGGACAGACAATTTGCTCGCTCATTCCCACCTAGGGACAATTTGGACCGGCCAATTTGCCTGAAATGCATGTTTTTGGAATGTGGGAGGAAACCGGAGTCCCCGGAGGAAACCCACGCAAGCACGGGGAGAATATGCAAACTCCATACAGGAGGTTCGATCTCATGACCTCAGAACTGTGCCGATCAAATTAGATGGCCGCAGTGGAAACTCAGTTGGCCGTTGTTAACACATACTGTACTAAAAAAGAGAATATATTCTACTTTTAACTTTTTAAGGACATCTCAAATGACGCACCCCTCTTGTAAAAATTACTCTTTTATCTGTAATTGCTGTTTCATTTCATTCACCCTGTGAAAAACTGTAAGAATCATCCTAAGTCACATGTGTCTGGACTGTTTCATATGAAAAATACAAAATAAAAATAGCATCTGCGTTTCCTTGCAGGAGTTTGGAGAAGCTTTAGCTCCTCTCTACAATTTATATGAAATCTAACAGCAACATTTCCATATTCAGGTACTCATTTTAATGAAGAAATAACTCATAATTCAATCATAAAATCGATTATTTAATGTAGTTAATTGTATGCCATTTTTTACAATTTCCTACCTCTATGGGTTTTGAATAAACTGTAGTGGAAAAGAATTAAAATCTTGTTGTGTTTTCCATTGCTTTTTAAACAATGCACAGTTTACAAACACTACAAGAGGGAAAACAACCCACTCAATAATAGTTTTATAATCAAATCTTAAATTCTTGAATCAAAATGTATTGTGAACCTCCGAAAAGACTCGCAGACCTCCAGCTAAGGCACGTTTTTTATGGCATTAATATACTGGTACAGCCCCCGTTAAAACAGTTTTCCTACCTATGTTGGCTGATGGGCTAAAATGAGTTTGACACCCCTGTTCAGGGTTGTTCTCAACTTTTAGCCTAAAGTTAGCTTATACAAATAATTGAAAAAAATATATGTATTTGTGTGGCACTCACTTTGTGTGATCCAAATGGTAAAATAAACAAAGACTAATGATTCAAGGCAGCACGGCGGGTGAGTGATTTGCTCGTCCGCGACACAGTTCTGATGTCATGGGATCAAACCTTCCTGAGTGGAGTTTGCATGTTCTCCCCGTGCTTGCATGGGAATTCTCCGAACACTCCAGTTTCCTCCCATATTCCAAAAACATGCATTTCAGGTTGATTGGCCGGTTCAAACTGTCCCTAGTTGTGAATGAGCGAGTGAGTTGTCTGTCTCTGTGTGCCCTGCGACTGGCTGGCAACCAGTTCAGGGTGACCCCTGCTCACAACCCGAGGACAGCTGAGATGGGCCCCAGCACTCCCGTGACCCTTCTGAGGATAAGCGGTGCAGTTAATGAATGAATGAATGGTTAATAATACTTTATTTTAATTCTGTATTTTACATACCCTATTGAGCAGAGTCCTAACATATTGCCCAAAATGATGATTAATTAATCTAAATGGAATCGTCTTTATTGCCATTGAGAACAATGTAGTGAACATTGTTTGCAACGATATAAGACATAAACACACAATACTGATTTAAAAGAGGAAGATTAGATAAAAAATGTAAGAATAAATGAGCAAAACATATGAAAGGTACTGTATTAAGAGCACTTGGAGACTAGATAATAGTGAAATGAAAAATAGTGTATCGTAACAACAGCGCAATAAAAAGTAGTGCAACAAACACATTGACAGCACGAAAATTACCTTATAAGTTGAGAAATTAGTAAATTTTCCAATGCAAATGGCAAGATATGTATTTTCACAATTATTTATGGGACATGGCACTGCTCACGTCTCATTAAAACTGATTTGTCAATTTAATTAGGACGAGTTTGTTCGAACAATTTTATTGACACTATTAACAGCAAATAAACAATGTGAGGTTTGAACATTTTTTTCTCGACAATCTTATCAGCAATCAAGCATATTCACAATTTCGTTATGTCTGACAATATGACGTTTTAACATTTTTTTCTGACATTTTTTGGTTTGAACAAATTTATTGACACTAATAACAAAAAACAATAAAAATGAGGAACGCTTCACTAATATTTGCTGTTGTAGCTCAATCTGATATGTGTATGCAATACTGTTTTCAAAATACAGTAAGAACAGGTAGAAGTTGCGCAAAAGTAGTAGTGACGAAAAGACGTCTACTATATTATAAGAGAAAATAAAGGAATATATATTTTTTAAATCCTTTTGTTTTAATGTAATCGTATGCTTACGTTTTTTTTTCTTTGATGACTATTATTTTTTAAGATTAAAACAAGAAACAAAAACTGTTATGGAGAATTGACAGTGTCGCTGTCAACAAATTATATGCCAACACAAATTTAAGTAGTATTTTGTCCTTAAATAATTTTACAGGATTATTAATAATGCCATTTGTTTTTTCTGTACTATAATAAAATTAATTTGCTTCCAAATTTGGATTAATCTCAAACAAAATAATGCCCTTTTGATATTTTATGCTAGCTTTCGGGCTGTACATTGAAATTACACACGCACAAACACGCGCAAATTCCCAGAAGTAAGTAAAAATAAACATTCACCTTTTGCCTAGTTAGCACACAGCTAGCAAATAATGTAAACTAATCGACCATCAGAATGAAAACAGCAGCACTCGAAAATTAGGGTAGTATAATTTGTTTCCTCAAACGATCAAACAGTTGTTAACAATGTACGATGTGCAATATGCAAAGAGTCAACTTAGGTTCTCACCATTCTGCTGCAAATGCCCCACATTCTCAGCTTTTAGAAACGCCTTCCGTATGATCACAGTCAGAGCTCGAAGTTCATCAAAGAACTTCCAACCAGTTAAGAAATGTATTTAGCCTTTAAACAGACGCACACAGCACCCTTACAAAACGGATTCCGTACAATAACAGAACACGACTGTTATTCCTTATGCCTATAATCAGGTAATTACAGGGAGAAACCAGGTATAAAAGCAACGGAAATCACACCTTGTTGGCACTTCCTGTATGAAAAGTTGACCAATTACTTACATCATTTTATACGTTTCATATTTTCTTAACACCACTGTAACGAATTGACTTAAACAGCAGTAGTAAAAAGGGTAGCTGATAAAAAAGGTAAATAAAATAATGACTGCAAATATGTTTTTGTTATACAACCTTATCACCACTTGTGTCGCTAACGAGTCACGTCTCGATTTCCTCCCCTTTGTACTTCGCGAAGAAGGTGGACAGCTTCGCAATGGCGGAACCAAATAAACAGTCCGGTAAAATTCTTCAAAATGTTGATTTTCAGCGTATTTGTATATTTTTTACGCAACTACTAGTATGTCTTTCAAATAAAAAACATTGAAATGAATATAGTAAGTTTATCCTCTACATAAACGTGCAACTTTTAAATCGTAGTATAAATATCACAATCTCAAGTCAACTAACGAAGATTTTTTTTTATGCGCGTTCAAATAAATACATTTTGTGTTACCAATCTAGGTGATCCTGTGCATTAGTCAAATACTAAGTTGTTCTTCTAGTTGTTGAGTACAAGCTGAAATAAACCCAGTTATTTATTGAACTCATTCAGTTTATTTGAACTATATTCATCCATTAAAAACAGTTCTAATAATACGTAGACACTAACTAATCACTAATGTTTTTAAATTCCTTGACATAATCCATTGTTGCGTGGTTTCATTTTCTATAGGAAATCAGTTGAAATATCCAGAAAGAGCCCATTACTGAGATTCAGATTCATAACATCTGAAGTTGACATGCATTCGACCAGTGTTTTTCAACCAGCGTGCCGGTTGCCAGGATACCTAGTCGAGTGTGCCACTGGAAACTACCCAAATAAAGCTTTGCAAAAAGCATGCTATTCTTAAGATTTTTTGATTTCTTCCAGGGATCAGCCAAGTAGCTTTAACATTTTTTTGCTATTAGTAGGTGACAGCAGATACATATGTTTCTTTTTATATACTAATTTATCAGATCATGAGGTATGTTAGTTATTATATATACGTTATGTTGTTTTGTATTGATGAAACTGTTTAAGATTGCCCTGCAAAAGGTTGAAAACATCAAATAAGGTAAGAATCTTGCACATAAGTTTGCTCATTGAATACAATTAATTATATACGGTTTTATTCCCTTGGCAGATCATTTTTTGCTCATTTTAAGCTGTATTTTTGTATTGCTTTTTAGAAAACGAGCTAGAAATGTAGTAACACTTGAAAGACAGTTAAACATATTGTCAAACCGAAAACTACAGTATATTTACGGATTTTTAACCAAAGTAACAGTGACCACAAATGATAAGTCATGTCATATTTATTTATACAGCCCTTAATCACAAAAACTTTATGCTGTAAATTTAGACAACATTATAATTTAATATTTAAAAGAAGAATATAAACTGCTGCTGAGTATTTGTTTCTAAATATTTCAATAGACATGTGTGCCTAGAGTATTTTTAATGAAAAAAAGTGTACCTTGGCTGAAAAAATTCAAAAATGTTGTCTTTGTTCACCAACATTCTTTCTAGTTACACAAAAATGAGCAAACCTTTAAACCATAATGCTCTTCCCACAACAAAATGTGTCAATCATTCACAGTGTTATTTTTTACGCTTTTCTCGTGTTGGTCAAGTCATGTTTATTTGTATAGCCCTTAATCACAAAGAGTCTCAAAGGGCTGCACAGACCACAGATTATTGCAAACCACAGACTATTATGACACCATCCCCTGATCTAAAACCTACAGGAGGGCAAATACTACACATATATTGTCAACATAAAATATAGGTTGTATAGAAAGTGTGTTTTAAGTTTGGATTTAAACATTTCCACTGAGGTTGCAGATTGAATCTCAGGGGGAAGAGCTTTCCACAGCACCGGGGCCCGAAAGGAGAACGCTCTCGAACCTGCGGATCTCTTCTTGGTTCTTGGTTCTTCACTAGTAGACCAGCATTTTCAGAGCGAAGGCTCTGGACCGGAACATAGGGCGAAATTAAGTCTGAGAGATATGAGGGAGCAAGTCCATGCATTATTTTGTATACTACCAACAGAACCTTAGAATCACATCTTAAGCTAACAGGGAGTTTTATTTTCACTCAGACAACTTTATTTTAATGCAAATTTCTTTATGACCGCCCTACTGTAGGAGCTGCATCTGAGGGTGAATCGATGGCGATTACAACATCTTTCATGGTACCCAAGAAAGAAATAACCATGGTACCAGACATGGGCAAGTGGAAGCGCTCTCAGGTAAGTCACCTGTTGATGGACATGGATAACTAAATAGACTTAACTTTCATTAACAAAAAAATATTCAAAAGTCAGAATAAAAATATATAAATCAAATACAATATTAAAAAAACACTATAGATCAAAGTAAACCTCAAACAACAGGACTAATCCTGTGGACCAAATAAATGTACTTGAGCATTTTGCACCATGATAGATATTGTCAATTTTATGATTTAATACTTAAAAAATGTATTTAGAAAAAAGTCGATGTTATTCATTGATACAATGAGACCTATTGAATAGATTTATAAACTCATATGTAAACGATGGAAGAGAAAGTGCTGAAATCGTATCTGACAGGTGGGACAGCAAACAGAAACAGAAAACAAACAGATGAGGGATCCTCTACCATCGCAGAAAATGTCTTACCTTACTGCTGGAAAATGTTGTATAATTATTGTTATCCCAAATAAAATATAAATAATGATCCTTAAAATGGGCAAAATAGTATGATATTGCAGGTAGCAAAAGCATGTTTTACATTTTAAGAAATGTTTTTAAGATGAGAAAAAAATCAATAAAACTATATTGTCTGCCATTTGAAACAATGTTGCTAATTTTGAGTTTTTCTTTTTTTATTTGCCAAAACAACATGTAAAAAATGGTCACAATTACAAGTTTCAATAAGGGTAACATAACAATAATAGTTATATCAATATTTAGTAAATCCTCTTTTAAAGAAATGACTGCCCCTAAACGCTTTCTTTAGCTTCCAGCAAGGGTCAAGATTCTGCTTAAAGGTATTTTTGACCATTTTAAACATTCTTGAAAATTATCAGGGGGTACCCAAGCTTTTTCATACGACTTTATGCACAGTATAATCCGGACAATGAGAATCTACTTTTTTCCTAAATTTTAAAACATTATTTTTGCATAATGATTCGACCAATTTATGTATTAAGTAGGACATCATCTAAACGGAATATATATCATTGACAATTGCTTGTACTTTAAAGAAGGCACATGCCTGCAAATGTATGCAGAAACAAGGGCATACAATTTGATTGAAATCTGGAGGCCTGTGACCTACAACTTTGTCTTTTAGTTGACTGGAACAGGTCTTGAGAAGCATTTTTAAATTGCCAAATTCGCCTTTTCCAAATAGAGTGCCACAAACAAATTGACCACCCTAAAGTGCCCTAACTACACAAATATACCTCAACCTGACCTTTTTAACAACACACCCTCTAGTGCTGTGTTACTGGCACTGTTTGGGGAAAAAAGTAAGTATGTGACTAAAACTTTGTCTCAACTATTATATCATTCTATCATTTGTGCTTCTAGTCTGATCACGTTTTTTCAACGCAAAAGTAATAGGCACGACTTAGAATCAAGTGTCACCTTATAGGTTTCTATGGTAGTTAATTCACTTATTTTTAAAGAGTTACATTTACTAGATTATAAAACTTAGTAGCCTTCAGATGTTTCTCATTTAGATTGTGTTCATTGTCGGATTTTACGATATTTGGTGTATTCCAAAAAACAACAAACAAATTTGCCATAGGGTTGTCATATAAGATGTATTTTACGTATGTTTAGGCTGGCTTTGTTTTAAACTGGATGTCAAATCTCAAAGTTAGTAGGTTCACTCACGAGTAAGCAAAAGCAGCATTAGCGTGTAGTGATTTCACAAAAATAAAGCGGGGAAAATAACTGTAAATGCAATTCCTTGTCAAAATGACACTGCTTTTCACAACTAAGGTTGTGTATTTTCTTTTGAGTGAACTGAAAAATCCTTCAAATTTTGAACAAAAAAAAACTGACAACAATGACATTTTTGCTATTCTGTTGCAATCAATTTTGGCAGCCATTTGGCTGACTGCATATTTAATGTGTATTGTATCATTTTTTACAGGCTTATGTGGACTACATGGGATTCATTCTGACTCTTAATGAAAGTGTGAAAGGAAAGAAGCTAACATGTGATTACAAGGTTTCAGAGGTATTCTGTCTCCTTTTAAATCCCCAAATAGTTTTTATTTGATGTTTGATTGCATTTTTAGTGATGACTATTATGGATTAAGGATGTTTTGATATCAGAAGTATTGTGGTATCACATTACTCTACACAATTTTGTCATTGACCACATTTGTTAAAAAGCACGTGTTGTGTTGCATTTGCATAATTTCGTAACATAATTTTATTTTTACATTTTTTGGCCGCTTATGTGTAAAACCCTCTAATCGCCAGCAGAAGTGAAATAACTTTCTTTATGTAGCATAAAAAGTGAAATTTTGGGGCATATTATTTTGCGCATTTTTCCTTAAGATGTATTAGGTTATATAGATTGAACTTGACTTAATTGTCTCATATCATCAGTCATTGGTGTGTTTTTTGTTTATTTTATTACAGACAGTGGAGAAATTACTCAATCTTTTAAGGACTCTTGACAGATGGATAAATGAGACCCCACCTGTTGACCAGCCATCCCGCTTTGGTAATAAAGCCTTCAGAACCTGGTTTGCTCAATTAGACCAGGTTAGTCTCACATTCTGCTCTCCTTACATTTGATACTATAATAATACTCATATAAATGACTTGTCATAGGACTAATTACATTTGTAAGTTTCCGTTTATGAGAAGTACACAGTAAATGTATAATCAGCCACTTTGAATATAAAATGTGTTGTATTCTGGCAACATGGGACATAATGAGACTAAAAGACTAAAGCGAGGCATTTGTCTTCAGAAATGTTTGGCACCTTTCAACAAAACAGTTACAGTTACTAGTTATTTCATTTGAAAATTAATTCGGTTAAATATTTTTGCATTTTTGAGAGCTTGCAAACACTCAGCCGAGACACTCTATATCCATTTTGTCTCTGAGCTTCAAACTACTCAAAGATATTATCCATTTCTGGGTACTATCAAAGAATTTTTCTTTTTTCTCCACGTATTGCGTATTGCAAAAGATATTTTTGCAAATAAATCGACCAAAATTCAGCACACAGTTACTGTAAAGATTGTGCTCACGTTTGCCTTATTTATTTTGTGTTTGTGGTTCCTGTATAAGTCATGCCCCATCCCCACGCGCTGCCTCCCTTTGCTACTGGTGACACATAACCAAATATGTGCATATAAGCCCCCCCCTTTGATTTCAGTATTTTATTTTATGGTTTTCAATTTGGCAAAGATGTGAGAACATACGGAAGGGAAAATATCTCCATGAGGAGAAATTCAGCATCCTCATACTCTGTGCTTTAGACAGTTCCTTAACTGTATTCAATTGTACTTTTTAGGTCAATCTAAACAAGCCTACCCTTCAAATAGTGTTGCTGGCAGATCGAGGGCTGTTAGTGACAACATGAGTGATGCAGTGGTATTGGGCAATCAGAGGACACTGTAATTCAGGATCTGCATTCAATAAGTGGCAACGTAATGCAGTAACGCACCAAGTAGTAATCACAGTGGAGTTACAAAATTTGATTGAGAATGCGTTAGAGTGCTCGATGCTGAGAAAAGTGAGTTCCAGGTAAACGTTAGTCCTAACACTGGTCTTCACACACAACGGAAAACCCAACTCTTAGGAAAGTTTAAACATTGGCATCTTACGCTCTTGCTATTTTACATTTATCCATTATCCAATATATTCCAGCCATACATTTTAAGGAATTGAAGATATTTCTGTCTCCAATAAACCTCTTGTTTACATCTTTTTGCAGTTAACATTAGAACAGATTTTTATTTCAAAGTCAAAAATAATGGCTGATTTTAACTTGAATAAGAGGTTGCAAAATGCTTAAACAGGCTTGGCAAGTTAGGAAAATTAATTCAATAGAAAATTTAGTGAGTGGTTTAAAAAGTAACCACCTGTGTAGAACAGAAACATCAGTAAATGAGTTAACAAAGCCATCAATTTAGGATGAGAGCTTTAAAATCTTTAGAGTCTTGGGAAAATCTGGTTTAAAAGAGTCACCCATCCAATCAATGAAAGATGTCCAGTATATTTTATAGGTACTGAAAGAAATGTTGCTGTCGGTAGGAAGCAGAAGCCCTGGTTTCAGCAGTGCTACCTGCTGACAAACAGGCCGCAGCCCCAGAGATAGCTGTCTACTTGAAAGAGTCTGTGGGGAACTCCACCAGGATAGACTATGGAACAGGTATTATCTTTTGTTATTCAATTCATTTTTGGGAAGCTGCACTGTTTTTCCGAGGCAAAAGCCATTGTAAAATTAAGACATCAGCAATTTTGTGTAAACTTTGCTTGTTTAAACTAAAAGAAATAAGGCTGATTTAACTGCTTTGTTTGGTTCATTCATTGTGCCTGGATACTATTTTCTTCTTATTCCCAAATTACCCAATGGGTACCTTTTACATGCAAGCAATATTAAAATTGAAATGGGTATTCCAGTTATCTAAAGCCATGTAAATGCATACAGAAGTCGGATTGTAGTCTTAGGGATTACTTGTGCATGTAAACACATAAACATTTAAATGGAGTGATCGCATTCCAGCACATTTTGTTTTTGTTTTGGGGAAATCATTTAATAAGTGAAAAAATACATACAGTGAACAGAGCTGAGGGCGTTGAAGACTCCTGCAATTGTCCCATCGTTGAACACACGCATTGTTTTGGTTTTATTATCAAATGTTTTCACCTGCAGGGTGCTTGTCACACCTTTTGTCATTTCGATGACTTGATTATGCCTTTGTAGTCATTCAATTTCTGAGGATCCTTCACAGTTTCGCCAGATGTATATTTACTGGTCTTTACTAATCTTTCTTTTTTTTTGTGCCATGTTCCCTCTCATTGATTTAACCACAAACTCCATATTCCGAACCAGAAGTAATCACAGAGAAGGAGAGATACACATGCGCATGCAAAATATCGCGTGATTTATGAGATTCTGTAAACAATGGCTAGAGAAAATTGCATTTCGTTATTCAAAATATTTTTAGGTTTGCTCATCACTTGCCTAGGATGCCACATTGGCCTTGCCTATAAATAGAAAAGTGTCACGTAAAATAAATTTTATTTAATATCGAGCTAATGCTGTTTTAAAGTCTGTTCTTTTTTACTGTTCCTCATATTATATCTGTTAAGAATGTCTAAATCCACCAATGAAAATACATTTGGTTTGACAATTAAAACTTCATGTAGTCACTGATTTTGGGCAGTGTAATCCAAAAAGAATCAATTAAAAAGGGTTTTTGGATTTTTGATGTAAGATCCTCTCTGAATTTCAGCATAATCCAGCACAAAGTGTATCACAGTGTGGCGCCAAAGCGCCACTTTTCATCAACGACGGTCTTTCCTGCCATCGCTTGGCCTTTTTATGGTGTATCAGTATGAGCACAGAAACTGAACAGATAACGGGGTAGATGAATGAATGCATATAAAGAGCAGGGTTTTGAGGGTTATTTCAAAAATGTAATTCGATACAGTTACTAGTCACCTGTTGAAAAATGTAATCTGTAACGTAATGCGAAAACCCTAATAATGCAGTAATGTAACTTGATTACTTTCGATTACTTTTGGATTACTCTTCATACCAAATATGCAACAAAAAAGAGAAGAAAAAACAAACATAATAATAATACAATTAACAAATTTTGTTTGAGAAAAATTAACAAGGTAGCCTTGAAAAATAATTAGAGGAAACCAAGTTCAGGTAGTTGCTTAAATTTACCCAAATAGTATAGTTGTTTTAAGCAAAAATAAAACTTTCTCTTTCACATCGCTGACAAGATACACTGTGTTTTAGTTTACCGTATTTTCCGCACGATAAGGCGCACCGGGCTATAGGGCGCACCCCGAAAAAATAGTTTTTCGTCATATTTTTGACATACATAAGGCGCACCGGATTATAAGGCGCTACAATGGGAACGTCGACAAAACAGTCAGATAGTTCAGTCAAACTTATTACCCCCTTAACATTCCGAAAGCTTGCAAAGAAGCAAATACGTAAACAGATGCGGATGCGGTGTCCGTACGATGTCACTCAAATGCATCGTTCCAAACATGACTCGGAAGGTTAAACTCTTGGGATTCAAGAAATGCCAACCATTCCTTAGTTTCTATTATCTTTTTCGCACGCAACTTTACTGTGCATATGACAATAAACACTTGGAATTGAGTTTAATTTAAAGATAGACACTCCATTCCATCCATTATCTGCACCGCTTATCACAGAAACATCGAGTTCAGTCTGAAACAAGATACAGGGAAATATATATAGCCGGAGTAGCTCACCGAAGTCGTTGTGTTCATAATAATGTCCAGCCAATGTCCTCTTATATACGTGAGTGTAGTAAATCCAGGAGAATAAAATATTTACAAATACAGTATAGTAAAAAATGCTTTCTGTATGCCGTCAACCACGTGCTATACACATTCATCTTTTTTGGCCAATTGCAGGCTTTGTTTTGCCGTCTAAGCCAATGCCAGCCTGTAAATGATAAAAAGGATCCGCCCCTTGACCTCAGAATAACTTTAGACAATAGTAATCGATTCAACTGATGATTTACACATCTTTTTTGGCCAATTGCAGGCTTTGTTTTGCCGTTTAAGCCAATGCCAGCCTGTAAATGATAAAAAGGATCCGCCCCTTGACCTCCGAATAACTCTAGCCAAAGGTGATCGATTCAAATGATGATTTACAAATCTTTTTTGGCCAATTGCAGGCTTTGTTTTGCCGTTTAAGCCAATGCCAGCCTGTAAATGATAAAAAGGATCCGCCCCTTGACCTCCGAATAACTCTAGCCAAAGGTGATCGATTCAAATGATGATTGACACATTGGTTAGCCAATGAAACGCCGGTAAATAAATCCTAGCATTCACCGCGGACTACTTGGCGTTCGGGGGAAAATCTAGTCGGCAAGTTAGTTGGAAGACTTTGCAACTTAATGTTGATCCATAAATAAGGCGCACTGTATTATAAGGCGCATGGTCAGCTTTTGAAAAAAATAAAGGCTTTTAGGTGCGCCTTATAGTGCGGAAAATACGGTACATTAAGAAGAACCCTATATTGTTTTAAACACACAAAGTGTTTACTTTCCAACAAACTCTGATGACTTATGTCCAAGTTCAAGTATTACTTGTTTGATGCTAAACCGCTTAATAATAATAATGAGATTTATTAGGCTAAGCAAAAAAATCTCACAAGATAACAATACAGTGATTGTTTATCGTTTTCGAACACCAATTAACGGCAAAATACAAAAAGAAGACAATCATATTGACCAACTGTTCCTAATGCATCGCGAGCGCGCATCTGTGCTGCCCTCACTAAACTGCAGGCTCATGCCATTTAAACAAAATGAATGCCATATTAAAGGAGAAATGCAGTGCAGTTTCCGCAAGATATACAGACATTACTACAATACTTGCACCGCTTCTCTGTCTCTCAATTATTTGTGATTGAAATTGTGATAGACACAATTAGAATATCGGCTTATTATGTGAATTTAAATATAGTTAGAAATACAATTATGATACTGCAATGTAATCCTTATTTTACATAAATGTAATTTGATTACCTCTTTTTTCTGTAATTGTAACGGAATACAAGATTTATTTTTTGCGCTCATTACGTGACACCCTTACATGTATTATGTTACTCCCCAAACCTGATTAGGAAGTACACTATTCATCTCCATTGTTTTTTAAGAAAATAAAATGCAAATTACTTATTGTCCTGTTATTTTATCCAACTGTAATTTTTCAAACTTTTTTTATGGTTCACAAAGAGCAAAATAAGCTTTATTGCATTTATATAATAATAATAATAATAATTTCGTTGTATTGTCATTCTGTGTAACAATGTACACAGAACGAAATGTCGATTACACCTGACCCGTTGTAGCAAGCCGATATCTTATTCAAGTAATTAAAGTGGAATTTTGGCAAATTTTAGGTTATCCGTTCCAAACATTATAACTATTTACATAACTATTAACTAATGGATGAATTGAATTGAAGTCTGTCTCAAAAGCATAATATCTTATCTGACTGAGTCAAACTGCAAATACATCGTTTCTGTTGACATTTTGCCTCATGTTCTTCCTCTACAGGGCACGAAGCTGCCTTTGCAGCATTCCTCTGCTGTCTCTGCAAGGTTGGGGCTCTTAAAGTAGATGATCAGCTGGCTATTGTTTTTGAAGTTTTTAACAAGTAAGTAGTTACTGTGAATTTGTATTTAACCCAAGAAAACACACACCAGTGCTTCCAATTGTTAATCTGAAAAAAAGAAAAAATAATAACTCTCTACTGGCAGAAAATGTTGTCCGCTTCAAATATGAGTTATGTTCTTTTAGGGTTTCAACTTTATTTTATAATTAAAATAAGAAAAAATAACTAACCAAATTGTTAATTATTTGGGTAAAATAAGAAAAAAATTCCTTAAAACTAGTTGCATTGTCTGATGAAGTTCCCAGATACTTTGCTCATCTCATCTCATTAGCTGCACCGCTTGTCCTCAGTAGGGTCACGGGGGTGCTGGAGCCCATCCCAGCAATCATCGGGCAGTGGGCAGGGGACACCCTGAACTGGTTGCCAGCCAATCGCAGGGCACAGAGGGACAGACAACTCACTCGCTCATTCACACCTTGGGACAATTTGGACCGGCCAATCCACCTGAAATGCATGTCTTTGGAATGTGGGAGGAAACCGGAGTGCTCGGAAGAAACCCACGCAAGCACGGGGAGAACATACAAACTCCGCACAGTAAGTTCGGTAGCTGGATTTGAACCCACACAGGAGGTTCCCAAGACCTTAGAACTGTGCCGCACACGCGTTGACCACTGCGCTGCCGTGCTGCCCTACTTTGGTCATTTTATGTCATATTTTTCTTAATTTTTTATACTTTATTATACTCTATTTTTATTTCTTTATTGCAATTCAATTATTTATATGTAATTATATTTTTACTTCAGTCCAAAAAGGAAAAAGAAAAAGTCTCTAAAATAAGCAAGACTTTCTATTATGGCCGATTGCCTCCTGTTTGGCCCTATGACTGGCAGGCAACCAGTTCAGAGTGTCTCCTGCCCACTGTCCGAAGACAGCTGCGATGGGCTCCAGCACCCCCCACGACCCTACTGAGGATAAGCGGTGCAGATAATGGATGTATAGGCCTCCTGTTTGGTCATTTAAATTATTAATTTTTCTTGTAAAAATACATCACCTTCATCAAATCAAATTAATTTTTTTTGTAAAGCACTTTTTAGGCAAAAAATTGCATTCAGCATACAACAAGTCAGTAAAATCCCCGCTCCCCTCCTATCGACAACCCAAAAAACATTCACAGATACCATACTCGGATAGAAATAATGGTTGAAATACAATAAAATTGAATAAGTAGTAATAGAGCAATTGAACCACATCATACCAATGTGGTACCTCCAAATGAGGAAACACTGAAATATTAAAATACAAATTTAAAAAATGCAAAACAAAACATTAAATTATGAAATAAAAAAGTAAGGAATGATACAGTAAAAGATTAGAAGTTAAATAGATCAAAACTAGATAAAAATGATAAATAAAAATCCATATTAAAAAAGTGGGTCTTGAGCCTCCTCTTAAAAATATCAAGGGTCCCTGCAGACCTGATGTCCTCCAGCAGACTGTTCCTTAGGTGAGTACCAAATTGGCTGAATGCTGCTTCACCATAGGTTTTGGTCCTCACCCTGGGAGCAGTGAACAAGCTGTTGCCAGAGGATTTTAGGGACTGCGAGGGCCGCTATATTGAAAGCAAATCAGCCACTGCAACGGTTTTAAAACTGATGTAATGTGATCCCTCCCCTTACGCACCAGTGCTGGTGAGTTTTATAATAGCTGCAAATGAGCAATACTGTTTTAGGGCAGACCAGAGAGCAGGGCATTACATTAATCTAAACAAAAACATATAAAAGCATGCATCAGTACCTCCGTGTTTGCTTGAAAAAGAAATGGGCGGACTCTGTCTATATTCTTGAGATTATAAAAGCCCCTTTTTGATATGTGGAATAAAATTTAACTGAGTCGAAAATAACAACCCAAATCTTGGTCCATGTAGTTAGATTATCCCCAATTTCACATAACTTGGCTAATTTATGTTCTATTTGTTATTTTGTTGAAAAAAGGGTTAAAACATGGCAAACGTTTAAAATAGAATGAAAATACTTAAAATGACCAATATCTTCCGCCAACAATATGCAATATGTTTATAAGTGTGGTAGGAGAAAATAATCAAAACCAAAATGGTTTCCTGTTGTGAAGTATTATTATTTTATCTTATCAAAAAATTCCGTATTTTCTGGACTATACAATGCACCAGATTATAAGGTCCACCGTCAAAAAAGGGTATTTTGTGAAATATTTTTTCATATGAAATTAAAAGTACTGTGTTAGCTAAGGTTGCATCAAAATAATATTATTAAATAATGGAAACTTTATAGAACTATAATTTTGAAATCTTGTTTCCCCACTTACCCTATTTTCCGCACTATAAGGCGCACCTAAAAGCCTTTATTTTTTTCAAAAGCTGACCATGCTCCTTATAAAACAGTGCGCCTTATTTATGGATCAATATTAAGTCCCAAAGTCTTGCAACTAATGCAGCAGCCGCCGACTAGATTTTCCCCTGAACGCAAAGTAGTCCGCGGTGAATGCTGGGATTTATTTACCGGCGTTTCATTGGCTAACCAATGTGTCAATCATCATTTGAATCGATCACTATTGGCTAAAGTTATTCGGAGGTAAAGGGGGCGGATCCTTTTTAATCATTTACAGGCTCGCATAGGCTAAAGGGGCAAAACAAAGCCTGCAATTGGCCGAAAAAGATGTGTCAATCATCAGTTGAATCGATCACTATTGGCTAAATTTATTCAGAGGTAAAGGGGGCGGATCCTTTTTATCATTTACAGACTCGCATAGGCTAAAGGGGCAAAACAAAGCCTGCAATTGGCCGAAAAAGATGTGTCAATCATCAGTTGAATCGATCACTATTGGCTAAAGTTATTCGGAGGTAAAGGAGGCGGATCCTTTTTATCATTTACAGGCTGGCATAGGCTAAAGGGGCAAAACAAAGCCTGCAAATGGCCGAAAAAGATGAATGTGAATAGCATGTTGGGTTGACGGCATAGAGAAAACAGTTACAGCACATTATTATTGAACACAACGACTTCAGTGAGCTACTCCGGCTATATATATTTCCCTGTATCTTGTTTCAGACTGAACTCGATGTTTCTGTGATAAGCGGTGCAGATAATAGATGGAATGAAGTGTCTATTTTTAAATTAAACTCAATTCCAAGTGTTTATTGTCATATGCACAGTAAAGTTGCGTGCGAGAAAGAAAATAGAAACTAAGGAATGGTTGGCATTTCTTGAATCCCAAGAGTTTAACCTTCCGAGTCATGTTTGGAACGATGCATTTGAGTGACATCGTACGGACACCGCATCCGCATCTGTTTACGTATTTGCTTCTTTGCAAGCTTTCGGAATGTTAAGGGGGTAATAAGTTTGACTGAACTATCTGACTGTTTTGTCGACGTTCCCATTGTAGCGCCTTATGATCCGGTGCGTCTTATGTATGTCAAATATAGGACCGAAAACTATCTTTTCGGGATGCGCCCTATAGCCCGGTGCGCCTTATTGTGCGAAAAATACGGTAGATTCACTCATAAATGTTCAGGGGATGTCCTGAACTGGTTGCCAGCCAGTCGCAGGGCACACAGAGACAGACAACTCCCTCGCTCATTCACACCTAGGGACAATTTGGACCTGCCAATCAACCTAATATGCATGTTTTTGGAATGTAGGAAGAAACCGGAGTGCCCGGAGGAAACCCACGCAAGCACGGGCAAAACATGCAAACTCCAAACAGGAGGTTCTATCCAATCTCATGACCTCAGAACTGTGCCACAGACGCGCTAACCTTTCAGCCGCCGTGCCCCCCTGCATTTCATTTTAATCATTCTAATTTTATTGACCATATTTTCTGGCCTATATGGCGCACCGGATTATAAAACACACCTGTACTTATCTGACAATTTAATGGTTTTAAGGTGAGCATTATAGTCCGGAAATACTATTATAATGAGATAATTGAAGAGTTTTTTATATTTTGTTTTAAATGGGGAAAATTGATTTCAAGTCCAACACATTTTCCTGTTCTTCCCCATTTCTTTACTTCAAATTATTTCCAAATTAAATATGTGTTTTTTTTCCCCAGATATCTCGCAGTGATGCGGAAACTTCAGAGGACCTACAGGATGGAACCAGCTGGAAGCCAAGGTGTATGGGGTCTCGATGACTTCCAGTTTCTACCTTTCATTTGGGGTAGCTCACAATTTATAGGTACTAAGATTTTCAAATTTTCTACAAATTTCCACAAAATACTTTATGTATATAATCTAATTGACAACCAAAAGTACTCAGGGTTTTTTGTTTGTATTATATCTCTGTTAATTGAACATATTGTCGCTTTTTTTTTTTTACTTTTTGCCTCAATGGAATTACATTGTAAACATTTTCATATCGGCGAAATAGTAAAACAGTGCTACAAAATACTTCAAATCTTCCTTAGTTTATTTTCAGATAGATGCTACTAGTGATGTACCAGAATGAAGATTTGTTGCCAAAAATGAAAATCTTGTGAAAAAAGAAATTAGATACTTATATTACACTGATACAAAATAAGGAAAACTGTTGAGGGATTGAAATTGCAAATACCAAAATCAAATTCATTGTATTTTGAATAAAGTGACTGGTTGTAATAAAAAATAAAAAGCTTCTAGCTGCTACACTGCACAATCCCACTCTCGCCTTTGTTGTTTATATTTTTAAGGTATTTGAGCTTTTAATAGACAGGAGAGTGAAAAGTGGCCAGAAACAAGAGGAGGGGACTGATGGTGTAGCAAATGAGTCACATTTGCATATTTGCCAAAATAAAATAACAGTAAAATAATAGAGATGTGCGATGTGTGCATAGCTCCTCCCACCCCTACTGCTCACTCAATCAAATTGCTCTGTGTGCTCGGCTGGTGTTTCTAGCTGTTTTTCTGTGGGTTTTCATTTTAAAGTTTCTCAACAGCAAACCTAAATTATTTAATAAGCTACCATAAAAGGTATTCCTTAGCGACTTACTGACAAAACTGCAGGGATGTGATTTTTCCGCTAATTCGCGGAATTCCGCTTTTTTTATCTCCAAAAATAAAATTTTAAGATTTCCGATTTTTTAATTGGTAAAAAAACCGATTTCGTCTCTACAGCATTCCATTTTAGTGTTTCCGTAACTGAAATGAAACGTACTTGCGATTGGTTGAAGTCTCCGTGTTGACCAATAAACGCGCTTCTTATAAAGGCGTAGGAGTATGCCATTGTTCATTTCTCACACGTTTTTGCCGAGTGTTTAAAGAAAGATGTCCGAGATCGAACGCAGAGATGCTCCGCGAGGTAAAGAAATTGATAAGATCGTAAAAAACAAGTTTCGATCGGACTGGTTGGAGAAGGAATTATCTACAAATGTTGGAAAGAAGACTGTGACGAATTTGTTCAGTGACTTTATTCGAAAAATCGATCGTGCCGGGAAAGCGCTTTGCATTTGATGCCATGATACCATTGTCTATGGTGGGAGAGGTTTCAAAGCTCTTGAAAGTCACGCAAAGAGCAAAAAACACGTGAAAGAACTCCAGTCAAGAACAACAAATTATTCCATCGCTGGTAGTTTCGGTGCCCAAACGAAAACTCCAAAACTTTAAGGCCTCCATCCGTTATTGACACCACAAACGGAAGCGGTAATAGAGAGACGTGATCCACCCCAAAAACCTGTACCAGTTGCTGATAGAGTCGTGAATTTTGAGGTAGGTGGTAAACTTTTCAAATTTATTTGACAGTTTTCCCCTTTTTTTCAAAAATACTATAACGTAATAAAAATGGCCATAAATATTTAACAATTACAATAATAGATTTTCATGTGTACATTACACCAACACTTTACTGTAGGGCCTATACTTATTGTACTTTCATTTATAGATAACATCTTCTGCTATAACAAAGACATTTGTGGTATGTTCTAATATGAGTTACTTTTCATTTGGTCATGATACAAGTATTTCCTCATGAAATTTGAACTCTTCAACATGATTTATGTGTTAACTTAGTAATCACATGAGTTAGATATGATGATATTCTCAGTGATAGTTTTTAAAAGCAAAGGCAGTCCAATGTTTTTTAATGTGACTGATTTTGAGTTGACTTAAACTGTAATTTTATATGGGATAGTTCAAAATACATTGAAAATTGATGCTGTTGTTTTGTCTATTTCTTTGTCATCTGAGTGCATTGAAAGTACTTAAAAAAACATAAAACCCATGAGCTCCGGGGGGCTTCGGCCCACTTGTCCCCCCACCAGGACACTGCCCTGGACCTAGCTGGGTGCCCGCGGCCCCCAGACCCCGCCTAATTTTCAGATAATTTCACTTTGGTCAAATCACATCCCTGAAACTGGCATCTGTTAATGTAACAACTTGACTGTAAACTCTAAGTGCTCTTTATATAGTGGACCGAACCGTTTCTCTCACTAGATATGCGCGCACAAGACTCAACTCCGCGTTTATCAGAATTGAAACGCTATAGATGAGAGTATAACTTTATAATTGTATTTCTGAGCCATATGTGCTCATGAAAAAAGCCATATATGGCTCGCGAGCCATAGGGTCTGGACCCCTGGGCTAGAGGCTAACAAAAACGTGGGCAAACAAACAAGAGCTCCTGTTTTGAAGACATTCTCGATCTCCCTTTCAAGCGCAAAATGAAAAATATGCAGCTGCATCGTGCACCAACTCCTTCCTGAGTAAAAGTGGGCTTCATGAGGATTGCCTCACATTAGAAGTTACTTTATCACAAAAATTTTCTTTCAGATTGACCGCAGCTTTTCCAGTGCCCGTCTCTCAGCTTCTGTTGTCAGGCTGTCTATCACAAAAATGTTCTTTCAGAGTGACCGCAGCTTTTCCAGTGCCCGTCTCTCAGCTTCTGTTGTCAGGCTGTCCAGCTCTGTGCCCACAACAGAGCTCGCTTTCCTCACCAGTTTATTGAGACGAGAATATATATATATATATATATATATTATATATGTGTGTGTATAATGATTATATGAAACTTTGCTATCTTCTGTAGATCACCCAACCCTGGAACCTCGGCACTTTATTGATGAGAGGGTGGTAAATGAACATCAGCAAGACTACATGTTTCTGGAGTGCATCAAGTTCATAAATGAGGTGGGATGATTTACATTTCTTGCAAGCACACATGCATTTGCCCAAAAAAACACCATATACAGTAGTAGCATTCATAGTTTTCTAGAATATGTAAAATGAAGCATGCAGTGGTAATGCCAAAATTACATCTGGTAGTTGCTCAATATTATATTTAAAGGATATACAGATGCTCCCCTACTTACAAACATTCGAGTTAAGAAAAACGATAGATTTCGATCATTTTTTGGGGATGTCGAAAAATACTTGGACATTGCTGTAAGTTCGATTTATTTATTTTATTATTTTAATTTTAACTGTGCACCTTTTTCAGAGTAGAGGACAGTACTGTAGTGCTTCTTTCCGCTGCTACCGGCGTGTGGTGCTGTGAGAGCTCACTTAGCATCCACCCCGAAGAAGAAATCCGGCTTCCTCTTCCTAGTTTGTATGTAAGCATACAATACTGTACCTCCAGCGCTAAGAACTTTGACATTTTCATCGTTTAATGTCTCGTGCATCCATTCAATATGGTTAATGTAAAGAAGAGGCTAGCTGTTTCTTTTGAAATAAAAGTGGAATAAGAAAGCTTGATGCAGTTGAAAAAAATGTTTTGATCGCTTTTTTTCGGCCACATTCTACCACGGAGGAGGAATTTCTCTAACTCTTGGATCTTATCTTCCAAAAGTAAGTTAAACTTAACTTTATCTTTAAAGAGCATATTATTTTATTAAATGTTGATTTTTTTAGTACAAAATAATACAGGTTATACAAGCCTTAAACATACTTGTATAAGCCTTAAACATAGATTCCATACATGATAAAGCACTGAAGCAACTTACGAATGATCGTCCAGAATGTATCTCGTTTGTCAGTAGGGCACCGTCTGTAACAAAAATATGTAGTCTTCTAGTGATTAACTGAGTCACTCAAATATTCTTCCGTATCAGTAGGTAGCAGCAGATTTAATAATAATCTGCCTACAGTGTAAAATGAGTAAATGATATTGGCAACTGATTTAGCATTTGCAAGTCACACTGGGTATTTGTATATTGTATTATTTTTGCTTTATTATTGTTATGTTCTCAGCGAAGGGATGCTGCTGGAAATGTGAATTTCCCTTCGGGCATGAATAAAGTATCTATCTATCTATCTATCTATCTAGCTTGACGGATGATCCAATTTGAGCTAACATTCTCCGAAGAAATTTTGTTTTGACTTTTTCATGTAATTATTCTCATTCACTTAGTAGTGGATATAATTTTAAATTATAAAGATAATAGTTCTACTGGCAGATAAAATTGCTAATTTTTTGGTATATTAATTATTAATTAATCTTTTTAAAAGTTAAATAATTAGGGTGGAGGAAAATTAATAAAGACCATGGTTTCAGGCAGCCAACGGCAGATAACATTGTTAATTTTAATACCTTAACGTTCCAGCCGTTCGACTTTTGGTAAACAAATACCTGTCTGTACGATGTCACCAGTACTAAGATATTCAAGATATTTCATAATATACTCATCTTAGAAACTTCACGATTCGTCTGAAAAGAGATACCCGAAAACTATAGGGCCAAGGTAACTCACCATTACGTCCACTGGCCATCTTCATACACTTTAAATGTCCATGAAAATGGCTTCGTTAAATCAAGAAGTATTCAACGGTGTAAAATATTTCCTCCAAAACACACGATAGGTCCGACAGATAGATATCCACCTTAAAACATTTTTGCTTCATTGGACCTTCTTGAAATGTTTTTGTTTCGCTCCTAAACTCCCCTTTGAAAATAAAAAGACTCAGAAAATTATTCTCAATATGGTAGTCAGTCCTACCCTTTCGATTGACACCTTTCTTGGCCAATAGCAGGCTTTTATTTCACTGTCCACAGTTTACGTTAGCCTATACAGGCTTGCTTGATAAAACAGATATCGGCTCCAATATGTCAGAATATCTTCAGCCAGTAACCAAATCAAATGATGATTGACAGTGATTTTTCAACCAAAAGTGTGCCGTGAGAAATTATCCAATGTCACTTTTTAAAATTTAAAATGTTATAAAACATTTATGATTGATTTTCTGCAAATATTATGTCATTGTCAAGTGTCTGTGCTGTAAAAACAGGGGTTATTATAAATTATATTGTAATTAAACATACTGTTCAGTGTAATTATACATTTTTGGTGAGTGGTGTGCCGCGAGATTTTTCCAATGTAAAAAAACGTGCCTTGGCTAAAAAAAAGTTTGAAAAACACTGGGTTAGCCACTTAAATTTCTACCATAATATTATGCCATTTTCTGGCAGTGTATTTAAATCAGAGCCAGAAATAACTAGTGCAAGGCAATCCATGATTGATTTTTACGCACCTTTGGTGTTCATTTTACCTCTGAGGAGTGATGGGTCCCGGGGACTCGCATGCTCAAAAATCTATGGGTCCCAACAGAGATCTATAGGTCCCCATAATTTAGTGTTATCGGGGTTGAAATTGTAAATCGGCGACAAATATAAAATATAAATCGATATATTAATTCAGTTTTAATCAACAGAGTTTATTGGTAATACAAATAAGTTATCACTTCAAATTTTTCCGTTCACAATATTGTACATTATACAAAATAATATTGCTGAAATATTAATCTATATATTCATGCAGTTTTAATCATCACAGTTAATTGGTAATACAAAGCAAGTTATCACTTCTGATTTTGCAGTTCATATATTCTTCGTGGTTTATCAACATCCAATCCATTATCATCCTCCTCATAGCTTAACCAGGAATAGAATTTAGTCCATTTAGGCAGAAAAGTCCTTTTCTTACAAGGAGTATTCTTTTGTTTATTTTATTTCGTCAAATCATTCACTTCAACACACGTGTTTTCCTGCCTCCTCTATCTTCCGAAGAATTTCTCCGCTGTTTTTTCGTGCCGGAATTATTGCCGTTTTCTGCATTATGTTTCGACTTATTACTGACACTGAAGAAATAACCAATTTTGTGTTGATTTTCACCTTCCCTCGACGACAAGCACCACAATGACGTAATCTCGAAGCAACGAAATCTCGTTTGCCGAGATCGGCGTGCAGACGAAATCTTGAAACGCGAGACCAAAACAACAATGGCGAATCTGCCCGACGAAAAGTTTGGAGTGCGGTAAATCTTTGTAAAAAAAAAAAAAAATAAAAAAAAAAAAGTAAACGGGTAATAATGACAATTTTGTGTCAAAATGGTTGCGTCCCGGGGACACACGTTGATTTGCGCCCCTAGCAAAAATGATGCGTCTAGGACGCAGGGACGCATGCATACGAGAACACTGCACCTTATTTCGCACAAGTCTGCACTATTATCGATTTACTTCTGGAAAGAGAAGTCAAGTCATGTTTATTTTTATATCCAGTGTCTGAAACTCATGACAAAAAGTTACCAGACACCAAGGCAGACAACTCTGAAAAGTTGCCTGCCCAGCCATAAAGTTGCCTGCCCCATTTTTCACAACTTGAGACACAATAAGACAACTAATCGCAAAAAGAAACATTGTTGCAAAGTATTAAGGCTTGAGAATCAGATTATATAACAGAACAACACTTTAAAATTAAGTTTATTATAAATCTACTTATAAGATTCATTGTATGTATATGACATCGCTGTTTTCCATCTGCCATCAGTATGTGCTTGTATTTACTCATCTTCATTCATGCAAGTTTGCATTGCTTCGTCTGCTACAAGCCACTTGAACTCCTCTTTCTACAATGCTTTTAATGTACTTTTAGGTTTTGTAGATTTTGTTAGCTTCTTTTGAATATTTCTTCTAGCGCTGAGGTTTTGGCTCGATTCCTAACCACTTAACCATCCCTTAATCACAGGGAGTCTCAAAGGGCTGCACGGACCACAGATTATTGCAAACCACAGACTATTATTATACCATCCCCTGATCCAAAACTTGCACAAGGGCAAGGAAAAACTCAAAAACCTCAACATGAGGAAAATGAAGAAACCTTAAGAAGGGACCACACATTAGGTAATCACCCTTCCAGGATGACCAGGCTGCAATGGATGTCGCAATAACAAATAATACACAGATATTGTCAGCATGAAATATAGATCATTGATAAGCTATAGAATAGAAGTGTATTTTAAGCCTAGATTTGAACAGTTCCACTGAGGTTGCAGATCGAATCTTAGGGGGCAGAGCATTCCACAACACTGGGGCCCGAATGGAGAACGCTCTCGAACCTGAGGTTCTCTTCTTGGCTCTTGGGATCACTCGTAGACAAGCATTTTCAGAGCGAAGGCTCCAGACTAAAACAGGGGGAAATTAAATCTGAAAGATATGAGGGAGCAAGTCTATGCATGATTTTGTAGATAACCATAAAATCACATTTTAAGTTCACATGGAGCCAATGCAGGTTAGCTGAAATCTGGGTAATGTGATCAAACTTTCTTGTCTTTGGTAAAAGCCTCGCTGCAGCATTTTTGAAGGGCTCTTGATTTTGGACTTCTGGAGACTGGAGAGAACATGACAGTAATTGAGACGGGTGAATTATAATCTCTGCATCGGACTGGTACAGCATAGAGCGAATTTTAGCAATGTTGCGAGGATGGAAAAAAGCTGTCCTAGTAATATTTTTAACATGTGTTTGGAAGGACAGATTGGGGTCAAATGTGACAGCTACATTTTTGACTGAGTCAGTCTGGGTGATATTACATTTGTCAATATTCAGAGCAGTTTTTGAGAACAGGTCCACGGCATTTAGATGGACCAATAACTACCATTTCAGTCCTTTCAGAGTTAAGGCGCAAGAAGTTGAGTGACATCCATTCTTTTATTTTAGTGAGGCAGGCCTCCAAATTTACAGTTAAGTGGGGCAGATTTCTTCATCTGAAGATATGGGTTGAACGGAGTCAAACATTTGAATTTCAAAATGGCTAAAAAATTGGCCAAAGTAAAATTACAAATTTGCAAACGTTTTAGTGTAGTAAAGTAGTCGTCTCCAAATGGCCAGCTTTGTAAACACCTAAAATTACCCTTAAAAATATGTAAAATACAGTGTTCAGTTTTTCATATAGTGATCAATTTTAACAAGGTACCACAGACGGTTTCAAGGTATTGTCTCATCTGTTTTCCAGCTAAGAGGCCCATGCCACACTCATCTGCACCTGAGCCTGAAACACCCTGGATGTAATTTTCATTTAATAGCATGTGTTTGCCATTTGGATTTCGAATCTTAACTCTTGTCCCACTCACACTACATACTCTACATCATACTGTTTAGACTCGTGATATATCCACGTTCTATTCGTATTTTACTACTGTAACTTTTTGAATAAATAGTATGGATCTTAACGGTTTTGCAAACACATTGTAAGTATTAGATAAATATGAATACCGAGGAAAAAGGCCGAGTTTTATTCGAGGCAAGGCAGATGGAATATATTGGTAGTGTGCCAGAGCAGGAACTGTACGCTTTGTTTTTGTTTTGGGGAGGAAAGGGAAGGGAGTGAATTAGAAGGGAGGTGTGTTGGTGGAGCAAGCTACATCCTTTTCCTCCTTCTTCCTACTCCGACTTACTGCCTCCTTCCCTCGCTCTCCGTCCTGTGCAATTTATTCCGCCTTCCTCACAGTTTTGATGGGCTGCTGTTAGTGTTTCAAAGTGGCCTCCATGTGGTCTGTATGCTAACTGCTTCTCTTAGATTCCTCCCTACGTCATGAGGGATTTCCATAGTAAGTTTTCCAAATTTTTACTGTACATGTTTTTTTTTCTTCAATTATTTCCAGCTGTCAGGAGTATACACAAACATATAAGTGTAATATATATACATATACAGTCGTATGCAAAGGTTTGGGCACCCCTGATCATTTTCAAGATTTTCCTTTATAAATCATTAGTTGTTTCGATCAGTAATTTCAGTTAGATATATCATATAGCAGACAATCACAGTGATATCTGAGAAGTGAAATGAAGTTCATAAGATTGACAGAAAGTGCAATAATTACTTGAAGAAAAGTAGGCAGGTGCATAAATTTGGGCACCCTTGTTGTTTTATTGATTTGAATACCTTTAGCACTAATTATTGGAACACAACATTTGTTTGGTAAGCTCATTGACCCTTGACTTACATACACAGGTGAAGCCAATCATGAAAAAGGGTATTTAAGGGGGCCAATTGCAAGTTGTTCTCCTCTTTGCATCTTCTCTGAAGAATGACAACATGGGAGCCTCAGAACAACTGTCAAACGACCTGAAAACAAAGATTGTTCAACATCATAGTTTAGGCGAAGGATACAAAAAGCTAGCTCAGGGATTTCAGCAGTCGGTTTCCACTATGAAGAACATAGTTGTAAATGGAAGAACACAGGCACAGTTCTAGTTAAGGCCCGCAGTGGCAGGCCAAGAAAAATCTCAGACAAGCAGAGGCGAAGGATGGCTGAGAACAGTCAAACTCAACCCACGTACCAGCTCCAAAGACCCACAGCATGATCTTGCTGCAGATGGTGTCACGGCGCATCGTTCAACTATTCAGCTCACTTTGCACAAGGATAGCTGTATGGGAGAGTAATGCGGCAGAAGCCTTTTCTGCGCACATGCCACAAACAGTCGCTTGAGGTATGCTAAAGCACATTTGGACAAGCCAGCTTCATTTTGGAATAAGGTGTTGTGGACTGATGAAACTAAAATTGAGTTATTTGGACATAACAAGGGGTGGTATGCCTGCCGTAAGAAGAACACTGCATTCCAAGACAAACATTTGCTACCCACAGTAAAATTTGGTGGTTGTTCCGTATGGCCAGTGCAGGTACTGGCAATCTTGTTAAAGTTGAAGGTGGTACGGATTCCAGTCAGTGTCAGCAGATTCTTACGAACAATGTTCTAGTAGAAGAATTTACTTTTATTGTCATTCTTTGAAACAATGCACACAGAACGAAATGTCGATACACCTGACCCGTACAGTTAAACTGTAGCAGCAGCCAAACAGATTTTAGTCATTAGGTGAGCAAACCCCCCCAATTCCAACCCTTAATGCTGAGCGCCAAGCAGGGAGGCAATGAGTACCAATGTTGTAAGTCTTAGGTATGACTCGGCCGAGGCTTGAACCTCGTCCTACGCATCCTAGACGCATTATTTTTGCTGGGGACGCATAGTGTCAAATCAACGTGCGTCCTCGGGACACAACTTTTTTGACACAAAATTGTCATTATTACCCGGTTACTTTTTTTAAAAAAAAGATTTACCGCACTCCGATTTTTTTGTCAGGCAGATCCACCATTGTTGTTTTGGTATCGCGGTTCGAGTTCTCGTCTGCACGCAGATCTCGGAAAACAAGATCTCGTTGCTTCGAGATTACGTCATTGTTGTTGTGGTCGTTGTTGAGTGAAGGTTAAGTATGCATACCTGTCAACCTGTACGTTTTTGCCGTACAAAGTACGTTTATTATGCATTTTAAGAAGTGTACGATGTACAAGAAAATCTGTACGGAAAAAACGCAAATTTGGCAATCATGGGTACCATCCGGTAAACACCGACCATCACGAAAACTGCAAATCAATAAAGTCAGACGAGTTCGAGTTGTGTAGTAAAAGTCCGTCTCTTTTTAGAGAACCGGCTTTTTCGGCTCAACTCATTAAAGAGAGCCGGCTCTCAAACGGCTCACTTGCTTTGATGCATTATATTACGAATTATTATGTTGTATAAAGAAGTTAAGAAAAAAAGGAAGTATAAAAGGAGAAAATTAAAATAGACAGTTTTGTGGTTATCCCTTTAATCAGTATATTACCAACAATAGTTTAATGCAGAAAATGAATGAATAATTTGAATAAGAAAATGTATTATTCTAAAAATTATATTACTGATTAAGGGCTATACAAATAAAAATGACTTGACTTGACTATTTGCATGTATTTTTTCCTTCTACAGTGAACGTCCAAGCTACTAAACTTTTTTTTTTATAATAAACCTCATTCATGTCGAGCAACTCAGTGTCTCACAACAAAATGTTCATTAACAATATATATGATATAAGGAAACACATGTACAATATAACATGTTAAACTACATAAATAAACACGTTTAAAAAAAAAATGATTTTGTAAGGGAAAATACGACCGTTTGTAAGGGCATGGATCCGTGGAGGTTGACAGGCATCAGTATGCCTCCGAAAAAACAGTACAGTGGGACCTCGTTACTTCGCAGTTCGACGTTTGCGGGTTCAGAGCTTCGCAGGTCTAAAAAAAAATAATAATAGAATAAAATAATTTCAAAAAATAAATAAATTTAAAAAGCATTTTTGAAGGGGCGTCGCTACTTTGTGGTTCCACGTTCGTGGGTTCAGAGCTTCGCAGGTCTAAAAAATAATAATAATAATAGAATAAAATAATTTTTTAAAAACACATTTTCTAAGCATTTTTGAAGGGTCGTCGCTACTTCGTGGTTCCACGTTCGGGGTTTCAGAGCTTCGCAGGTCTAAAAAATAATAATAATAGAATAAAATAATTGAAAAAAACAAAAAACGTTTTGTTATTTGTTTTTTTTAGCCTTTTTGAAGAGGCCTCGCTACTTTGCAGCTTTTCACTTTTCGTGGATGGTTTTGGTCCCCATTAACCGGGTCTAAAAAAATAATGAAATTAAAAAAATATATTTGTATGTATATATATATATATATATATACATACAAATATATATATATATATATATATATATATATTCCGTAAATTCCGTACTATAGAGCACACCTGATTATAAGCCGCACCCCCCACTTTTTGAGTGATTTGCTACTTTTGTACTTATACAAGCCGCACCCTTGTATAAGCCGCGTGGGCCCCCACTTAAGCTTGCAGCTTGCGACACAGTCTCGAGTTTAACCCAGACCATAATATACATTCCACAATTGTAACATCATAGATAGTGCACAACCCCCGAATCACAGTTGACATCAAAAATAGTAAATGATACCCGTAATTATTGTATGCTGCAGACTTGTAAAGTCCAGGTCCCGTTGAAAGTAATCCAAGGAAACAAAATGTACATTTCCAAAGTTAAGGGTGGGAAAATATATATCCACTATTGTCCGCTGCGACAACAGACAGATCTACTGGTAACTCAGCTTTACCACATTTCCCATCAGTCCGCGTGTGCTCCGCCCCTTCGTTTTGATTCATCCGTAGAACACATGACAGAATAAATCTCTAAAATAAATACATTACAAAAATATACAGTTGCAAATACATATTATACATGGTTACACATATTTATAAAGACAGTACACCGAGAGAGTTTTCAAAGCTTTAATAATAATAATAATAATATAACTTTCATCCCAAACCGTGCCTTTGAAAGGTACCAACATGCTAGTAGGATCACGCTCGCTACATAGCAAACATGCCTGTGAAGATAAAGCATCGCGTAATTGAGAAGTTTACGGCAGGTCGTCTTCAACTTCCTCATAACTACAGCCATCAAGAGCATCTTCCTCCTTATCGGAACATATCTTGACTTTACAGAAAGTATATGCTTAGATTTAGAGGTTACAGTTTTTCTTGGTGCACATATTCTATTGGTTTCAATTTTACCTTCTTTACTCCAGCGCCACTGATGGCCGTCGGAAAAACTCCATAAATCAGCCGCTTCACTGAATAAGCTGCAGGGCTGAACATTTGGGAAAAAAGGAGCGGCTTATAGTCCGGAATTTACGGTATATATTTTTTTCTTTAAAGGGGCGCCGCTACTTCACGGATATTCACTTTTCGCGGGTGGTTTTGGTCCCCATTAACCGCGATAACCGAGGTCCAACTGTATTAGGTGAAAATCAACACAAAATTGGTAATTTCTTCAGTGTCAGTAATAATTCGAAACATAATGCAGAAAGTGATAACAACAGAAATAATTCCGGCACAAAAAAACGGCGGAGAAATTCTTTGGAAGATCGCAGAGCCAAGGAAAACACGTGTTGAAGCGAAAAAATGTGTTGAAGCGAACGATTCGACGAAAGAAAATAAACAAAACAATACTCCTAGCAAGAAAAGGACTTTTCTGCCAAAATGGACTCAATTATATTCCTGGTGATGCTATGAGGAGGATGATAATGGATTGGACCTTGAGAAGGTATTACAACTGTGGCGGGACAGCAAACCTCGAAGAACATATGAACTGAAAATTCTGAAGTGATAACTGCTTTGTATTACCAATTAACTGTGATGATTAAAAGTGCATGAAAATACAGACTAATATTTCAGCAATATTATTTTGTATAATGTACAATATTTTTGTGAACTGAAAACTCTTGAAGTGATAACTGATTTGTATTACCAATTAACTGTGATGATTAAAACTGAATGAAAATGTAGATTAATATAATTATACAAAATAATATTGTTTAAACAGTGTAAAATATTGTTGTGAACTGAAAAATCTTGAAGTGATAACTGATTTGTATTACCAATAAACTGTGATGATTAAAACTGAATGAAAATGTAGATTAATATAATTATACAAAATAATATTGTTTAAACAGTGTAAAATATTGTTGTGAACTGAAAAATCTTGAAGTGATAACTGATTTGTATTACCAATAAACTGTGATGATTAAAACTGAATGAATATATAGATTCATATTATATATTTGTCGCCGATTTACAATTTCAACCTCGGTAACACTAAATTTTGGGGACCCATAGATTTCTGTTGGGACCCCTATATATATATATATATATATATATATATATATCGATATCTATTAATATAGATATATATCAATATAGATTAATATACCACCTCATTTGATAGAATAATAGAATAAAATAATTTTTTTGCTGACATTTTGACAATTTTGCCAAATAACCCGGATACTGACTTGATTTGGCCGAGTTCATTCTTTAAGAGAAACTCTTGCTTACTCCACCCTTGTGCCTGAACTAGCCAGCCCCTATTTGCAACTAGGTCAACTGAAGTCACCAAAGTAGATCTGGAGCAGGAACACTCAATTCTACACTGTTCTGTCCTCTCTAAAAAAGTGCCACAAGGTGGCCTCAGAAAAAGCAATAATATTGTCATTAAATCTTCTAGTGCCAGACATTTTCTGAAAAAGGGATCTATCTACCAGTATGCATTCAATTTGAAATATTTCGTTCGATCTTTAAAGGCCTACACTTAATTGTGTACCACATCGAAGAGCGCATCACAACATCACTGAGCGATTGCACAAACAATAATTAAAGACTTAGTTTATTTCCAACAACAGTCTTATTTTATATGACAGGCCACAGATAAGAAACCAAGCAGAACTATTTTTATATGCTATTGTGAATTTTTGAGTGGATTGAGTTAAAGACAGAAAGTGTTTGTTTTTTCGCCAAAGCTCCAACTTTTCCATCAATATGTCCAACAAATACACACAAGTAGATTTAGGTCGGAAAAAATGTTCAAGTATGATCTGCCCGCATTTGGCAGATTTAACTTTATTTGAAAACAATCTCTTACTCTCACTCTACAAATGTCCTGTACTCTTCCATTTCTGTACTTCCATTTTAGCTACAAGTTCCTTTCTTCATAAAAACGGCATCACTACCAACTACGGGCTGGAGTTGGTCTGTACAGACTGCTTGGTTTTCAGAGCTGAGAGGGCCAAGGCATTGCTTTGCCTTATCAGTGGGTCAGCAATTTGCAGCACCAGAGCCACATGTGGCTCTTAGCGCCGTCCTAATGCTCCCTGGTGCTTTTTCAGGAATTATTAAAATGGAACAAAATGTGGGAAATTAAATGAATATTTTTTGCCATTTTGTACTATTCTGTAGAAGTCTTATACTAAACAAGCTTTCTTCGTGTTTTTCCAGAGCTTTAAAAAAACATTAGGAATACATAGAAAATGACTTACTGATGAATGAATCCCTTTTTGGTTTGAATTTAAGGATAGGTTTATATAAGGCTTTACATTTTTTTGTGGCTGTAGACATATTTGTGTATTTATTTAGTTATTTACTTTTTGGTCCGTTTTGGCTCTTTCAAAATTTTAGGTTGCTGTCCCCTGGCCTATTCCAATCCTAAAAACTTCCTTGACAACACAACAGTCAATTGCGAGCAATGCTCTTGTGTGCTGTCATGGCCATTGGCTGTCAATTGCACTCAAAGAGTTTATATTACTTTTTTTACTGTTTTCTGTAGCTTCATGCGCTTCGTAGTAGCTACCATATTCATGTATTTATTCTATTTTAAAAGTTATTTGAAAGTTATATGGCCCCCTGCTGTCACACTTGATGGGGAGTAAGGATTCTTGTTCTGGACTGCGATGAACATAAGTATTAAATGGCCAACAAACTTACGAGAACGCAAACATAAATTAGAACAAAATAGAGAAATATAAACATAATGTGAAGACGGGACATTGTCAACCAGGTGACAATGCATATAAACTGGCAAAAACAGAAAGCAAATTCAATCCATCCATCATTTTTCTTTCACTTATGCGGAGTGGGGCCGTGGGGGCAGCAGCCTCAGCGGGGAAGCCCAGACCTCCTCCTCCCCATCCACTTCATCCAGCTCATCCAATGGGATCCCGAGGCATCCCCAGGCCAGCCTAGAGACATAGTGTATCCAGTGTGTCCTGGGTCAGCCCCGGGGCCTCCTGCCGGTGGGACATTCCCGGAACACCTATAGGGGGAGGCATCCTTATCAGATGCCTGAGCCTTCTCAACTGGCTCCTCTCAATGCGGAGGAGCAGCAGCTCTACACAGAGTCCTCCTGGATGACTGACCTTATCTCCAAGGGAGAGCCCAGCCACCCTGCGGAGGAAACTCATTTCAGCCACTTTTATCCGGGATCGTGTTTATTCGTCCATGACCCACAGTTCATGACCATAGGAGAGGGTAGGAATATAGATTGACCAGTAAAACTTCACCACGACGGCTCGGTACAGCATCTTCATGACAGCAAGCACTGCACTGATTCGTTTGTTGATCTTCTGTTCCATCCTAACCTCACTCGTGAACAAGACCCTGAGATATTTGAACTCCTCCACTTGAGGCAGTATCTCATCCCTAACCCAGAAGGACCATGCCACCCTTTTCCGGCTGGGTACCATGGTCTCGGACATGAAGGTGCTGATTTTCCTCCCGGCCGCTACACACTCTGCTGCGAATCCCTGCAGTGAGAGCTGGAAATCACGGCTTCAGGAAGAGAACAGCACCACATCATCTGCAAATCTCAGAGACGCAATGCTGAGGCCCCCGTACCATACCCCTTCCCCACAAAGGCTTCACCTAGAAATTCTGTCCATTAATGTAACGAACAGAATCACTGACATCTCTGGCAGAGTCCAACCCCCACTGGAAACAAATCCGACTTACTATTGGCAATACGTACCAAAATCTGCCACTGGGCATACAGGGACTGCATAGCCTGGATAAGACTCTGTGGTACCCCATACTCTGAAGCACCCCCCACAGGGCTTCCAAGTTCACAAACCACATGTAAGACGGATGCGTCAACTCCCATGCACCCTTAAGGACCCTGCACAGTGTGTAGAGCTGATCCACTGTTCCACAGCCTGGACAAAGACCACACTGCTCTTCTTGATTCAGAGATTTGACTTCCTGATGGACCCTCTACTCCAGTACCCCCAAATAGACCATCCCAAGGAGGCTGAGAAATGGGATTTCCCTGTATTTGGAACACACTTTCCAGTCCCGCTTCTTGAAAAGGGAAACCACCACCGCAGTCTGCCAGTCCCCAATGTAGACGCGATGTGGCAGCGGCATGCCAACCTTGACACGTCCACAACATCCAGAGCCTAAAGAACTCCAGGCAGATCTCAACAACCACTGGAGCTTTTTGACCACCTCAGTGACTTCAACCCTAGAGATATGAGAGCACACCTCAGAGTACCCTGGCTTTGCTTCCTCAGAAAAAGATGTGTTGGTGGATTGAAGAGGTCTTCAACGTATTCTGCTCACCGATTCACTATGCCTCAGGTTGAAGACAGTAGTGACCGATCTCCTCTATATATATGATGTTTATGGCACACTGCTTTCCCAACCTAAGACCCTGGATGGTGGACCAGAATTTCCTCAAAGCCATTTTGAAGTCGCCTTCCATGGCCTCGCCAAACTTCTCCCATGGTCAGGTTCTTGCCTCAGCAACTGCTGAAGCTGCATTCCGCTTGGCCAACCGATACCTTTCAGCTACTTCTAGAGTCCCAGAGACCAGGCAGGCCCGATCAGACTCCGTTTTCAACTTGACGGCATCCCTCTACGCGGGGGACCACCAACGGATCTGGGATTGCCACCACGGCAGGCACCAACTACCTTACGGGGATAGAACACGAAACATGGTCGAGTTGGACTTAATGTCCCAAGCTTCCCTCAATACATGGACAATGTTCTGCGGTAGGTGTGAATTGAAACTTTCTGACCGAAGACTCTACTAGCTGTTCCCAACCGACCCTCACAACACGCTGGGTCAGTTCGGCATCTTCCCCCACCATTGGAGCCAACTCACCACAAGTCGGTGATTAGTTGACGGTTCCGCCACTCTCTTCACCTGAGTGTCCAAAACATGCGGCCGCAGGTCCTATGAAATGATTACAAAGTCTATCATTGAACTGCAGCCTAGGGTGTCCCAGTGGCAAGTGCACGTATGGACACCTTAATGTTTGATTATGGTGTTTGTTATGGACAAGCCATGACGGACACAGAATTCCATTATCAATATAACACTAGGGTTTAGGTCATGGGCAGACATTGGGATGAATAAAGTATCTATCTATCTATCTATCTATTCTCCCCAATCACGCCCCTACAGGGCGCGCCAAAGACCCTTCCTTTAGCTGTTACCCAGCTCTCTACACACCCAACCCCTTTGGCCCCTCCCACCGGTGGGGAGCCCATGGGAAGGGAGACCTACGTTGTCCCTTTGGGCTGTGCGATAAGATTGTTGGAGCTTTTTCATCAATTGATGCTCTTTGAGTTATTGCCTCATAAACATCAATGTTAGAAATTCTAGCTTATAGTTAGAAATAACGCACAACATTTTTGTCATACCAACCTATATTTAGAATGGTAACAGTAATTTAAACGAAATCCAGCCCATTCTCAGAGGGCGCTTGCCAGCGAACTCCTCCACTACGGTAAGGTAGCAGATCATAGAAGAGCAGAAATAAACTTATGGAAATACATTTTCAGACGAGAGACACATTAACAACACAAAAGAGAGTGATTGGGCTGTTCTGAAATCAGGGAAGGGGACAATAAGACACAGAAGGACATTATTTGAGGCAGATACAAAAAGGCACAGAACATGATACATGTAAGGTTAATGAATTAGTGTGTGCTATTGTTTATGGTAATGTAACATTTAACTCAGCAGAACACGAACATATAACTTTAATTTTAAACAGCAGATTGGGTTCAACCATGATCTCACGATTCCTTTTGTCAAAATGTTTGGAATAATTTAAAATGAATTATGCTTTTCTAAAAATGTGTGAAAACTACTAAAATAACCAAACATTAGTGTGACTCCCTTTGTCTTGTAGTTATAGGTCTTCACCCAACGTTTTATCAACGTCAAGTATATTGAAGGGTGGGTCAACTGTGAAGTTGAGGGTCATAAGGTTTGTTGGAATTGTCTATTAAAATTGACAAATGTTGCAATGTTATATTTCTTTAAATTAGTTTTAGGGAATTGAATAACAAACTGCATATTGACTCAAAATATAGTGTTTATTTTGAATACATAAAATTATTACTACAATGGAATTTGTTTTTTCATGTGAAACTGGGTAAGTGTTCATTTCCCCAACACAGCATCTTCGAATAACTCCCCAATTCCATGTCTTGGATCCAGGTACAGGTTCACCGGCAATAATGTGCTAATAAGAAGGCAAAAACTAAATCTGGCTTTTGATCAGCTGGTCTTTTGCGCTCCTTCAATATAATTACCGCAATAAGTCTTCAAGAAGATAATTATTGTATGTCAGAAGATTTGGCAAACAAACCTGAGCCTATAAGTCAAAAAAAAAATTTATAATAGCCACATGTAAACACAATAAAATGAATTGTAAATTAACTTTTTGCATTTTTAAATCTCATCTCTAAAAAACCGCTATATTTTATTGAATCTCATTAGCTGCACCGCTTATCCTCAGTAGGGTCGCGGGGGTGCTGGAGCCCATCCCAGCAATCATCGGGCAGTGGGCAGGGGACACCCTGAACTGGTTGCCAGCCATCGCAGGGCACACAGGGTCAGACAACTCGCTCGCTCATTCACACCTAGGGACAATTTGGACCGGCCAATCTACCTGAAATGCATGTCTTTGGAATGTGGGAGGAAACCGGAGTGCCCGGAGGAAACCCACGCAAGCACGGGGAGAACATACAAATTCCGCACAGGAAGTCCGGTAGCTGGATTTGAACCCACACAGGAGGTTCCCAAGACCTTAGAACTGTGCCGCACATGCGCTAACCACTGTGCCGCTGTGCTGCCCATTTTTAAATAAAAAAAGTAAATTTGCGTAAACATTTGCTAATGTTGTAAACTTGTTTTTTTTTTGGGGGGCGGGGGATTTCCGGAAAACAAATTGCTCAATATGATGTCAGGTCGTTTTAAAAATCTGCATCTCAATACAGGATTTGTAATATTGACCCCTTGCACACACCTAACCACGTGACGACACCATTGCGGATAGTAGTAACCCATAGTAAACAATGGATGATGCCAGTAAACAGTAGACGACAACAACAAAAACAGCTATACTATTCAACACCATTGGCAAGGACTAGTCAAACGAATACTGTGCAGCTGTCTGATGAGTTGGCTCACCTTGTCGGAAAGCACAAAGAGCGCTATTTAAAGAAACTGAGGATAGCATTAGCAATCCTAGCTAACGAGCATACAGTATCCTCCTGAGATGTTCACATCACTTAACAAATCTTCCAGTCTGCCTGACTTCAGTCCACATGACCTGTACCACTATATTGTAAATTGAGTAGCCACATACACCAGTGCTAATCTAAAAGCTTATCAAAGTCTGGATACTTACCAGTTCTTATCAGTGTTGTGCCCAAAAATGCACTCACGGTGTGAAATGTCCCACCTTGCAATAACGTTACTGGAATTACTTTGTATCTTAATTTATGGGGACTGTAATAGAACAGTAAAATACATGTCATCTGCGCATTGTATAGAAATCACTTTTGAGCATGTTGAAAATATTTATTTTGGCAAAATGACGTTTATTTGGCAGGTCATTTCAGCCTATTAAGCCTTATGGGAGAGCACATAGCAGTTTTCAATAGATGCGATATTCAAAACATTTCTGCTTTGAATTACCTGGTTAATCACAATAAAAGCAGCTCATTTACGTAGTTAGAAATAGCAATGGATAAAACACTAATTTTAGATTGAGTGTCTTTCTCTTTAACGTGACTTGTACCTACAAAATATAAAATAGCTCGGTAAAACATCAAAGGTTCTTTAATGGGAAAAAAATCGATAATAGAAATAGCAGAGCTATGCCCTTGCACAATAGTATTGCCCTTTACACGTTGGTTAACTACTTTTAAAAGATAATAACTCTGAAATTGTTTAATTGATGTTGAAAATGTCAGGAAAAAATGTTAAAACGTCGTATTGTCACGTCATATTCTCAGATATAACAAAATTGTGAATATGCTTGATGGCTGTTGAGATTGTCGTGTTTGTTTTGCTGCTGTTAGTGTCGGTGGATTTGTTCAGACCAAAAACAATCGACTTTGGCCTGGACGGATCTATTGACACTAACAAAGATGTTATATAACGAAATTGTGAATATGCTTGATTGCTATTAAGATTTTCGAGAAGGGTTGTTCAAACCTCACATTGTGTTTGCTGTTAACCGTCATATTGAAATATAATGTTGTGAATGTGCTTGATCGCTGTTGAGATTGTCAAGAGGGGTTGTTCAAACCTCACACTGTTTGTTTTCTGTTATTAGTGTCAATAAATTTGTTCAAACCAAAAAAAAAAATTAATGAAATTCATTGTCGACTATTGTCGCCAGACATGTTTTTCAACAGAGTAAATAAAAGTTTTGCTGCTATTCCTGGAATAATTGAGGGCTACCTGTGTTGTAACCCAGCAGAACACTCATCCCTCCATTTGACTGCAGATAAACGTTGCCGTCTTCTGTCCTTATTAAAAGGGAGACATTTTTCAAATCAGCCTTAGAAGCTTGCCCACTGCACAGGAATTAATCACCGTGGTAAAAAGTGGTGTTTATATTATTCTGTTGTGGTTATTGGTTTTTGTTTCATCTCTAGAGCCTCTTGCCATCCATCATGGCTCTCATTCTGTGACATTATGTGCAAAGGGTCAATATGAGTAAACCTCATTTTCCAGAGTGGTTCCTAACTTTTAACTTGCTCACTCTCCCTAGGGAGAAATGAGTACTGAATGTATAAAAAACATCATAGACTTACTTCCGTCCCCGCGTTTTTTTTTCTGTTGTGCTGGTTTCCAGTTGCACTTTATAATAGAGCACCATCGAGTGGTCAAATATTACACAATTTACATTCAAGGATATATAGGCACTTCAAATGTGCCCATGACTTTTGGAACACCCTCTATATTATGGTGCACCTTGTTAAGTTTGGGGCGGCAGTAGCTCAGGAGGTAGAGTGATCGTTTTAGGATTAAGGGATCCCAGTTCGAATCCCGGCTTGTTCGTGTTACATGTCGAAGTGTCCTTGGGTAAGACACTGAACCCCCAATACCCCCAATAAGCAGGTTAGCTTCACAGATCACGGCCGCTATTGGGAAATGTGAAGCACAATGTAAAGCGCTTTGGGAAGTCATTGACTTGAAAAGCGCTATATAAATGCAGATCATTTCATCATTTCATTTCATTAAGTGTGTTAGTTGGTAGATGCTATAGCCCCAGGCACGCGAACTCCCATCAAGAGCGTCGGCAATGGCATCTGTTATTTTACCTTTGGCAGCTCATGTGGCGGGGCACTTTTTGGAGTAAATCTGCACACGCCAATCATTTTGTTATTTATGTTTATAGGGCGCCAAGTTTGCTCATGTGCAGGACACAGGAACCAACAATACATTGCTGTTTCAACAACGCATGCACTCTTAACATATAACACAGTGGTGACATCTGAAAACATTTTAAAAGCCATTCTGGAGCAAAAACATATTTGATATTTGCCAATGTTTTCTCTGTCTTCTAACGTCTGCTAGTTTTTTTGTTGATCATATCAGAATGACGACAAACTACTTTGGCAACAAAAATTCGCAGTGCAATCGTAGCATGACTTTTTCATATATGATCTCATTGGATCGCTGTCTTCTTTTAGCGGGGCATTACCGTTCAGGTACATTGGCTTTTCCTGTTTATGTGATGTGTGCAAAGAAAATATTTACTAACACTAATTCGCAAACATATTTTTCTTGGATTTCTCATGATTCCAAACCTGAAAGACACAACTTGAATTTTTACGAACATGGCGTCTAATGTGCGATGGGCAGCACTGTTGGCTAATGGCACTGATCAGCAACAGCACCTTGCTAATGGCGGCTTGTGTATGGGATTTGACAGTACAGCGTTACAACAATTAGACTCTTAAGTAAACTGTCGGATTATTAAACTGAGACTATGGGGTCTGTAGGGCTCTGTAGATTACTTATATTTTAATGTCCATAACATTCTAATATTGGCATATTGCCCTCCCTTTATAACAATTCAACTTATATGGTTAGACAGTTCTCTCTTGACCCAAAAGTTTTTACAGGCACCCTTAGAGGTATATTTCAGGCTGTTGTCAGATGTCTAGCAGTAATAGTGATACATTTAAAGATCAGTGGACACTTGAGATAAGCAAGGAAGACATTAATGGATTTTGAACTTGCAAGAAGGACAGGGGATTGAGCCCAAACTTCAGATTAGAAATTCCTAATTGTTCGAAAACCTGCTCTCCTGACCCTTTTTCTTTAAAAAAAAATTTTGGTTACAAAAGCAGTAGTGTAGAAATCCTTGACAGCAACCTGGGTCGCTGATAGTGACAATGATGTAAAAACTTAATGTTAGTCAACACAACGATCAACTGTGCGCAACAATAGTCAAAATAACTAACTGACATCCTGTGCAACTTCCCTTGCACGTGTCCGATATTAATATCAGAATAAACTTATCAAATAGACTCAAATATTTTTAAAAGTTTGAATATTAAATTGGTTAAAAGTAATCCGAATAAATCCTATATTCGCCTTTTATCTGTAACCTCTTTTCTATCACTGTTTAAAAGTCTTATGCTGCAATAAGAACCTAGGCACACTAGGCAGTGTTTTTTTGGCACCTGGGTGCAAGTCTTTCATTTTTTGTATCTACTGATACAGAATCCCAATACAATACCTTACCATGCATGCTGGAAAAAAGTTTCTAGCTATTCTGAAATGCATACATAGAGATAGCTGTATTAAGCACAACGTAAATCATGGTGAGTGAAGTTATTGCTCACCTCTGAAAACAAACAGATTGGTGTTCTACATTAAAAGCTTAATGACTGAGCTTTGAAAACGCATCACAAACGTATCGCTGTTCCTGCTTATATTTTTACATTAAGTTGTACCATGGTAATATATATTTGTACAATCTGCATCTGTCTCAATCAGGATTTGAACTAGAGTCTCATTGTTTGAACCACTTGCTCCAAACTCGATGTGTACCATCTTTAGACCTTTTAGAAAGGGTGGGATAGTGTTGAACATGGTCAAACAATACTGGAAACGGCTAAATTGTATTGAATCAAACCAGCAATTCCCTTTCTGGAAAGCAAGCATTTACCTAGGTGGTCTAACTGTCTTGTTAAATACTTTGGCTTTTTACTGAACATTTTAGAATTAACCTTAAAGCCACTGTTGAAATTAGCAGCCTTAGTAATATTTTAAATCAATTAATATGGATGTTGAAATGGTTTCTGTAAGATTTAAAGCATGTGTGTTTATAGATATGATGTTTTCATATCCAAAGATTTACAAACACATTTCAGGGATTGGAACTGGCATCCTTTGGGTTACTAGTTAATGCATTCAGCCAACAGTGCCAATGGGCAGAATTGAATACAATGATTCTAGTATATGTAGTGGGAGTCTGATGTAACATTGAGAATTTATAGGAAATCTTAGATATTTGTAGTTAAATTATGTGTGAACTACAACTTTGATCAATGTAATATTGTCATGGTTGGCCTGTATTAAAAATGAATATAATCATTTTAAAGGTTAAAAAGTGCATGAGAAATTATTTAAGTTTTTCAATTATAAACATTTCCATTGTTTTTTAAGTCATAAACCATGCATATGCTACCTAACAGATGTAGTATCTTTACACTACAAGTACACAACCGAGCAAAAGAGTCTTTGAATGTATTCGTCTTTTAAATAGGGATGCAAATAACGAGTATTCTAAGAGTCGACGAGTCACCGACTATTGAAACGATTAGTCGAATAATTGTAAAATAATCAGTTTATTCTTAAATTTACCACTTGGTCGATTAAATTAGGTGGCAAATGATAATAATCACAACAAAATTGGTACAATAGAAAATATTTAGTTTTATTAAACTGATTTCATACAAAAATTAAATATCCCATTAACCAAGAAAAGGGCAATTACCAACAGTAGAACAGTACGTAAAACAAACACGTGCTTTTTGTGAAGTAAATTCAGTGGTCAACTACAAAGTCTGTACAAAAGTACTTAATGATTCTCAACGTTTTGAAATCGAACAGTTTTAACAACCGACACTTGTTTAATTTTAAATCTATATGTCGAAATATCCCCATATGAAATGTACAAAATGTACTGTAAAAAAAGCTAACCTCAATTATTGTGACAAAATCACATTTCAAATCATGTCAAGCCAATCACGGGCTATCCAAACTCTTGTGCCTTGTGATAAACCAGATCACAGGTTGTTGAGATTTTTTTCCCCCTTTGTCACACTTTACTCATTCTCCATTCAAAATCTCAACTATTTAGTTGGTTTTTAAATTTGTCTTTTAGAAAGTCTGTCCTTATGTTACAGACTTTGCAGTTGACTACTGAATGTTCCTCACAAAATACTCGTATTTGTTTAATGTACTGTTCTAATGTTGGTAATGGGCCAAACAATGCATGTTAACAAAACCATATCTGCTTGAATTTTACTTGAATCTTACCAAGGCGAGTTAGACTTTCGTTTCGCTCAACTGTCCGACCGTTCTCTTAAAATGTTTGCGCATTACCAAGACACTCGTGATACGAAAGGTCTGCTTTGCAAACTTAACAAGTATTTTTTTTATTTGCAGTATCCAGGCTAAAATGCTCCCAAACTTTAGAAATTTTGGAATGCATACTCTATGATGACACCGTAATTCCTGTATGTGACTGCTCGAGACAGGGACACTTAGCGCATGAGCGACTCAGCAGAGATTACATCGACGTAGAGATGCCTAACTGTTGAAAAACATGTCTGGCGACAATAGTCGACAATGAATTTTATTAATTACTGTTTCTATTATCGACTTTTTTTTCCGACAACATTGACTAATTGTTGCAGCCCTGCCCAGGGAAGTATATGTATACATTTTTTCAAGTGCTTCCAATATTTGTATTTCTCTTTTTAATTATACGATGTTTTAAATGGCACAGTTATAAGTTAACTATGACTCAAACTGAAATGAATGAATTGCATTTCCAATCAATTCAATGTGAAACCTGTCTTGACATTGTAAAATGTTCAGAATTTTCATTGTGAACAAATTATTTCAAGGAACTAATTAGATTTAATATTCAGTGAATTTTACTGTAGGACAAAATTGACATTTAAAATTAAAATGCTTATTAACAGTCCAAAAATGTAGCTGTAACTACATAATTTGTTTGTAGAGTAGGGACTAACATATACCTCTCAACTTATGTTTTTGATCATTTCAAACTGTACGCCAAATAACTTTTTGTAGAGGAAAAAAAAATAATATATTGTTTTCAACTCTGTGTTTTGTTAGACATATCACATTCCAAAGACATGCATTTCAGGTTAATTGGCCGGTTCAAATTGTCCCTAAAGTGTGACTGAGCGAGTGAGTTATCTGTCCCCGTGTGCCTTGCGATTGGCTGGCCACCAGTTCAGGGTGTCCCCTGCCCACTGCCCGATGATTGCTGGGATGGGCTCCAGCACCCCCGCGACCCTACTGAGGAAAAGCGGTGTAGCTAATGAGATGAGAGATAAGATGAGATCTTACTATCATTGTGGCAGTATTCTACATAGTCTGTTTTTCTGTGAGTAAATAGGTACTCTTTGGTGTTTGTATGGTTTATTATTGCCTGTTAGAGGGAATTGGGGAAAACAAATGGATAAGGGCCCGGTCACACAGCCGTTTGCGTCTGTATCGAGGCTGAATCACGGCCAGAAATTTCTGCCTGTGAAGGAGACGCTGTTGGACGCTTTGAGATCGCCATACAGACGAGATACAGCAGTGCTTTACACGCGGTCAGAAATTCACACGCGGTTGGCTGCGCGAAAAAGTTTTGCGCTGCTCAAAACTTTAGGGCTCGGCCACACAGCCTTTCACGGGCGTATCGAGGCTGAATCACGGCCAGAAATTTCTGCCTGTGAAGCAGACGCTGTTGGACGCTTTGAGATCGCCATACAGACGAGATACAGCAGTGCTTTACACGCGGTCGGAAATTCACACGCGGTTGGCCACGTGAAAAAGTTTTGCGCTGCTCAAAACTTTAGACCACGTGTTAACCGCGGGCGGCACACGTGGTACACACGAGGTAATGACGCGGAAATTACGCGGAACGACGTGCTATGGCCGCGGCCAGGGCGTGGTTACACGCGGGTAGGATGCGAAATTTCAGCAGGTAATCGTGGGTGGAGCACGGTCAGGAGCATGTTCTGCGCCTGTATCGCGGTGTTATTACGTGAAATTAGCGTGTGTAACGCTTGTGACGGTCAAACTCCTTTCTCCGCGTACATACAGTGCGATTTCCCGAGCACACGTCAGTTGTGCTCGAGACGTCAAGGGGTGAACATGGATCCCCGTCACCATAGTGACCTTGTCTTAATCCATTTTTATTTCTTGACATTTCTTTTCATTTCATAACAAGAAAATAAAATCAAAATGAAAAACTATTACAATAATAACATATTGGCTTCTTCGGTGCCATAGCTTGAAATCTTGATCTTCACGGGACTCTGTCTTGAGCGGTTATGATTTCTACAGCCTTGTGTTATGCCGAGATTTGCATCCCCTCGCTACTACAACCACTTTTACCTCGTTTTATCTCACTTTTAGGGAATGTAATGGCAAACATATAACCAAATCCACTTCGTCTTGCATTTGTTGGGAATGTATTACAACTTAAACCATTCTGTCTTTGTTTTTGTTGTGAACGTAATCGAACGGTAATGCGCACCGTATATAAATCACTTTTGAGAACTGTTATGCACTCTACCGTAAAGCTTATTATGCAGAAATAAGCTTTATGGTAGCGTGCATAACAGTTTCAATACGAGCGATTTGAATAGAAAAAGGCAAAATAAACATGTTACCTGCTCAAAAGTGATATAAAACGAGGTAAAAGTGGTTGTAGTAGCGAGGGGATGCAAATCTCGGCAAGGATGCATTTCTCGGCATAACACCGGCTCAGCAGGTTTTATACCGGTTGTCCACACGCGGAAATGACGCGATGAGGAAGCGGAACAGTCGCCGGCGTCTGTTTTGCGGGCATACCACCGATGAACAGCGGGTTGGCCAATTTTGCGCATTTTCCATCGCGGGCAACCACGGGCAAAAAAAGAAATCGGAAAATTTTACCCTCGATACAGATGCAAACGGCTGTGTGACCGGGCCCTAAGGTTCTCAGGTTTGCAAACGTCCTATGGCTTTATTTGGTTATTTCACTTCTTCGGGGGACTTTTTAACATTAAAACACCGTATATCCATAGACGTATTTTCCCATTCATCACACACGGGCATATTTTAACTCAACGAAACTTAAATTTTTAATTCACACACAAGGATACAGTACTTGTATGTGTGTGAATGCATCAGCCTAAACATGAGTCACTTCCTTCCCCACATGCTGCTGTGAATCACTCTTTCCTCCAGGGAATATGGGCTGTCTCCACCCCCCCTTCCTCCCTGTCTATGCACCTCCCCCCCTTGTGTTCTCATGCAAGGCCATGGAAAGTCTTTCAGGCGGTGGGGGTGGAATGGAAAAAGGAGGGGGTTGTTAGATCGATGCCCCAGGGTCTAGGTTTGGGTTCCTTTGCTCTTGGGGAGAGATTTTTTGAAAACAGGGTTTAACTTCGGTTTTAAATTTACTTTTTTCATATATCAAATTTCGCTAAGTGACTTGTTATTGTTATGTGCTCTGTCTTTCAAATTCTTGAATTGTCCGGCCTTCACGGCGTCTTTTAAAAAGCCCCAGTTTTGAAAGATGGTTAACAGAATAGTGAACGTGTGATTTAGTAATTCTGGGCCCTGAATTAAAGAACGTCAATTCAACAAAATTGTCTGTACTTGTCGGTGCTGGAAGGTCGCGTTCCTTCTCAGGTAACTGTGTTGGAATTCGGCCTTACAAGAATCTGGCTGTGCGAAGCCATAAAAGTTGTTGTATTGTGTTTTGTTTACGATGTAAAGCATTTATTATTGCATGGAAACATTTTGCTTTGGTTATCGTACATTGTGGACATCATTTCCGATTTGAAAATACAAAGAACAAATGATTTTTTATTTGATGTGAGTAAATTGATTTATAAGATTTAGAAATAAGAAAAGAACTATTCATAATTGAAGTGAATGCATTATTTACATGTTCAAGCATTATATACTCGTTCAAGAAATATCAGATTAAGTGCAAAAACCTTTTTGTGTCCCTGAAATTTTTATAATGAAATGATTAATCTAAGATAGCATTGAAAAAAATCCAAAATGATAACAAAAATAGCGTGCCAAATTGCCTAACTTCTCAAATAGGAAAATGTGCGTTCTCTTTTAAACCTAATCAGTACTACCCAAACCTAATATTTTCTTTTTTCCCCTTCTGAAATTCTGCAATATATTTTCTAGTCTACATATTTACCCCATAAACAGCAGCATATATTTGGGTTATATGTATTCTTATCACTGTTTTTTGTGTATAGTGATAAAAAAACTCAACACATTTAAAAAAAACTATTGATTTGAATTATAAAGAAAAATACTACATGGAGCTTTTTTAATACCGATAAAATTTGTATTTATTTTACATAGCATGAGATCACCTAGAAGGCAGCTGACATGTTTCCACCATCTTGCGGGTAACCCCAAAGAAACAAAAACTTAATAAAAGGCAGGACAAACAATAAGAAGAATGGTGTAGTTTGTAGTCTTGTATTCTGTAGAACTAGTTTTTGGGTGCAGTACACTATACAGCAACAATGTTTTTTTTTATTTATATCAACCATACGCACAAGATTTTTGGTGGTTGGACTTTTAAGTTTTACAAATTACAAATTAAGTTACAAATTGTGTGCATTATTTTTTTTGTGACAAAAACAGCAACCTTATACAATGTGTATTATTTTTTCACTAATCCACTTATAAGGTTACTATTTTGCTCTTTTCATTGTCATTGTCTAAAATGCAAAAAAGTTCCTGTCCATCAAAAAGAAATTGCTTGGATGCATAAGTTTTATATGTACCTTTCACCAGGTACGGTGTCTTCAAAGATATCTAAGTTACCAATGCCGTTGGCCCCAACTTAGTTCCAATGAAGCCATGAGCATTTCTAAGTATTGTTAATAAGTGACTTTTGCTAAAATGGGAACTCTTCGCACCACATAATACTTTGCGGCAGTCTCGCTCATTTGTTGACAAATGGGGGTACGTGTACCCCTCAGGGTATGAAAAGGCACTCCGGGGTGTATGTGAGATTATCAATTATTTTTAAAAAGTAGCATCAATGACAAATCACAGAGAGAAAAAAACATTTCCAATGTGGCTAGTTTAAACTGATTTTTATACATGTGTACATTTTCACCTTATGTTTTTGTCGAAATAAGAATTTTAAACGCTCGTCTTGGGATCAAGGGATCCCAGTTCGAATCCCGGCTTGTCCGTATTACATGTCGAAGTGTCCTTGGGTAAGACACTGACCCCCTATTACCCCTAATAAGCAGGTTAGCGCCTTACATGGCTGCAAGGCTATTGGGAAATGTGGAGCACATTGTAAAGCGCTTTGGGAAGTCATTGACTTGAAAAGCGCTATATAAATGCAGACGTTGTGAATCGGTGGGCGGAGTACTTCAAAGACCTCCTCAATTCCACCGACACGTCTTCCTCTGGGGAAGCAGAGCTGGAGGACTCTGAGTTGGGCTCTCGCATCTCTGGGGTTGAAGTCACCGAGGTGGTCAGAAAGCTCCTCGGTGGTAGGGCCCCAGGGGTCGATGAGATCCGCCCGGAGTTCATTAAGGCTCTGGATGTTGTGGGCGTGTCATGGTTGACACGCCTCTGCAACATGGCGTGGACATCGGCGACAGTGCCTCTGGACTGGCAGACTTGTGTGTTGGTTCCCCTCTTTAAGAAGAGGGACCTGAGAGTGTGTTCCAACTACAGGGGAATCACACTTCTCAGCCTCCCTGGTAAGGTCTAGTCAGGGGTACTGGAGAGGAGGGTTCGCCAGGAGGTCGAATCTCAGATTCAGGGGGAACTGTGTGGTTTTCGTCCTGGCCGTGGAACACTGGACCAGCTCCACACACTCTGCAGGGTCTTTGAGGGTGCATGGGAGTTTGCCTGTCCGGTCTACATGTGTTTTGTGGACTTGGAGAAGGCATTCGACCGTGTTCTTCAAGAGGCCCTGTGGGGGGTGTTTCGGGAGTATGGGTTACCGCACAGTCTTATCCGGGCTGTGCGGTCCCTGTATGCCCGGTGCCAGAGTCTGGTCCGCATTGCCGGCAGTAAGTCGGATTCGTTCCCTGTGAGGGTTGGACTCCGCCTGGGCTGCCCTTTGTCATCGATTCTGTTCATAACTTTTATGGACAGATTTCTAGGAGCAGCCTTGGTGGGGATGGAGTCCGGTTTGGGGGCCTCAGCTTTGCGTCACTGCTTTTTCCAGATGACGTGGTGCTGTTGGCCTCGTCAGGCCGTGATCTTCAGCTCTCGCTGGAGCGATTCGCAACAGAGTGTGAAGCGGCCGGGATGGGGATCAGCACCTCCAAGTCCGAGGCCATGGTTCTCAGTCGGAAAAGGGTGGTATGCTCCCTCCGTGTCGGGGAGGAGGTCTTGCCCCAAGTGGAGGAGTTCAAGTATCTTGGGGTCTTGTTCACGAGTGAGGGTAGGATGGAACGGGAGATCGACAGACGGGTCGGTGCAGCGTCTGCCGTCATTCGGACCCTGTACCGGTCCGTCGTGGTGAAGAGGGAGCTGAGTCGAAAGGCAAAGCTCTCGATCTACCTGTCGATCTACGTTCCTACCCTCACCTTTGGTCATGAACTGTGGGTCATGACCGAAAGAACACGATCCCGGATACAAGTGGCCGAAATGAGTTTCCTCCGCAGGGTGTCTGGGTTTTCCCTTAGAGATAAGGTGAGAAGCTCAGTCATCCGGGAGGGACTCTGTGGAGCCACTCTGCATTGAGAGGAGCCAGTTGAGGTGGCTCGGGCATCTGATAAGGATGCCTCCGGGACGCCTTCTTCGGGAGGTGTTCAGGGCTTGTCCCGCCGGCAGGAGGCCCCGGGGCGACCCAGGACACGCTGGAGAGACTATGTCTCTCGGCTGGCTTGGGAACGCCTCGGGATCCCGTCGGATGAGCTGGAGGAGGTGGGGATAGGGACGTCTGGGCTCCCCTTTTAAGGCTGCTGCCCCCGCGACCCGACCTCGGATAAGCGGAAGATAATGGATGGATGGATTATTTGATTGTACTTGCTGATATAGCATCTGGATGTCATGATATGGGTTTTGAAACAATAATTAGGAAAGCAAAATAATACAATATATCCTTCTTTCAAACACTAATCTTGATCAAATGTGGTGAAATCAAAAGAGGGCAAGGACATTATTATTTTTTTATCAATAGTCCATCTTTGATTTTTGTAGCGAAACACTTGATATTTTTTTCCTTGACAACTAAAAAAATCATTTTAAAAATTCGGTAACAAATTAGCCATGATATTTACATCATTTTATTGTTGGCCTAGAGCGCAGAACACTTTAATATGCAGCAAAGATGCTTTATGAATGAATATATTTATAGGGCAAGAGTTGACACAGGGACTCTGGGGACAAGAGTCACACCAAAGTTCGTAATATGTTTGTGCTTGCAAATCAACAGAAAGCACAACTTATTTATGATCCTCTCAAATTCCACCAATCATGAAATAATGCGTATCATTAAATAATGAGCACTTATTTCAAGCTACGTACATCCAAGTTGCTTACTACAGTCAGGATCTTTCTGTCACTTCTCCAATCATGTCAGAGCAATGTCCATTTTTCATATACTTTGGTGCACTTATTTTTATTGAAGGGCTAAAATTTCAAATTGAAACAGATTGAAAATAAAACTGAAAAGAGTAACGCGATTTTCCATGCGAGGGTAGGCTCACTATAGTTCCGGTCACCAATCGTGCAGGTGGGAACTGATGTATACTTTAGACAACATTCAATGTGGTTTGATTCCGCTATCTTTTGGGGAAATTTGGGAATTGCAGCAAATGGGAAAAACATTCTTTGTTATACTGTACCTTTTTAAAAATAATGTATTTTATACTTTTGTTGACCTGGCCAGATTCAAAAGCTTTATAGCGCCGGTTGTACTTTGCCCATACCTCTAGGACCCATCTTTGTGAAATGGGGGTTTTCACTATTAGGGTGCATTTATGCTCCTGAATTGGCTTCTGTGTCTGCCTTCTCTGATGGTCACATGATCATCAAACAAGTGCGCGTCACAAAATATTTAACACAGAAGAAAGCCTACTGTCATATCACCTGCAATAGGTGTGTGTATGCACATGCTGCAATAATGTTTTTCTAATATAACAATATAATTTTCCATAAATCATCTGAACTCTTTGGGCCTAATCATGCAGTACTGGCAATGTAGTTCTTCATCCATATAGGAAAAGAGGTTGTAGTAAATTGCTGAAAGCACCTTTACCTTCACAGCTTTCAATTTGTGGCCGTAACGTAAAGCAATGTCTGTCTTCATACGGAATTTACTTTATTTGTCCCTAAATAAAATAAAATAAATAATCTTGGCATCTGGTTATAGTAGATTTCGGCTTATACTTTGCTCATTTTCACTCTAAATCTTATATGTTTTTTATATTTTATATGTATAGTTTTTTACCTTGTTGGTATTTGTTGTTTGTATTGTGTCTTATTTATTGTATGTTTGCACGTGGAGAAGAGGAAGTAATTTAATCTGTACTGTTTGTTGTGCATATAGTAAATTTGACAATAACGTTAAAGGTATGTTCTCAAAGAGTGTTCAAAATGCCCTTTTGCTATGTTTTTTATGCGTACCGAAAATGAAACAAACCACTAACACATTTGGCCAAAGGATGTGGCGCAACCACAACTTGGGTGTCCCATTCATTGTCAACTGTAGCGACACCGCTCAACTTGGACAGAGCGCCATTTTACAATTTAAATAGTGGATCTCCTCTAGTAGGTTGAGGTCAACACCGGCACTTGCGCCTAAAAGGGACAGTGTTCATTATATAGAAACTCCTAGGGGTAAAAACGTAATTCATTTATTTCTTGAGACCCGAGCTCTTGTTTGGTGTGCTGTGATTAACATGCATGTGAAATCCATCTTTTAAGAGGTAAAAAATCATTATTGATTTAAATAATAAGCAAAATACATGTACTAACATAAAAACCTGCTTAAAAAAACTTATCAGTCGAGGCCCAGATAGAGGGAGCTGACATGATTCTCGCCCATCTTGCTGCTACGGGTAACCACCATGATGTGGTTTGGTCACTTGCTATTTTCCTTGTGCTTTGTAGCACTTGTTTTTAGTTCCACACAATGTCTCTTTAAGTATTATTTGGATTTTAATATTTGTCCTGCATCTGCTTAATGGAAAAATTAGATTAACCCTATCTATTGACCACCCAATACTAGGGTTAGGGGCAAAGTAAAAAAGAGTAGTGGGAGTATAAACTTCAAAAAGATTCCAAAACTATGCTGATACTCCAAATAATAATAATAATAATAATTTCCTTGTATTGTCATTCTGTGTAACAATGTACACAGGTTTAAGTACAGCTTTAGTTTTGCTTTGACCGTTTTTAAAATTGTGGTTATATCGCAAAGTTGTACCTGCAGCGTTTAAGGTTTTGACATCCATGTTTCAATTGTGTGATTGTTTTTTTCTTTCCAGATGAAAACAGGTCTTTTTGCTGAACACTCCAATCAGCTGTGGAATATCAGTGCTGTTCCGTCCTGGTCCAAAGTCAACCAGGGTCTTATTAGAATGTACAAAGCTGAGGTGAGTTTGCTTATGGTATTTTTCTTTTTTTTTTTCTTTTCTTTTGTGTGCGATAATGGCCCTATTAAATCAATTTATCTTGCTTAATTAATATCTATCTGCTGTAATGGAATTCATTGACATTGGAACAAAATTGAACTGGCTTTGGGTTAACACAGTTTGTTTCTGGTACCTTCAATCGGAAATGATAGAGCAACAAAGGACCGATAAAACAGATTTTTTTCTGTGAGGTGGACAATTTGCATTCCCATGGATACATCTATGGAAAAATTAGAATGCTCAAAAAAACATTATTGTGGTGCGCTTTGTGTCTGACAATGTTCCAAAACATAACATACTCAACTAAACAGAGATTGGATGAACCGTAATCGAAAGCGGAATTTCATACCAGATGGAATATACTTCCTTGAGAGTGAGTCAAAGGAAGCTTTTGAAACCGTGTGCACATTTAAGATCCGTGTCTGTGATTCGCCAGTTGTGCTGACGTTTCAGGTCATTTTTTTTAGAATGTCAGATTTTCCAGACGAATGTTTGCAGTGTGCTCACATTCCCTGTTAACTTTGACTTGCTGTTCTGGTAGCTCCCTACTCCCTGCTGCACTTTGATTTCTTGTCTGCTTCACCCTCCTTCCTTGTTACTCCCACAGATTTACAGAATTCACTCTCTAAAAGAGCCACCCTTCTCCCTCAAATATATTTATTTAATGTCTTATTCTTTTCAAGTTTCGAGTGCTAGTCATTTGAAAAAAAAAAAAGACGCGGCATTAGCTCAGGAGGTAGATCGCTTGTCCTAGGATCAAAAGGTCGCAGGTTTGATTCCCGGCTCCTCCATGTTATATGTCGAAGTTGGGCAAGACACTGAATCCCTAATGCCTCCGATAGCAGGTAGTTGCCTTGCATGGCTGACGCTGCTATCGGTTAGTTAGTTAGTGTGTAAAAGGGAAAAGTGTGAAGCACATTGTAAAGAGCTTTGGGAGGTCTTCAATGACTTGAAAAGCGTTATTTACATTTACTGTAATTCCACTTAATGTTTTACATTTGTTCGCTTTTTCTACTATAACTTTTATGATACTACTAGAAGATAATTTGGAACTGTTTTTTACACGAACATCCCGTGTTAGTTCCGCAGAAAAAACATTCCATTCCAGTCCGTACTATAAAAAAAGAAAAGAAAACCCTGCTCTGCTCTCGTTCAGAATGACTCCTCTCTCACCCTGCTCCCATTCAGAATGATGACTACTCCCTACTACCCCAGCTTTTGAGATCAACTACTTAAAAATGTACGATGCCTTATTTTATTTGGACTGGATAAACTGTACTAAATTATTACAGCACTTTTCCACTTTACATCTGACTTTGGACCACACGTTTACTGTTAATGCAATATGAGGAACAACTGGATTCAAATCCAAATGTATTTGTAAAGCACGTTTTTAGTCAATTATTTGAAGGTCAAAGTAAAGTATTAAACCGTTCAGTGTACAATGAGTGAATAAAATCCCCTCCTTTTTTCACACCCAACAACGTAGACCAACAAATGCACAGACACACACAATGGTTAAAATAAAACCAAAATAAATAAGGAATAAAAATAAAAGTCAAATGAGCAAATAAATAAAATAGTGGCAAGGCACAGACTAACTATGTGAGCAAAGGGACCTGAGGTAGGCGCAAGTTCAGTACCTCACTCAAGTATAGTCAGGCTAAGATCAGAATATTGCCAATACTGAAGTTAAATGTGGAAATGTCATCTATTTGCGTAACAATTTTGTTTGTATTTTAGCCATTCCTGTTGGGATGTTATGGGTTAACTTGTCATGAAAACGGATGATCAATTCTGATATTAAACTATTCCCTACATGTAAACATGCCCAACGTCTTGGGACCGATTCCACAACCTCGGGTTGCAATACGAGTTGCAAAAGTGAGACTGGGGATTGTGATGAGGTCTTTTGGACAAGTGAAACCAAACAGGAGCTTTTTGGTAAAGAACATTAGCTCTAAGTTCAGACACTGAAATGCAGCATACCATGATAAGAAAACTGTTCCTACTGAAAAACATGAAGCTAGCCAGTTTAGTTAGTCTGCTGTGCTGCATCTACCATTGCTGTTTTTTGGTCCACTCAAGGTAAAATAAAATGTCAAGACTATCAAGAAAAGGACATTGCTGCCTAAATATCAGAAAGCTTGTTCTTGAGACTTTAAACAGTCTAAAACACACCAACAATAAAAACCAAGAAAGACTTACAGAAGCATTGGTCTATTACTCACTGATCTCCATGAGGACAGAATTAATATTGTGCTTATTGTCATTGTCATATGCAAAGAGATTAGACGAAGCACTCCAGGGTAATATGGAGACTTTAAAGAGAAAAAAGAGAAAAGACTATGAGAATGAATAGGCCCAAAAATTATAATTACAACATAGTATTGGCAATGCAATGAAGAATAGTACATTGTAACAATAGTGCAATGAAGATAAGTGCAATGGCAGTTAGCAGCCAAATTTCATTAAAAAACAATGTAATTCACAAGGTGTACATATGTATATTTTTTCCACAGTTTAGTGCACTAGTATATATTTTTTCACTGTTCCATTTGGCAACGACAAAAAGAGAAAGGAACCCAAAATGGTCGAAAAATATGTTTTCGTTTAGGGTAGTAATAGCCCTGGGGAAGAAACTTTCTCTGAGCCTGTTTGTACTAGTTTTGAGGGAAAAGGTCAAACAATACAAAGCCTCTATCGACTCACTCATGAATGAGTTTGATGCTACCCTGGCTAGTGTCCTGGATTCAGTAGCGCCCATACGGCTTAAATCACGATCTAAAAGATGCACGCCTTGGTTTACTGATGAAACTAGATCCCTTAAACAAGAATGCAGGAAATCTGAAAGAAAATGGCGCGCTACCAAGCTTGAGGTTTTCCATCAAACCTGGTGGGACAGCTTGTTAAAGTATAAAGCGGCCCTTGCCTCTGCAAAATCAACCTACCTTTCGAAGTGATTGCGTCACAAAAGAACAACCCCAAAATCCTTTTCGACACTGTAGTATCGCTTACAAGGCAACAGATTATCCCAGATAGTTCTACCCATTCAGCCCATGATTTTATGGTCTTCTTTAATAAGATTCAATGCATACAGGAAGAAATTGCTAAAGACAGTATCAATACAACAAATACTAAAAGGCTGAAATCTATAGATGCACGACATGGTGGCTATCCAGGGAATTTATCCCGATTTAGTGAACTGTCACTCGATCATCTTAAACAGGTGGTGAATACGGCCAAACCGACGACTTGCCTGTTCGACCCGCTTCCAGGTTCGCTTATCAAAGGTCTTTTGGGGGTTTTTGGACCTTCAGTTCTAAATAATATGAACATATCACTCTCCTCAGGTGTAGTTCCAGTGGCTTTTAAGTCCGCTGTTATTAAACCTACACTGAAACGACCCAACCTTGATCCAGAAAGCTTATGTAATTATAGACCTGTGTTAAACCTACCGTTTCTTTCTAAAGTACTTGAAAAAGTAGTGGCACAGCAACTGAATGATTTCATATCCGAGAACAATCTTTTTGAATCAATGCAATCAGGATTCAGGGCTAACCACTCTACTGAGACAGCTCTGATTAAGGTAACCAATAATCTCCTACTGGCAATGGACTCTGGCGCTTCATCACTTTTGCTGCTGCTGGACCTTTGTGCTGCAGAATGCCATCCACTGTGGCTTTGTGGAAGGACACCAGCAAAGTCTGTTCCAATTAGATTTTTTTGAAAGTCTCTGCAGGGATCTAAAATATATAATCTGGAAAAGACCATCTTTGAACTGGAGACGAATTGAGTAGTTTTTTCTAAAGATTTGGGACAACTTATTGTGAGCTAGAGAAAACGTGTGACTGCAGTCAATCCCTCGAAAGGTCTTCTACGAAATGTTATGTTACCGTTGTTTTTGTTAAAATTAGGGTATCAACATTTTGTGTACAACAGGCATGTACCATTCCATACAACATTCTGTGTACAATAGGCAAGTGACATTCCAAACACACATATACTAAATTGCAATAAATCACGAAGGGGTGGAAACGATGCGGCAAATATCAAATTGTAGGATAAAAATACATAATAGTGTATAAATAAATAAATAATACAAAAACTTGTGTTATACATAGTAACAGCAGCTACATAGATACCATCAACTGTTATGATCGATAACGTTTAATGTGCTCTTTTTAGTAAAGCTGGTTGAAATATTGTTAGTGGGTGGAGAGGTCTAAAATAGTTTACTGATTACTGTAGTTGCCAAATCTTTTCTAATTCAATGAAACTCTTTCGGTAAACTAAACACAGGATGGTGCTAGACCTGCACAAATGTGTTGTTTAAAAAATCGTAAACATAGCACAGAAGTCCTAGTAAAAAAAAAATCATAGTTTTTGGTATTTCTGTAGTGTACAACCCCCGAAGCTTTGGTAACCCATTTTGACTAGAATTCACTGATATTAACAACAAAGTGACCTTAAAGGTGTGGTGTGTTGTTTGAGGTGTCCTAAAAAGTAAAAATAGAATGTTTTCTCTATTAAGTATGTGTAACGATACCCAAACTGAGTTCAAAGAACCCTTGTAATGTATACACTTTTTCCCACCGCGTCTGTCTGCCTTTATCAGGCTGCAGAGTTGGGGGAGCGTGAAGGGGTTTGGAGAGTGACTCTAAGCTCGATGCCGCAGTTTTTTGTTAGTGTAGCATGAAAATGGTAAAATTACGAAAAGGTCTGCTTCAAGTCCAGTCAAAACACCAACCCAACAAAACACGAAAAAGATGAAAAAAGAAGAGTTTCTTCATGCACGTCTATGAAATGCACGTAACATAAGGAGCTTGACACAGGCTGAATGATGACACAAGTCATAAGATATTAACAGCGAATAAAAGAGTTCCACATTCCGTACAGCACCTTTTAACTAGACAAGTGGTTAGAAACCTGGATTTCGCCATCTAACTGCTTTTTCAGAGTTTAAGCTTACCTGGAGTTTTGTGGACATGTTACATAGTAACAGGTCTGGTACTGACTGTCTAAAGTTTTGCACCCAGGACTCTGCACCTATGACACTTTTGAGACCTTGATGTTGTTACACATTTGATCCTTAAATCTAGCAAATCAAAACTGCTTTGTAAAGCGTAAACCCACCTCTAGCCTTATGTCTTTGGTACGTTAGTTTAAATTTTACATGACATACTTGCTACTTACTGGATAGGATCATGTCCGAAATTCTGGAGCAACAGTTTTGGGGGACACAACATCACTAGCCTCTGTTTTGTTGATGATACTGCTGGATTGGCAGGAGACGAACAAGAACCCAGAGATCTGGTCAATCGCCTGGACAAAGCATCAACCCGGTATGGGGTGGAAATCAGCACACAAAAAAACTAAAGTAATGACCAACAATCCCCAAGGTATCACCACAAACATCACCATCAACCACAAAGAGTTAGAATCTGTCACCAAATTTAGATACCTTGGAGCTGTCACATCAGAAGAGGGGTCAGAACCAGAAATCTTGGTCAATATAGCTCAAACCACACCCACACTTGCCAGACTTAAAACCATCTGGTGGGACAAGAACATAGCAGTGAAATCAAAGATCAGACTCATGCAAGCGCCGGTTACTTCTATCTTTAGCTTGCAAGACATGGACTCTCACAGCAAAACTGGAAAAGCAAATGCAGGCCATGGAGACGCGATGCTCCGGGAAACTTCTAGACATCAACTACTTAGCCCTTGTGTAAAAAACGAAACAGTGCGCAAAACCATCAGAGGGCACAATGGACTCTACGAAGAACTGTTGTCAACTATGCGCAAACAGAAACTTCAGTGGTATGGTCACATCACAAGATTAATAGGACTGACCAAGATAATTCTCCATGGCACAGACCAAGTGGCAGGAGGAAAGACCGAAAAAAGAACTGGTCCGACAACATTAAGAAATGGACTGGTGACAAATTTACCTCGACCTAAGAACAGGCAGTGACTGTCAACAGTGAAGAAGGCTCTCCAGAGTTGAATCGTCATTGGTGCCCTAGATGACCCATCAAGTTAAGGGATCTATAAACCTAGAACTTGCTACCTGCCAACTTTTTGACACTAAAAAGCGTTGTATTTTATCGCTCACTCCGAAATATTTAAAAAAAAGAAAAGAAAAAGAAAACGTGATTATTGAGGTGGCAAACTTACCAAAACTGAAACCTAATGTCATTATTGGAGCAGTTTCAAAATAAAGCAGCTGCAGACTAAAATACTAGTCTCCAGTCTGGATTTATTTTTCATTTTTTTAAGTTTGATAAAAGCACAAGATTTTTTTGAATAAGTGGGCGTTTTTAAGCGGAAGAAAAGCGGTTGTCTAAGGTGTAAAGTGGTAGTGTTGGTGAGAATGATACTGTACGTAATATGATCTATCTACTTCTCAACTAGCTAAAGTCAAGTCATGTTTATTTGTATAACCCTTAATCACAAAGAGTCTCAAAGGGCTGCACAGATCAAAGACTATTTTGCCAACCACAGACTATTATGACACCATCCCCTGATCTAAAACCTACATGAGGGCAAATAATACACAGATAATGTCAACATAAAATATAGGTTCTTCATATGCTATAGAATAGAAGTGTGTTTTAATGTTAGATTTCAACATTTCCACTGAGGTAGCAGATCGAATCTCAGGGGGAAGAGCATTCCACAGGACCGGGGACCAAATGGAGAACGCTCTTGAACCTACGGATCTCTAAACTTCTTTATTAATCCTGATTAGGGTGTTTGTGTGTGTCTTATAGGCTCTGAAGTAGCTGAATCGATTTTTGTGAAAATTCACGCAGATCTACTTTAGACCTTTGCAAATGTGTCTAGCTGGGATTTTTGATAAGTCCCCCCCAAAATAAATAAATACCAACAAATTCGATAAACATCTGCTTTTGTGGTGTCTCTAAAGACTTCTAGCGGCCAAATCGGGTCCTATAACTGACTACTCCTAGCAGCTGAATTCAATCTTCCATCGGAACCCACTCTTTGTTTGATGCAATTGGTTCTTATGCACATTTTTGAACAAACTACAGCCCCAACAACCTCGCCCAAGTAGAATGCTCTGCAACGCCGGGTCATTTTCTTGCATTTCCTAAAATGGGGAAAGAAGATGTCCTGACTACTTAATTTTTATATTTTGGGTAGTTTTTGTCTTGTAGTGGGGTGTTTTGCATCGTCTTAAATTGCTATATGAAAAGCATTTGGGATTGTAAAATAAATCATTTTTATTGTCTCTG